>NC_091283.1:661159579-661471922 GCF_032444005.1 Ranitomeya imitator
ATAAGGCAGGGGCACAAGTGCGGGCTAGGCATAAGGCAGGGGCACAAGTGCGGGCTAGGCATAAGGCAGGGGCACAAGTGCGGGCTAGGCATAAGGCAGGGGCACAAGTGCGGGCTAGGCATAAGGCAGGGGCACAAGTGCGGGCTAGGCATAAGGCAGGGGCACAAGTGCGGGCTAGGCATAAGGCAGGGGCACAAGTGCGGGCTAGGCATAAGGCAGGGGCACAAGTGCGGGCTAGGCATAAGGCAGGGGCACAAGTGCAAACTAAGCATAAGGCAGAGGAACAAGTGCAGGCTAGGCATAAGGCAGGGGCACAAATGCTGGCTAGGCATAAGGCAGGGGCACAAGTGCTGGCTAGGCGTGAGGCAGGGGCACAAGTGCTGGCTAGGCTTAAGGCAGGGGCACAAGTGCTGGCTAGGCTTAAGGCAGGGGCACAAGTGCTGGCTAGGTATAAGGCAGGGGCACAAGTGCTGGCTAGGCATAAGGCAGGGGCACAAGTGCTGGCTAGGCATAAGGCAGGGGCACAAGTGCTGGCTAGGCATAAGGCAGGGGCACAAGTGCTGGCTAGGCATAAGGCAGGGGCACAAGTGCGGGCTAGGCATAAGGCAGGGGCACAAGTGCGGGCTAGGCATAAGGCAGGGGCACAAGTGCGGGCTAGGCATAAGGCAGGGGCACAAGTGCGGGCTAGGCATAAGGCAAGGGCACAAGTGCGGGCTAGGCATAAGGCAGGGGCACAAGTGCAAGCTAGGCATAAGGCAGGGGCACAAGTGCAAACTAAGCATAAGGCAGAGGAACAAGTGCAGGCTAGGCATAAGGCAGGGGCACAAATGCTGGCTAGGCATAAGGCAGGGGCACAAGTGCTGGCTAGGCGTAAGGCAGGGGCACAAGTGCTGGCTAGGCTTAAGGCAGGGGCACAAGTGCTGGCTAGGCATAAGGCAGGGGCACAAGTGCAGGCTAGGCATAAGGCAGGGGCACAAGTGCTGGCTAGGCATAAGGCAGGGGCACAAGTGCTGGCTAGGCATAAGGCAGGGGCACAAGTGCTGGCTAGGCATAAGGCAGGGGCACAAGTGCTGGCTAGGCATAAGGCAGGGGCACAAGTGCTGGCTAGGCATAAGGCAGGGGCACAAGTGCTGGCTAGGCATAAGGCAGGGGCACAAGTGCTGGCTAGGCATAAGGCAGGGGCACAAGTGCTGGCTAGGCATAAGGCAGGGGCACAAGTGCTGGCTAGGCATAAGGCAGGGGCACAAGTGCTGGCTAGGCATAAGGCAGGGGCACAAGTGCTGGCTAGGCATAAGGCAGGGGCACAAGTGCTGGCTAGGCATAAGGCAGGGGCACAAGTGCTGGCTAGGCATAAGGCAGGGGCACAAGTGCTGGCTAGGCATAAGGCAGGGGCACAAGTGCTGGCTAGGCATAAGGCAGGGGCACAAGTGCTGGCTAGGCATAAGGCAGGGGCACAAGTGCTGGCTAGGCATAAGGCAGGGGCACAAGTGCTGGCTAGGCATAAGGCAGGGGCACAAGTGCTGGCTAGGCATAAGGCAGGGGCACAAGTGCTGGCTAGGCATAAGGCAGGGGCACAAGTGCTGGCTAGGCATAAGGCAGGGGCACAAGTGCTGGCTAGGCAGGGGCACAAGTGCTGGCTAGGCATAAGGCAGGGGCACAAGTGCTGGCTAGGCATAAGGCAGGAGCACAAGTGCTGGCTAGGCATAAGGCAGGGGCACAAGTGCTGGCTAGTAGTGTTGAGCATTCCGATACCGCAAGTATCGGGTATCGGCCGATACTTGCGGTATCGGAATTCCGATACCGAGATCCGATATTTTTGTGATATCGGTTATCGGTATCGGAAGTGTAAAATAAAGAATTAAAATAAAAAATATTGTTATATTCACCTCTCCGGCGGCCCCTGGACATCAGCGGGAGGATCCGGCGTCCGGCACGGCTTCTTTCTTCAAAATGCGCGCCTTCAGGACCTGTGGAATGACGTCCCGGCTTCTGATTGGTCGCGTGCCGCCCATGTGACCGCCACGCGACCAATCAGAAGCCGCGACGTCATTCCTCAGCTAAAGTCCTAGAATGAGCGCCTTCTAGGACCTGAGGAATGACGTCGCGGCTTCTGATTGGTCGCGTGGCGGTCACATGGGCGGCACGCGACCAATCAGAAGCCGGGACGTCATTCCACAGGTCCTGAAGGCGCGCATTTTGAAGAAAGAAGCCGTGCCGGACGCCGGATCCTCCCGCTGATGTCCAGGGGCCGCCGGAGAGGTGAATATAACAATATTTTTTATTTTAATTCTTTATTTTACACTTTAATATGGATCCCAGGGCCTGAAGGAGAGTTTCCTCTCCTTCAGACCCTGGGAACCATGAGAATACCTTCCGATACTTGATGTCCCATTGACTTGTATTGGTATCGGATATCGGTATCGGCGATATCCGATATTTTTCGGGTATCGGCCGATACTATCCGATACCGATACTTTCAAGTATCGGACGGTATCGCTCAACACTACTGGCTAGGCATAAGGCAGGGGCACAAGTGCTGGCTAGGCATAAGGCAGGGGCACAAATGCAGGCTAGGCATAAGGCAGGGGCACAAGTGCAGGCTAGGCATAAGGCAGGGGCACAAGTGCAGGCTAGGCATAAGGCAGGGGCACAAGTGCAGGCTAGGCATAAGGCAGGGGCACAAGTGCTGGCTAGGCATAAGGCAGGGGCACAAGTGCAGGCTAGGCATAAGGCAGGGGCACAAGTGCTGGCTAGGCATAAGGCAGGGGCACAAGTGCTGGCTAGGCATAAGGCAGGGGCACAAGTGCTGGCTAGGCATAAGGCAGGGGCACAAGTGCTGGCTAGGCATAAGGCAGGGGCACAAATGCAGGCTAGGCATAAGGCAGGGGCACAAATGCAGGCTAGGCATAAGGCAGGGGCACAAGTGCAGGCTAGGCATAAGGCAGGGGCACAAGTGATGGCTACACAGAAGGCATACGGCTAACTCTTTGCACTCTTTGCATAAAGGGATAGGCACCCTTAGGGGTGAAGAGCTAGCTTTCACCCCTCTACTCTGTACTTTGTTGTACAGTGCGGAGCCACTCCATAACCCCCATGCTCCAAGCGACCAGGCACATCTTGTCTGTCCTCCGTAAATGGGTAATGCCTTCGTCCCCAATTACAGTCGTGCATGTGCATTCAGACGGGACAAGAGCGAAGAGCGTAAAGCCTGCCCTGTGTGCATAACCAACATGAAGCTAAAGACAAAAAAACAATAATGCAAGGGGCTCAAAAGTGCTGGCTAGGCATAAGGCAGGGGCACAAGTGCTGGCTAGGCATAAGGCAGGGGCACAAGTGCTGGCTAGGCATAAGGCAGGGGCACAAGTGCTGGCTAGGCATAAGGCAGGGGCACAAGTGCTGGCTAGGCATAAGGCAGGGGCACAAATGCAGGCTAGGCATAAGGCAGGGGCACAAGTGCAGGCTAGGCATAAGGCAGGGGCACAAGTGCAGGCTAGGCATAAGGCAGGGGCACAAGTGCAGGCTAGGCATAAGGCAGGGGCACAAGTGCTGGCTAGGCATAAGGCAGGGGCACAAGTGCTGGCTAGGCATAAGGCAGGGGCACAAGTGCGGGCTAGGCATAAGGCAGGGGCACAAGTGCTGGCTAGGCATAAGGCAGGGGCACAAGTGCTGGCTAGGCATAAGGCAGGGGCACAAGTGCTGGCTAGGCATAAGGCAGGGGCACAAGTGCTGGCTAGGCATAAGGCAGGGGCACAAGTGCTGGCTAGGCATAAGGCAGGGGCACAAGTGCGGGCTAGGCATAAGGCAGGGGCACAAGTGCAGACTAGGCATAAGGCAGGGGCACAAGTGCAGGCTAGGCATAAGGCAGGGGGCACAAGTGCAGGCTAGGCATAAGGCAGGGGCACAAGTGCAGGCTAGGCATAAGGCAGGGGCACAAGTGCAGGCTAGGCATAAGGCAGGGGCACAAGTGCAGGCTAGGCATAAGGCAGGGCACAAGTGCGGGCTAGGCATAAGGCATGGGCACAAGTGCGGGCTAGGCATAAGGCAGGGGCACAAGTGCGGGCTAGGCATAAGGCAGGGGCACAAGTGCGGGCTAGGCATAAGGCAGGGGCACAAGTGCAGGCTAGGCATAAGGCAGGGGCACAAGTGCGGGCTAGGCATAAGGCAGGGGCACAAGTGCAGGCTAGGCATAAGGCAGGGCACAAGTGCGGGCTAGGCATAAGGCAGGGGCACAAGTGCGGGCTAGGCATAAGGCAGGGGCACAAGTGCGGGCTAGGCATAAGGCAGGGGCACAAGTGCGGGCTAGGCATAAGGCAGGGGCACAAGTGCGGGCTAGGCATAAGGCAGGGGCACAAGTGCGGGCTAGGCATAAGGCAGGGGCACAAGTGCGGGCTAGGCATAAGGCAGGGGCACAAGTGCTGGCTAGGCATAAGGCAGGGGCACAAGTGCTGGCTAGGCATAAGGCAGGGGCACAAGTGCTGGCTAGGCATAAGGCAGGGGCACAAGTGCTGGCTAGGCATAAGGCAGGGGCACGAGTGCTGGCTAGGCATAAGGCAGGGCACGAGTGCTGGCTAGGCATAAGGCAGGGGCACGAGTGCTGGCTAGGCATAAGGCAGGGGCACGAGTGCTGGCTAGGCATAAGGCAGGGGCACGAGTGCAGGCTAGGCATAAGGCATGGGCACGAGTGCAGGCTAGGCATAAGGCAGGGGCACGAGTGCAGCCTAGGCATAAGGCAGGGGCACGAGTGCTGGCTAGGCATAAGGCAGGGGCACAAGTGCTGGCTAGGCATAAGGCAGGGGCACAAGTGCTGGCTAGGCATAAGGCAGGGGCACAAGTGCTGGCTAGGCATAAGGCAGGGGCACAAATGCAGGCTAGGCATAAGGCAGGGGCACAAGTGCAGGCTAGGCATAAGGCAGGGGCACAAGTGCAGGCTAGGCATAAGGCAGGGGCACAAGTGCTGGCTAGGCATAAGGCAGGGGCACAAGTGCTGGCTAGGCATAAGGCAGGGGCACAAGTGCTGGCTAGGCATAAGGCAGGAGCACAAGTGCTGGCTAGGCATAAGGCAGGGGCACAAGTGCTGGCTAGGCATAAGGCAGGGGCACAAGTGCTGGCTAGGCATAAGGCAGGGGCACAAATGCAGGCTAGGCATAAGGCAGGGGCACAAGTGCAGGCTAGGCATAAGGCAGGGGCACAAGTGCAGGCTAGGCATAAGGCAGGGGCACAAGTGCTGGCTAGGCATAAGGCAGGGGCACAAGTGCGGGCTAGGCATAAGGCAGGGGCACAAGTGCTGGCTAGGCATAAGGCAGGGGCACAAGTGCTGGCTAGGCATAAGGCAGGGGCACAAGTGCTGGCTAGGCATAAGGCAGGGGCACAAGTGCTGGCTAGGCATAAGGCAGGGGCACAAGTGCGGGCTAGGCATAAGGCAGGGGCACAAGTGCAGACTAGGCATAAGGCAGGGGCACAAGTGCAGGCTAGGCATAAGGCAGGGGGCACAAGTGCAGGCTAGGCATAAGGCAGGGGCACAAGTGCAGGCTAGGCATAAGGCAGGGGCACAAGTGCAGGCTAGGCATAAGGCAGGGGCACAAGTGCAGGCTAGGCATAAGGCAGGGCACAAGTGCGGGCTAGGCATAAGGCATGGGCACAAGTGCGGGCTAGGCATAAGGCAGGGGCACAAGTGCGGGCTAGGCATAAGGCAGGGGCACAAGTGCGGGCTAGGCATAAGGCAGGGGCACAAGTGCAGGCTAGGCATAAGGCAGGGGCACAAGTGCGGGCTAGGCATAAGGCAGGGGCACAAGTGCAGGCTAGGCATAAGGCAGGGCACAAGTGCGGGCTAGGCATAAGGCAGGGGCACAAGTGCGGGCTAGGCATAAGGCAGGGGCACAAGTGCGGGCTAGGCATAAGGCAGGGGCACAAGTGCGGGCTAGGCATAAGGCAGGGGCACAAGTGCGGGCTAGGCATAAGGCAGGGGCACAAGTGCGGGCTAGGCATAAGGCAGGGGCACAAGTGCTGGCTAGGCATAAGGCAGGGGCACAAGTGCTGGCTAGGCATAAGGCAGGGGCACAAGTGCTGGCTAGGCATAAGGCAGGGGCACAAGTGCTGGCTAGGCATAAGGCAGGGGCACGAGTGCTGGCTAGGCATAAGGCAGGGCACGAGTGCTGGCTAGGCATAAGGCAGGGGCACGAATGCTGGCTAGGCATAAGGCAGGGGCACGAGTGCTGGCTAGGCATAAGGCAGGGGCACGAGTGCTGGCTAGGCATAAGGCAGGGGCACGAGTGCAGGCTAGGCATAAGGCATGGGCACGAGTGCAGGCTAGGCATAAGGCAGGGGCACGAGTGCAGCCTAGGCATAAGGCAGGGGCACGAGTGCAGGCTAGGCATAAGGCAGGGGCACGAGTGCAGGCTAGGCATAAGGCAGGGGCACGAGTGCAGGCTAGGCATAAGGCAGGGGCACGAGTGCAGGCTAGGCATAAGGCAGGGGCACGAGTGCAGGCTAGGCATAAGGCAGGGGCACGAGTGCAGGCTAGGCATAAGGCAGGGGCACGAGTGCAGGCTAGGCATAAGGCAGGGGCACGAGTGCAGGCTATGCATAAGGCAGGGGCACAAGTGCTGGCTAGGCATAAGGCAGGGGCACAAGTGCTGGCTAGGCATAAGGCAGGGGCACAAGTGCTGGCTAGGCATAAGGCAGGGGCACAAGTGCTGGCTAGGCATAAGGCAGGGGCACAAGTGCTGGCTAGGCATAAGGCAGGGGCAGAAGTGCTGGCTAGGCATAAGGCAGGGGCAGAAGTGCTGGCTAGGCATAAGGCAGGGGCAGAAGTGCTGGCTAGGCATAAGGCAGGGGCACAAGTGCAGGCTAGGCATAAGGCAGGGGCACGAGTGCAGGCTAGGCATAAGGCAGGGGCACGAGTGCAGGCTAGGCATAAGGCAGGGGCACGAGTGCAGGCTAGGCATAAGGCAGGGGCACGAGTGCAGGCTAGGCATAAGGCAGGGGCACGAGTGCAGGCTAGGCATAAGGCAGGGGCACGAGTGCAGGCTAGGCATAAGGCAGGGGCACAAGTGCAGGCTAGGCATAAGGCAGGGGCACAAGTGCGGGCTAGGCATAAGGCAGGGGCACAAGTGCGGGCTAGGCATAAGGCAGGGGCACAAGTGCGGGCTAGGCATAAGGCAGGGGCACAAGTGCGGGCTAGGCATAAGGCAGGGGCACAAGTGCGGGCTAGGCATAAGGCAGGGGCACAAGTGCGGGCTAGGCATAAGGCAGGGGCACAAGTGCGGGCTAGGCTTTAGGGAGGGGCACAAGTGCAAACTAAGCATAAGGCAGGGGCACAAGTGCAGGCTAGGCATAAGGCAGGGGCACAAGTGCTGGCTAGGCATAAGGCAGGGGCACAAGTGCTGGCTAGGCATAAGGCAGGGGCACAAGTGCTGGCTAGGCATAAGGCAGGGGCACAAGTGCTGGCTAGGCATAAGGCAGGGGCACAAGTGCTGGCTAGGCATAAGGCAGGGGCACAAGTGCTGGCTAGGCATAAGGCAGGGGCACAAGTGCTGGCTAGGCATAAGGCAGGGGCACAAGTGCTGGCTAGGCATAAGGCAGGGGCACAAGTGCTGGCTAGGCATAAGGCAGGGGCACAAGTGCTGGCTAGGCATAAGGCAGGGGCACAAGTGCTGGCTAGGCATAAGGCAGGGGCACAAGTGCTGGCTAGGCATAAGGCAGGGGCACAAGTGCTGGCTAGGCATAAGGCAGGGGCACAAGTGCTGGCTAGGCATAAGGCAGGGGCACAAGTGCTGGCTAGGCATAAGGCAGGGGCACAAGTGCTGGCTAGGCATAAGGCAGGGGTACAAGTGCTGGCTAGGCATAAGGCAGGGGCACAAGTGCTGGCTAGGCATAAGGCAGGGGCACAAGTGCAGGCTAGGCATAAGGCATGGGCACAAGTGCAGGCTAGGCATAAGGCAGGGGCAAAAGTGCAGGCTAGGCATAAGGCAGGGGCACAAGTGCAGGCTAGGCATAAGGCAGGGGCACACGTGCAGGCTAGGCATAAGGCAGGGGCACAAGTGTAGGCTAGGCATAAGGCAGGGGCACAAGTGCGGGCTAGGCATAAGGCGGGGCACAAGCGCAAACTAAGCATAAGGCAGAGGCACAAGTGCAAGCTAGGCATAAGGCAGGGGCACCTATGCAGGCTAGGCTTAAGGCAGGGTCACAAGTGATGGCTACACATAAGGCATACGGCTAACTCTTTGCACTCTTTGCATAAAGGGATAGGCACCCTTAGGGGTGAAGAGCTAGCTTTCACCCCTCTACTCTGTACTTTGTTGTACAGTGCGGAGCCACTCCATAACCCCATGCTTTAAGCGACCAGGCACATCTTGTCTGTCTTCCGTAAATGGGTAATGCCTTTGTCCCCAATTACAGTCGTGCATGTGCATTCAGACGGGACAAGAGCGAAGAGCGTAAAGCCTGCCCTGTGTGCATAACCAACATGAAGCTAAAGACAAAAAAACAATAATGCAAGGGACTCAAAAGTGCGGGCTAGGCATAAGACAGGGGCACAAGTGCGGGCTAGGCATAAGGCAGGGGCACAAGTGCGGGCTAGGCATTAGGCAGGGGCACAAGTGCGGGCTAGGCATAAGGCAGGGGCACAAGTGCGGGCTAGGCATAAGGCAGGGGCACAAGTGCGGGCTAGGCATAAGGCAGGGGCACAAGTGCGGGCTAGGCATAAGGCAGGGGCACAAGTGCAGGCTAGGCATAAGGCAGGGGCACAAGTGCAGGCTAGGCATAAGGCAGGGGCACAAGTGCAGGCTAGGCATAAGGCAGGGGCACAAGTGCAGGCTAGGCATAAGGCAGGGGCACAAGTGCAGGCTAGGCATAAGGCAGGGGCACAAGTGCAGGCTAGGCATAAGGCAGGGGCACAAGTGCAGGCTAGGCATAAGGCAGGAGCACATGTGCTGGCTAGGCTTAAGGCCGAGGCTTAAGTGCTGGCTAGGTAGTAGACAGAGGCACAAGTTTAAACCAGGCATAAGGAAGGGGCACAAGTGATGGCTAACTTTGTGTAAATGGTGAGGCACCCATAGGAATGAAGAGCTAGTTTTCAACCCTCTGCTCTGTACTTGAACATTTAGGACATGATACTTTGTAGAAAAGTGAGGAGCCACTACACAACTCCATGCTCCAAATGAGCATGCACTTCTGTCCTCTTACCTGACTTACCTGTTAACACAGCATTTCCCATACAGATTAAAATATAAGCAATAGAAAACAGACAAGCTGTTCATGGCTAAAATGTTTTATTCAGGCCATAATATGTTCTAATACAATTTTAAAAACAAATTAATTTGGTAATTTAAATAATGGTAAAATCCCAAACCATGGACAAGGCTTTATAACCCCCACATAAAGCAGGCAATGCAGAGGGTCCCCCCCACAAAGCGCAGGCAATGCAGAGGGTCCCCCCTACAGAGCGCAGGCAATGCAGAGGGCCCCCCCCCCAGAGGGCAGGCAATGCAGAGGGTCCCCCCCCATAGAGCGCAGGCAATGCAGAGGGACCCCCCCCCACAGAGCGCAGGCAATGCAGAGGGCCCCCCCACAGAGCGCAGGCAATGCAGAGGGCCCCCCCCCCACAGAGCGCAGGCAATGCAGAGGGTCCCTCCCAGAGCGCAGGCAATGCAGAGGGTCCCCCCCCCCCACAGAGCGCAGGCAATGCAGAGGGTCCCCCCCATAGAGCGCAGTAAATGCAGAGGGTCACCCCGCCACAGAGCGCAGGCAATGCAGAGGGTCAACACAGCATTTTACCTGTCAACACAACATTTCCCATAGAGCGCAGGCAATGCAGAGGGCCCCCCCCCCCACAGAGCACAGGCAATGCAGAGTCCCCCCCACAGAGCGCAGGCAATGCAGAGGGCCCCCCCACAGAGCGCAGGCAATGCAGATTCCCCCCCGACAGCGCGCAGGCAATGCAGAGGGTCCCCCCCACAGAGCGCAGGCAATGCAGAGGGTCCCCACCACAGAGCGCAGGCAATGCAGAAGGTCCCCCCACAGAGTGCAGGCAATGCAGAAGGTCCCCCACAGAGCGCAGGCAATGCAGAGGGTCCCCCCCATAGAGCGCAGGCAATGCAGAGGGTCAACACAGCATTTTACCTGTCAACACAGCATTTCCCATACAGATTAAAATATAAGCAATAGAAAACAGACAAGCTGTTCATGGCTAAAATGTTTTATTCAGGCCATAATATGTTCTAATACAATTTTAAAAACAAATTAATTTGGTAATTTAAATGATGGTAAAATCCCAAACCATGGACAAGGCTTTATAACCCCCACATAGCGCAGGCAATGTAGAGTCCCCCCCACAGAGCGCAGGCAATGCAGAGGGTCCCCCCCCACAGAGCGCAGGCAATGCAGAGGGTCCCCCCGACAGAGCGCAGGCAATGCAGAGGGTCCCCCCACAGAGCGCAGGCAATGCAGAGGGTCCCCCCCCACAGAGCGCAGGCAATGCAGAGGGCCCCCCTTCACAGAGCGCAGGCAATGCAGAGGGTCCCCCCCCACAGAGCGCAGGCAATGCAGAGGGGGGTCCCACATACAGAGCACAGGCAATGCAGAGGGTCCCCCCCCCACAGAGCGCAGGCAATGCAGAGGGTCCCCCCCACAGAGAGCAGGCAATGCAGAAGGTCCCCCCACAGAGCGCAGGCAATGCAGAGGGGGTCCCCCCCCCACAGAGCGCAGGCAATGCAGAGGGGTCCCCCCCCCACAGAGCGCAGGCAATGCAGAGGGTCACTCCCCCACAGAGCGCAGGCAATGCAGAGGGTCACCCCCCCACAGAGCGCAGGCAATGCAGAGGGTCCCCCCCACAGAGCGCAGGCAATGCAGAGGGTCCCCCCCACAGAGCACAGGCAATGCAGAGGGTCCCCCCCCCCCCACAGAGCGCAGGCAATGCAGAGGGTCCCCCCCCACAGAGCGCAGGCAATGCAGAGTCCCCCCCGACAGAGCGCAGGCAATGCAGAGGGTCCCCCCCCCCCACAGAGCGCAGACAGTGCAGAGGGTCCCCCCCACAGAGCGCAGGCAATGCAGAGGGGGCCCCCCCACAGAGCGCAGGCAATGCAGAGGGTCCCCCCCACAGAGCGCAGGCAATGCAGAGGGTCCCCCCCACAGAGCGCAGGCAATGCAGAGGGTCCCCCCCCACAAAGAGCAGGCAATGCAGAAGGTCCCCCCGACAGAGCGCAGGCAATGCAGAGGGTCCCCCCCCCCCATAGAGCGCAGGCAGTGCAGAGGGTCCCCCCCACAGAGCGCAGGCAATGCAGAGGGGGCCCCCCACAGAGCGCAGGCAATGCAGAGGGGGCCCCCCCACAGAGCGCAGGCAATGCAGAGGGTCCCCACCACAGAGCGCAGGCAATGCAGAGGGTCCCCCCCCACAGAGCGCAGGCAATGCAGAGGGTCCCCCCCCACAGAGCGCAGGCAATGCAGAGGGTCCCCACAGCATTTAGACATTTAACAGAGCCCCCACAGCATTTAGACATTTAACAGAGCCCCCACAGCATAGACATTTTTAATAGAGCCCCCACAGTATAGACATTTTTAATAGAGCCCCCACAGCATAGACATTTTTAACAGAGCCCCCACAGCATAGACATTTTTAACAGAGCCCCCACAGCATAGACATTTTTAACAGAGCCCCCACAGCAAAGACATTTTTAACAGAGCCCCCACAGCATAGACATTTTTAACAGACATTTTTAACAGAGGCCCCCACGGCATTGACATTTTTAACAGAGGCCCCCACGGCGCATAGACATATTTAGCAGAGGTCCCCACGGCGCATAGACATATTTAGCAGAGGCCCCCACGGCGCATAGACATATTTAGCAGAAGCCCCCATGGGGCATAGACATATTTAGCAGAAGCCCCCAGGGCGCATAGACATATTTAGCAGAAGCCCCCACGGCGCATAGACATATTTAGCAGAGGCCCCCACGGCGCATAGACATATTTAGCAGAGGCCCCCACGGCGCATAGACATATTTAGCAGAGGTCCCCACGGCACATAGACATATTTAGCAGAGGCCCCCACGGCGCATAGACACATTTAGCAGAAGCCCCCATGGGGCATAGACATATTTAGCAGAAGTCCCCACGGCGCATAGACATATTTAGCAGAAGCCCCCACGGCGCATAGACATATTTAGCAGAAGCCCCCACGGCGCATAGACATTTAGCAGAGCTCCCCACTGCATATAGACATAATGAACAAGGTAGCCTTGGCACAGTTGTAAACACAGTTTAAAAAATAAATTAAGTACAATTCTCACCTATCCCTCCCCCCCCCCCCCCGCTCCTCAGCAGCGTGGGGCATAATGAATGCAGAGGGTCCCCACAGAGCCATCCCCGACCCACACAGTACACAATGCAGAGCCAGCAATACAGGGCTCCCTGCAGAGATAATGTACAGCCCTCCCCCCAGAGCAAAATACTAAGGCTTAAGGAAGAACACAATGCAGAGACCCCACGCACACGGAGTACACACTGCAGAACCTACACGGAGTACACACTGCAGAGCCACACACAGTACACACAATGCAGAGGGTCAACACAGCATTTTACTTGTCAACACAGCATTTCCCATAGAGCGCAGGCAATGCAGAGGGCCCCCCCCCCCCTACAGAGCGCAGGCAATGCAGAGTCCCCCCCACAGAGCGCAGGCAATGCAGAGGGCCCCCCCCCCCCCCCACAGAGCGCAGGCAATGCAGAGTCCCCCCCGACAGAGCGCAGGCAATGCAGAGGGTCCCCCCCCACAGAGCGCAGGCAATGCAGAGGGTCCCCCCCACAGAGCGCAGGCAATGCAGAGGGTCCCCCCCCACAGAGCGCAGGCAATGCAGAGGGTCCCCCCCCACAGAGCACAGGCAATGCAGAAGGTCCCCCCACAGAGGGCAGGCAATGCAGAGGGTCCCCCCCATAGAGCGCAGGCAATGCAGAGGGTCCCCCCCACAGAGCGCAGGCAATGCAGAAGGTCCCCCCACAGAGCGCAGGCAATGCAGAAGGTCCCCCCACAGAGCGCAGGCAATGCAGAGGGTGCCCCCCATAGAGCGCAGGCAATGCAGAGGGTGCCCCCATAGAGCGTAGGCAATGCAGAGGGTCCACCCCCACAGAGCGCAGGCAATGCAGAGGGTCCACACAGCATTTCACATACAGATTAAAATATAAGCAATAGAAAACAGACAAGCTGTTCATGGCTAAAATGTTTTATTCAGGCAATAATATGTTCTAATACAATTTTAAAAACAAATTAATTTGGTAATTTAAATGATGGTAAAATCCCAAACCATGGACAAGGCTTTATAACCCCCACATAGCGCAGGCAATGCAGAGGGTCCCCCCCACAGAGCGCAGGCAATGCAGAGGGTCCTCCCCCACAGAGCGCAGGCAATGCAGAGGGTCCCCCCCCACAGAGCGCAGGCAATGCAGAGGGTCACCCCCCACAGAGCGCAGGCAATGCAGAGGGTCACCCCCCCACAGAGCGCAGGCAATGCAGAGGGTCCCCCCCCCACAGAGCGCAGGCAATGCAGAGGGTCCACCCCCACAGAGCGCAGGCAATGCAGAGGGTCCCCCCCACAGAGCGCAGGCAATGCAGAGTCCACCCCGACAGAGCGCAGGCAATGCAGAGGGTCCCCACCACAGCACAGGCAATGCAGAGGGTCCCCCCCCACAGAGCGCAGGCAATGCAGAAGGTCCCCCCACAGAGAGCAGGCAATGCAGAAGGTCCCCCCACAGAGCGCAGGCAATGCAGAGGGTCCCCACACAGAGCGCAGGCAATGCAGAGGGTCCACCCCCACAGAGCGCAGGCAATGCAGAGGGTCCACCCCCACAGAGCGCAGGCAATGCAGAGTCCACCCCGACAGAGCGCAGGCAATGCAGAGGGGGCCCCCCCAGAGCGCAGGCAATGCAGAGGGTCCCCCCCCCCACAGAGCGCAGGCAATGCAGAGGGTCCCCATTACAGAGCGCAGGCAATGCAGAGGGTCCCCCCCACAGAGCGCAGGCAATGCAGAGGGTCCCCCCCACAGAGCGCAGGCAATGCAGAGGGGGCCCCCCCACAGAGCGCAGGCAATGCAGAGGGTCCCCACCACAGAGCGCAGGCAATGCAGAGGGTCCCCCCCACAGAGCACAGGCAATGCAGAAGGTCCCCCCACAGAGCACAGGCAATGCAGAGGGTGCCCCCCAGAGCGCAGGCAATGCAGAGGGTCCCCCCCACAGAGCGCAGGCAATGCAGAGGGTCCCCCCCCCACAGAGCGCAGGCAATGCAGAGGGTCCCCCCCCACAGAGCGCAGGCAATGCAGAGGGTCCCCACAGCATAGACATTTTTAACAGAGCCCCCACAGCAAAGACATTTTTAACAGAGCCCCCACAGCATAGACATTTTTAACAGAGGCCCCCACGGCGCATAGACATATTTAGCAGAGGTCCCCACGGCGCATAGACATATTTAGCAGAGGTCCCCACGGCGCATAGACATATTTAGCAGAGGTCCCCACGGCGCATAGACATATTTAGCAGAGGCCCCCACGGCGCATAGACATATTTAGCAGAGGCCCCCATGGGGCATAGACATATTTAGCAGAAGCCCCCAGGGCGCATAGACATATTTAGCAGAAGCCCCCACGGCGCATAGACATATTTAGCAGAGGCCCCCACGGCGCATAGACATATTTAGCAGAGGCCCCCACGGCGCATAGACATATTTAGCAGAGGCCCCCACGGCGCATAGACATATTTAGCAGAGGTCCCCACGGCGCATAGACATATTTAGCAGAGGCCCCTACGGCGCATAGACACATTTAGCAGAAGCCCCCATGGTGCATAGACACATTTAGCAAAAGCCCCCACGGCGCATAGACATATTTAGCAGAAGCCCCCACGGCGCATAGACATATTTAGCAGAGCTCCCCACTGCATATAGACATAATGAACAAGGTAGCCTTGGCACAGTTGTAAACACAGTTTAAAAAATAAATTAAGTACAATTCTCACCTATCCCTCCCCCCCCCCCCCTGCTCCTCAGCAGCGTGGGGCATAATGAATGCAGAGGGTCCCCACAGAGCCATCCCTGACCCACACAGTACACAATGCAGAGCCAGCAATACGGGGCTCCCTGCAGAGATAATGTACAGCCCTCCCCCCAGAGCAAAATACTAAGGCTTAAGGAAGAACACAATGCAGAGACCCCACGCACACGGAGTACACACTGCAGAACCTACACGGAGTACACACTGCAGAGCCACACACAGTACACACAATGCAGAGGGTCAACACAGCATTTTACCTGTCAACACAGCATTTCCCATAGAGCGCAGGCAATGCAGAGTCCCCCCTCACAGAGCGCAGGCAATGCAGAGGGCCCCCCCCCACAGAGCGCAGGCAATGCAGAGCCCCCCCCGACAGAGCGCAGGCAATGCAGAGCCCCCCCCACAGAGCGCAGGCAATGCAGAGGGCCCCCCCCCCCCCCCCACAGAGCGCAGGCAATGCAGAGTCCCCCCCGACAGAGCGCAGGCAATGCAGAGGGTCCCCCCCACATAGCGCAGGCAATGCAGAGGGTCCCCCCCACAGAGCGCAGGCAATGCAGAGGGTCCCCCCCACAGAGCGCAGGCAATGCAGAGGGTCCCCCCCACAGAGCGCAGGCAATGCAGAGGGTCCCCCCCACAGAGCGCAGGCAATGCAGAGGGTCCCCCCCACAGAGCGCAGGCAATGCAGAGGGTCCCCCCCACAGAGCGCAGGCAATGCAGAGGGTCCCCACCACAGAGCACAGGCAATGCAGAGGGTCCCCCCCCACAGAGCGCAGGCAATGCAGAAGGTCCCCCCACAGAGGGCAGGCAATGCAGAAGGTCCCCCCACAGAGGGCAGGCAATGCAGAAGGTCCCCCCACAGAGCGCAGGCAATGCAGAGGGTGCCCCCCATAGAGCGCAGGCAATGCAGAGGGTGCCCCCATAGAGCGTAGGCAATGCAGAGGGTCCACCCCCACAGAGCGCAGGCAATGCAGAGGGTCCACACAGCATTTCCCATACAGATTAAAATATAAGCAATAGAAAACAGACAAGCTGTTCATGGCTAAAATGTTTTATTCAGGCCATAATATGTTCTAATACAATTTTAAAAACAAATTAATTTGGTAATTTAAATGATGGTAAAATCCCAAACCATGGACAAGGCTTTATAACCCCCACATAGCGCAGGCAATGTAGAGTCCCCCCCCACAGAGCGCAGGCAATGCAGAGGGTCCCCCCCCAATAGAGCGCAGGCAATGCAGAGGGACCCCCCCCCCCCACAGAGCGCAGGCAATGCAGAGGGCCCCCCCACAGAGCGCAGGCAATGCAGAGGGCCCCCCCACAGAGCGCAGGCAATGCAGAGGGTCCCCCCCCACAGAGCGCAGACAATGCAGAGGGTCCCCCCCATAGAGCGCAGTAAATGCAGAGGTCACCCCGCCACAGAGAACAGGCAATGCAGAGGGTCAACACAGCATTTTACCTGTCAACACAACATTTCCCATAGTGCGCAGGCAATGCAGAGGGCCCCCCCCCCCCACAGAGCGCAGGCAATGCAGAGTCCCCCCCACAGAGCGCAGGCAATGCAGAGGGCCCCCCCCACAGAGCGCAGGCAATGCAGATTCCCCCCCGACAGCGCGCAGGCAATGCAGAGGGTCCCCCCCACAGAGCGCAGGCAATGCAGAGGGTCCCCACCACAGAGCGCAGGCAATGCAGAAGGTCCCCCCACAGAGCGCAGGCAATGCAGAAGGTCCCCCACAGAGCGCAGGCAATGCAGAGGGTCCCCCCCATAGAGCGCAGGCAATGAAGAGGGTCAACACAGCATTTTACCTGTCAACACAGCATTTCCCATACAGATTAAAATATAAGCAATAGAAAACAGACAAGCTGTTCATGGCTAAAATGTTTTATTCAGGCCATAATATGTTCTAATGCAATTTTAAAAACAAATTAATTTGGTAATTTAAATGATGGTAAAATCCCAAACCATGGACAAGGCTTTATAACCCCCACATAGCGCAGGCAATGTAGAGTCCCCCCCACAGAGCGCAGGCAATGCAGAGGGTCCCCCCCCACAGAGCGCAGGCAATGCAGAGGGTCCCCCCCCCACAGAGCGCAGGCAATGCAGAGGGGGTCCCCCACACAGAGCGCAGGCAATGGAGAGGGTCCCCCCCCCACAGAGCGCAGGCAATGCAGAGGGTCCCCCCCACACAGAGCAGGCAATGCAGAAGGTACCCCACAGAGCGCAGGCAATGCAGAGGGGGTCCCCCCCCACAGAGCGCAGGCAATGCAGAGGGGGTCCCCCCCCACAGAGCGCAGGCAATGCAGAGGGTCACTCCCCCACAGAGCGCAGGCAATGCAGAGGGTCACCCCCCCACAGAGCGCAGGCAATGCAGAGGGTCCCCCCCCACAGAGCGCAGGCAATGCAGAGGGTCCCCCCCCACAGAGCGCAGGCAATGCAGAGGGTCCCCCCCCACAGAGCGCAGGCAATGCAGAGGGTCCCCCCCCACAGAGCGCAGGCAATGCAGAGTCCCCCCGACAGAGCGCAGGCAATGCAGAGGGTCCCCCCCACAGAGCGCAGGCAATGCAGAGGGGGGCCCCCCCACAGAGCGCAGGCAATGCAGAGGGTCCCCCCCCACAGAGCGCAGGCAATGCAGAGGGTCCCCCCCCACAGAGCGCAGGCAATGCAGAGGGGGCCCCCCACAGAGCGCAGGCAATGCAGAGGGTCCCCCCCACAGAGCGCAGGCAATGCAGAGGGTCCCCCCCACAGAGCGCAGGCAATGCAGAGGGTCCCCCCCCACAGAGCGCAGGCAATGCAGAGGGTCCCCACAGCATTTAGACATTTAACAGAGCCCCCACAGCATTTAGACATTTAACAGAGCCCCCACAGCATAGACATTTTTAATAGAGCCCCCACAGCATAGACATTTTTAACAGAGCCCCCACAGCAAAGACATTTTTAACAGAGGCCCCCACGGCATTGACATTTTTAACAGAGGCCCCCACGGCGCATAGACATATTTAGCAGAGGTCCCCACGGCGCATAGACATATTTAGCAGAGGCCCCCACGGCGCATAGACATTTAGCAGAAGCCCCCACGGCGCATAGACATATTTAGCAGAGGCCCCCACGGCGCATAGACATATTTAGCAGAGGCCCCCACGGCGCATAGACATATTTAGCAGAGGTCCCCACGGCGCATAGACATATTTAGCAGAAGCCCCCACGGCGCATAGACATATTTAGCAGAGCTCCCCACAGCCGACAAAGCAGAGCTCCCCACTGCATATAGACATAATGAACAAGGTAGCCTTGGCACAGTTGGAAACACAGTTTAAAAAATAAATTAAGTACAATTCTCACCTATCCCTCCCCCCCCCCTGCTCCTCAGCAGCGTGGGGCATAATGAATGCAGAGGGTCCCCACAGAGCTGTCCCTACACACAGTACACTGCAGAGCCTACACACAGTACACACTGTAGAGCCACACACAGTACACACTGCAGAGCCTACACACAGTACACTGCAGAGCCTGCACACAGTACACACTGCAGAGCCTACACACAGTACACACTGCAGAGCCACACACAGTACACTGCAGAACCTACACACAGTACACACTGCAGAGCCTACACACAGTACACACTGCAGAGCCTACACGGAGTACACAATGCAGAGCCACACACAGTACACATGCAGAGCCACACACAGTGCACACTGCAGAGCCTGCACACAGTACACACTGCAGAGCCTACACACAGTACACACTGCAGAGCCTACACACAGTACACTGCAGAGCCTGCACACAGTACACACTGCAGAGCCTACACACAGTACACACTGCAGAGCCACACACAGTACACTGCAGAACCTACACACAGTACACACTGCAGAGCCTACACACAGTACACACTGCAGAGCCTACACAGAGTACACAAGGCAGAGCCTACACGGAGTACACAATGCAGAGCCACACACAGTACACATGCAGAGCCACACACAGTACACACTGCAGAACCTACACATACCGCCTTCCAGGTAGAGAACACAATGAAGTAATAAAAATAAAAAAACACATTGCTCTCCTATCCCCCATTTCCCCGCTTCTCAACAGTGTGGCGCGCAATGACTGACGTGCATAGACGTCACCGGAAGCTCTCCTCCATCATGGATTTCATCTGTGGGGGCAAGCATCACGCTGATACAGTTGAATGCATGATGGAAGCTGGCAACGGGCCCTAGAGAAATGTCACGCTTCCCAAACCAATCACGGCGTACAACAGCTCTTACCTTGCTCTGACGTACGATTGGCGCGCTTTTAGCCAGCATGACGATGCACGTGGCAGGTATTTATAGAGCGCGGGTGGACACGTGCACCGGAAGTGCGTCATCTTCAGTACTGTATCACGTGGGTGATCACCAGTTGTCATGGCCGTGGGTAGATGCTGGCGCATGCGCAGGGGCAGTTATGTAGGAGGCGTGTAGAAGGAGCAGGAGCAATGTCAACTTTGTCATTGACAGCGGGCGAACGCCCGCGCATGCGTGCTTGGAACTGAGTGGAAGCTCTGCACTGTAGCGACTCCGCTCCTCCCGTGACGTCATCCCTCTAAGGCTCAGCACCAGTCTAGACAAGAGAAGCTGATTGGTACTGGTGAGAATACGGTTGTGGCTGAATCCCAGTCGGCTAAACGCCCTGGTCCTTCTGTGCGCTGGGATTTAGCTTTCTCACACAGAGCCGGCTATTTCCTGGTTGTCAGAGGGACCAGGTCCTTTAGCCGGCTTGGATTTATCCTGCTCTATATAAGAATGCTAAATCCCACTAGATAGAAGGCCCCTTATTGTATATAGATATATATCAATACTGTCATGTCATTTTTTGAGCTGCAGCCTAGATATGACATCTGATTACACATTTATTTATACGTGACAATTATACACAAGAATTTTCCCCTTAATCCCAGTGTGTACAATATTCTGCGCCAATCTGATCCGCGTCCCATTTTATTTACTGGTGATCATATTTGTAGATCACACAACCACAGATTTTTTCCATGCATGCACCTAGGAGTGTTTTAACCCTCAGGCGATTTTCCATTTTTTAACATTTTTTTTCCTTCCCATAACTTATTTTTTCATCCACATCGCCTTTTGGTATTTTTTTTTTATTTTGTCGGGACGTTCTTATTGATACCATTTTGGCGCGGATACCATGTTTTGATCACCTCCTATTTCACTTTATTGCAATGTTGTGGCAACCAAAAAAAAGTCATGGCGTTTCGAGTTTTTTTCTCTTTGTGCCGTATACTGATCAGATTATTTTACATTTTGATTGGCCAGACCTTTCTGAACACGTCAATTCCAAATTTCCAATTTATTTTTTTTAAATGGAGCAAAAGTGATATTTTTTTTCTTATATTTTTATGATATATGACGTAACTACATCATGCGTTGTGAAGGGGTCAATACTATAACTATTGGCCAAATGGACCTAATCCTTCTGCCGACTTGGATTTAGCCTGCTCTCTGTGAGAAAGCTAAATCCCAGTCGGCTAAAGGTCCAGGTGCCTGTGAGTGTTTTAATACTAGATCTAGTAGGTTAAAGGACCAGGTCCCTCTGTGCACTGGGATTTAGCTTTCTCAGGCCAGTCTCACACGTCCAGATAATTCCGGTACCGGAAAAATCGGTACCGGAATTATCTGTGTCCGTGTGCCGGTGCGTTTCTGTAGCAATCAGTGTGGCACACGTGCGGCACATGTGTGCCGCCCGTGTGCCCACTGGGTACCACACGCACCGTGCCGGAGACAGCGCTAAAGTTTAGCGCTGTCCCCTGCATCGTGCTGAAGCCCCATTCATATCTTCCCTGCAGCAGCGTTTGCTGTGGAGAAGATATGAATAATAGTGTGTAAAATCCAGATCCAGGTCCCCACCCCTGTGCGCCCCCCCTCGCTGTGATTAAAATATTCACCCAGCTCGCGGCTCCCTCGCAGCGTCCTGTCCTGGCCGCACCTTGTACTGTATGAGCGGTCACGTGGGGCTGCTCATTTACAGTAATGAATATGCGGCTCCACCCCTATGGGAGGTGGAGCCGCATATTCATTACTGTAAATGAGCGGCCCCACGTGACCGCTCATTCAGTGCAAGGTGCGGCCAGGACAGGAAGCAGCGAGGGAGCTGGGTGAGTATTTTAATCACAGTGGGGGGGGGGGACCTGGATCTGGATTTTACACACTATTCATATCTTCTCTACAGCAAACGCTGCTGCAGGGAAGATATGAATGGCGGAGTCAGCACCAGTGGGGGGACAGCGCTTAATGTAGCGCTGTCTACTGCACGGCACACGGACTGCACACAGACAACGTCCGTGTGCGGTACGTGTTTTACACGGACCCATTGACTTTAATGGGTCCGTGTAATCCGTGTGCTCCCACGAACACTGACATGTCTCCGTGTTTGGCACACGGAGACACGGTCCGCAAAAAATCAATGACATCTGCACAGATGCATTGATTTTAATGTGTGTACGTGTGTCAGTGGCTCCGGTACGTGAGGAAACTGTCACCTCACATACCGGAGCCACTGACGTGTGAAACCGGCCTCACACAGAGTCGGCTATTTCCTGGTTGTCAGAGGGACCAGGTCCTTTAGCCGACTTGGATTTATCCTGCTCTATATAAGAATGCTAAATCCCAGTAGATAGAAGGACCTTTATTGTATATAGATATATATGAATCCTGTCATGTGCTTTTTTTGCAGTAATATTGAGCCGCAGACTAAATATGACATCTGATTACACATTTATTTATATGTGACATTTATACGCAAGAATTTTCCCCTTAATCCCAGTGTGTACAATATTCTGCGCCAATCTCTTCTGCGTCCCGTTTTATTTACTGGTGATCATTTTTGTAGATCAGACAACCACAGATTTTTTCCATGCATGCACCTAGGAGTGTTTTAACCCTCGGGCGGTTTTCCTTTTTTTTTTTTTTTTAAATTTTCCTTCCCATAACTTATTTATTTTTCCATCCACATCGCCGTTGGGAATTTTTTTTGTTTTGGCGGGACGTTCTTATGCCATTTTGGCGTGGATACCATGTTTTGATCACCTTTTATTTCATTTTATTGCAATGTTGCGGCGACCAAAAAAAAGTTATTATGGTGTTTCGAGTTTTTTTCTCGTTATGCCGTTTACCAATCAGATTATTTTACATTTTGTTTGGTCAGACCTTTCTGAACACGTCAATTCCAAATTTGTGTATTTTTTTTTAATTGCGCAAAAGCAATATTTTTTTTCTTATATTTCTATGATATATGACGTAACTGCATCATGCGTTGTGAAGGGGTTAATACTATAATTATTGGCCAAATGGACCAGGTCCTTCTGCCAACTTGGATTTAGCCTTCTCTCTGTGAGAAAGCTAAATCACGGTCGGCTAAAGGACCAGGTCCCTGTGAGTGTTTTAATACTAGATCTAGCAGGCTAAAGGACCAGGTCAGGGGCTGACTGGCAAATTTTGGCCTGGGGGGCAAGCACACAGCAGTGGCCCATGAGTAGTGGCTCATCCTTAAAGGGGTTGTCGGATCTTATGCTACATGTCTACAGTCACTGTGTGTGAATCCTCATATCGTGTGCACTGTGCGCTGTGAAGATTCTCTGGTGCCGTCAACAGGTGGTCTTGTGACCACAAGCATGCAATATATATATTACCAGACACATTTCGACTAGACTGTTTTGGCCTTGTTCAATACAGTTGCATTAGGCCATGCAAGTCTACTCGGCATGTGACCGCATGTATGCAAATCACAAACTTGCAGCCAGACACCCACCAAATAACCACAGCTCTGTGAGCAATGTGAGAAGCACAAGTCTGCAGTCACATAGAATGACACAGAGTGAATGCACCAATGACACACACACACACGCACAGCCCCACTGTATAATGACACACACGCACAGCCCCACTGCATAATTACACACACGCACAGCCCCACTGCATAATTACACACACGCACAGTTCCACTGTATAATGACACACACGCACAGCCCCACTGTATAATGACACACACGCACAGCCCCACTGCATAATGACACACACGCACAGCCCCACTGTATAATGACACACACGCACAGCCCCACTGTATAATGACACACACACGCACAGCCCCACTGTATAATGACAGGCGCACACAGCCCCACTGTATAATGACACACACACGCACAGCCCCAATGTATAATGACATACACACACGCAGCTCACACACACGCACACAGCTCACACACACGCACACAGCTCACACGCACACGCAGCTCACACGCACACGCAGCTCACACGCACACGCAGCTCACACACAAACACGCAGCTCACACACACACACGCAGCATCACACATACACATGCAGCATCACACACGTAGCTCACACACACATGCAGCTCTGACACAAATGCATCACACACACACACACGCAGCTCTGACACAAATGCATCACACACATGCAGCCATCACACACATGCAGCCATCACACACACGCAGCCACCACGCACATGCAGCCATCACACACACGCAGCCATCACATACACACCAGATACCTCATACACACATGACACACATGCAGCATCACACACACACACACCAGATACCTCATACACACATCACACAATCTCCTATGTGGTGCAGGGGCAGCTGATGTCCACATGCAGCTCTTCAGTTTCTCCTGCTCACAGCTCTGCACTGTCCTGGCACCTCCCCCGTCTCTCCTTCTCTGCCGGGATAACAGATAAGAGCAGGAGAAGCTGGAGCTCCATGCACACACAGGCCGGTATGCTGATCTTTCATCTTGATTACTGCTGGCTCTGTCCCTCAGAGTGGCAGTGCCGCACAGGAGCCTGCTCATCACATACTGCTGCAGCCTACATATCGAGGCTGCTGGCGAGATGATGCCGACCCGCGCACTACAGGTGCGCTATGTATTACAATCACTGCTAGTCCTCCAGCGGCCCTGTGCAGCTGCTTAGGCACCGGCCCGGGGGGCATGTGCATTCCTGCCACCCAGCCCAGTCCGCCCCTGGACCAGGTCCTTCTGCCAACTTGGATTTAGCCTGCTCTCTGTGAGAAAGCTAAATCCCAGTTGGTTAATGGACCAGGTCCCTGTGAGTGTTTTAATACTAGATCTAGCAAGCTAAAGGACCAGGTTCTTCTGCCAACTTGGATTTAGCCTGCTCTCTGTGAGAAAGCTAAATCCCAGTCACATAAAGGACCAGGTCCTTCTGCCAACTTGGATTTAGCTTGCTCTCTGTGAGAAAGCTAAATCCCAGTTGGCTAAAGGACCAGGTCCCTGTGAGTGTTTTAATACTAGACCTAGCAGGCTGAAGGACCAGGTCCTTCTTTCAACATGGATTTATCCTGGTCTCTGTGAGAAAGCTAAATCCTAGTTGGCTAACGGACCAGGTCCTTCTGCCAACTTGGATTTAGCTTGCTTTCTGTGAGAAAGCTAAATCCGAGTTGGCTAAAGGACCAGGTCCCTGTGAGTGTTTTAATACTAGATCTAGCAGGCTAAAGGACCAGGTCCTTCTGCCAACTTGGATTTAGCCTGCTCTCTGTGAGAAAGCTAAATCCCAGTCACCTAAAGGACCAGGTCCTTCTGCCAACTTGGATTTAGCTTGCTCTCTGTGAGAAAGCTAAATCCCATTTGGCTAAGGCCTCTTTCACACTTCCTTTTCTTGCAATCCGTCGCAATCCGTCGTTTTGGGCAAAAAACGGATCCTGCAAATGTGCTCGCAGGATGTGTTTTTTTGCCCATAAACTTGTATTAGCGACGGATCGCGACGGATTGCCACACGTCGCGTCCGTCGTTCGATGGAGCCATCGTGTTTTGGCAGACCGTCGTCACAAAAAAAGTTCAATGTAACGTTTTTTTTTGACGTCGCGGCCGAAACTCCGTCCCCTCCTCCTCGGACTGCAGAATGGGCAGTGGATGCGTCGAAAAACTGCATCCGCTGCCCACGTCGTGCAAAACTTTCACAACGTCCGTCGGTACGTCGGCCCGACGCATTGCGACGAAAGATGATCTACTAGATCTAGCAGGCTAAAGGACCAGGTCCTTCTGCCAACTTGGATTTAGCCTGCTCACTGTGAGAAAGCTAAATCCAAGTGGGATAAAGGACCAGGTCCCTTGAAGTGATTTAATACCAGACTTAGTAAGCCAAAAACTCCAGGTCCTTCTGCCCACTTAGATTTAGCTTGCTGTATATAACAAATTCTAGATGAATGAAACTTGGCACTCAATTTTTGAGAAGAAAAGCTTCTTAGTTTATTGATGCATCCAGACAAACAAAACCGCTAAACGTTTTCGGTCCACACCGGACCTTCGTCAGAGCGTTTCTTAGACATTGACTGGATGAGGAAGCTAATAAGCCTGAATGAGCGTCAGCCAGAGCACGGGATATAGGAGCTGCAGTCTGCTGCAGGATCACAAAGGAATGTGAAGCGCCAGAGGAGAGGCACAAAGCCTGGAGGGAGTAACGGCGCTGGATCCTGAGCGCTAGTAGTGCAGAGCAGAGGAGAGCGACGCTCATTCAGGCTTATTAGCTTCCTCATCCAGTCAATGTCTAAGAAACGCTCTGACGAAGGTCCGGTGTGGACCGAAAACGTTTAGCGGTTTTGTTTGTCTGGATGCATCAATAAACTAAGAAGCTTTTCTTCTCAAAAATTGAGTGCCAAGTTTCATTCATCTTTAATATACGGGGTGGACACCCTACTTGAGCACCGCCAACCCTCATATCTACTGAGTGCCGTGTTTCCTTACCATATAACAAATTCTAGTGGGCAATTCCAGTCCAACAGTGATTCATCAATCTGATGCACTGTAATGATTCCACTGGTTCACTGTCGGACTTCCGTACTGTAGTGCCCGTGTGTCACGCAGGGGGCAGTCCGGCAATCCAACCTACTACATTGTTTCCGCCAGGTTATGTGTATTGCCGGTCAGTGTGCTCCTTGAGTTCACCTCAAGTGACAGTTGACAGCTCAGAGGGTACTGTGAAAACCGCAAACTGTAATCTCCAGTGACCTCACAGGTGGCGGCTTCCATGCCACCCTTAGTGTGTGTATGGCGGACACGGGGAGGGGTCACGTTTTATGATGTCACTGTGGCTTCTGTATGTCTTGGAGCAGGGGATCGTCTTGGGACCTCGATGTGGATTACGTTGGACCTTGTGGATCTCTTTGAACCTGCAGGTGTTTTTTTTTTGGTAAATGGGTGAAAGAGGGTGTCTGTTTTTATATTTTAATTACATGTTTTTAATCTGTGTTTCTTTATTTTTACTTACAGTGTTAGTAAACGGGGTGTTTCATAGGCACTTCTCTATTACTAACCCTGGGCTTGATGTCAGCTGTGATTTTTGACAAATCACAGTTGTAATTATACTTACAGCCCTGGCAAAAATTAAGAGACCACTGCAAAATGTCCAGGTTGTCTGATTTTTCTCTTTATAGGTATATTTTTGAGTAAAATGTAAATTGTTCTTCTATTCTATAAACTTCTGACATGTCTCAGAATTTTCAAGCAATAAATTTAGTATATTTTTCTAACAAAGAAAAATGGTCAAAATAAAACCCCCCAGTGCTTTCAGACCTCAAATAATGCAAAGAAAACAAGTTCATAATCATTTAGAAACAACAGTACTAATTTTTTAACTTAGGAAGAGTTCAGAAATAGTGATCAGTGAACATGCGTGCCACTACTTGTTATTCGCTTGAGTATCAGGGTACTCGGCGAGCAGCGAGCATTTCTGGGATTATTCGGCAGTAACTGCAGTCTCCACCCAGAAGTTTTGTCGGACTTTAGAGACCCAATCACGATGCAGGGATTGTCTGCCAGGCCATGAAACGTGGCAGCCATCTTTGTTGTGTCTTGCAGTGATTGGCTGGGCCGTACAGCATCATACCGAGTATAAGAGTAGGGAGAGCTGCTGCCGAAATAGGGTCACAATCGTGGTTTTTAGAGTTAGTGTAGGTCTGCAACTCTTACATCCACAACTCCTCAGAAACCAAAAGTCCTTTTTAGGGCTAATTTGTGGGTCCTGATATTGCAGCGCTAGGTAGGCAGGGCACAGCATATTCACATCAGTGCAAGGCCTGCAGGCACTGTATGTGCGTCCATTGCTCCCACTCCATCCCTCCCAAAGCTACATAACTGCCTGCTGCTGCAGCAGCTTATTTACTGTCTATGTACCTATTTTTCCTTCTTTTTTTTCCAAAAATCCCCCCTCCCCCCAAAAAAAAAAAAATACAGTCTGTTCTGTCAGACTGAGGCCTGTTGAAAAGTTATAGTTTGTCAGGCATACGTAGCATAGCGTGTGCGACCCTTGTGCCCCCTTTTTTTTTGGTGTTTTAAATTCACCGAAAAAGGCCTCATATATCTGCGTGCTCCATGTTTGATCATTGGAGGCCGGTGTACTTATTTTTTGGCTGTGTGATAGTCAAATTCTATACAGCATTATTTTGCATAAAAAATTTCAAAGGCCACAGATTTGCCAGTGTGGTATTTCCGTTACAGCCGTCATATATCTCTGTGCTCCCAGTTTGGGCATTGGAGGCCGGTGTACTTATTTTTTGGCTGTGTGATACTCAAATTCTATACAGCACTATTTTGCATAAATTAACTTAAAAAAAATTGAATACAGTCTGTTAGTTCAGGCTGAGGCCTGCCTGGTGTTTGGGTTTGAAAAATCGTAGATTTGCAGGCATACTGATCACATATTATTTCGCTACTAATAAAGACATTTGTGTTGAGCATTTGAAATAGTGCAGTGGTCCATTTAAAATGGTTAAGGCAAGGGATGGGGAAGTGGACGTGATGCTGATGGTGCATCCAGAGGATGAGGCCGTGGGCAAGGTGAAAGTGGGCAACAACAAAGACCCACATCTTCTCGCTCGACATTCCTGTCCCAGTTTCTAGGGGACCGCAGCACACCACTATTGAAGCTAGAGCAGTGTGTAACGGTTGTTGGTTGGATAGTGGATAATGCTTCCAGTCACTTAGCCACCACCACCACCACCTTGTCTTCCACACGGTCAAGTCTGAGTAGCCATGAGTGTGGCCAGGATATTCCTCACCCTGATCCTCCTTCCTCCCACCATGCCGAGTGCCCTGAGACAACTGATCCCACACTTGGACACTCTGAAGAGCTGTTCAGTTTTCCATTTCAAGATTCAGAAATCTCTCCCAGTCAGCTTGAAGTGGAGAAAGATGAGATCGCATGTAGAGCTGCCTAAAGCTTTGACCAGCCCCAGTCACACGAAGGCAATGGTGGGAAAGTGTCACAAGAGGTGGACGATGATGAGACACAATTGCTAGAAAGTCAGGAGGAGGAGCAGGGTGCGGATGTGGAAGACGAGGTGGTGGATGACTTAGTAACTGACCCAACCTGGCAGGAGGACATGCGTAGCGAGGACAGCAGCACAAATGGGGAAGGAGGCATATCCCCCCAACAGGCAGGAAGAAGCAGTGTGGTGGCCACAGACAGAAGGCGTGCATCTTTTCCCCCGTAACACCAACATGAGTGAATTTGCCATTCCACCTGTGAGATCTTCCTGAGTCTGGTTATTTTTTAAAGACTCTGCCGATAACCCTAAACAGGCCATTTGCAGCACCTGCTGTGCCCGCTTCAGCAAGGGTAGCCAAACAACCAGTCTGACCACCAGCATGATCAGGCACATGCAAGCAAAGCACCCGACTTTGTTACCGTTGTTGACTACCAACATCAACAAGGCCGTCGAATTTCAGGTCAGACTCCACACATAAGACCTCAGGAGTGGACATGGATGTCAGACCTATGTAACATCCTCCAAAACTTTGAGGACTGCACTAAGATGGTGAGTGGCGATGATGCCATAATTAGCATCACTATCCCGCTTCTCAGCATTCTGAAAAACTCTCTGCTCACAATCAAAGAGGATGCATTGCAGGCGGAACACGAGGACATGGAGGAAGGAAACATACAGGGGGATTACACTCAGCCCAGCCTCATGTCTTCTTAACGTGGATTGGTAGGCAATGAGGAGGAGGAGGAAGAACAGGAACTACTTTCATGTGCTATAGATGGTACTACAAACACATCTGTATTAGCTTCTGTTCAGCGGGGATGACCTGAGGACAGGGAGGAGGAGGACAGCATCGTCAGTCGTCCTGTTGATGAGGACACGGAAGTCTTGCCTGTTAGCAGTCTGGCATGCATGGTTGGCTTTATGTTGCGCTGCTTTTCACGTGACCCTCGGATTATCAAAATTTTGGGTGACACTCATTACTGGTTGGTGACACTTCTAGACCCACGCTGCAAGGATAACTTTTAATCTCTTCTGCCTGAGGCAGAGAGGTGTACAAAAATGTTGCAGTACCACAGGGCCCTTGTAGCGGAATTACTTAGAAAATTCCCATGTGAGAACGCTGGCAGCAGACGTCAGAGTTTGTTGTACAACCAAGGACTCCAAGCAAGAGAGAGACAGAAGTACAATCCAGCTCAGACAGGAGAACAATGGCCAAGTTCTGGGACAGTTTTCTCAGAAACTCCCATCGTTGCGACGCAGAGGCAAGGGGTGCTGTCACAAGAAGTGGAATGTTTGGGAAGATGGTGAGGGAGTACCTTGCAGATTGTACAAACGTCCTTCATGATTCCTCTGTGCCTTTGAATTATTTGGTATCCAAGCTGGACACATGGCATGAACTGGCTCTCTACGCCTTGGAGGTCCTGGCCTGCCCTGCTGCTAGCGTTCTGTCAGAGAGGGTTTTTCAGTGCCGCTGGTGGAATTATAACAAATAAGCGCATCCGCCTGTCAACTGAAAATGCTGACAGGCTGACTGTTATAAAAATGAACAAGGCCTGGATTGGCAAAGACTTCTGTACACCACCAAGTGAAAACAGCGAAACATAACTTCAAATACATTCTCTCTTTTGGGGAGGCATATTCTCATGCACCTCTTCACAACCCCACATGGGTATACGCTTCCAGATTGGGTCTGTTTGTTCTTATCTTCCTCCTTATCCTCATGCTGAACCAATATATCACCAGAGTGAACGTGATCTGTGCGGTGCATTTTGGCCAAGGGTGCTGTGATGGCACTCTTTTATTTTTTAAAAAAGGACAACACTTTGGGGAACTGGGCATGCCATTACATTGGGCCTATTTCTTAACTCTGACTCCTGCAAACTGTCCTGCACCTGCTATTAGATCACCAGGGTGAACGTGCTCTGTACAGTGCATTTTGGCTGAGGGGGCTGTTGATGGCATGCTTTTATTTTTTTAAAAAAGGATCCCACATTTGGGAAATTAGGCATGACATTCCATTGGGCCAACTTCTTAACTCCTGCACTCTAAAATGTTCCTGCCACTAGATCACCAGGGTAAACGTGCTCAGTACTGTTATAGGCCGTTGATATTTGGGCTAGGGGCATGCGATGGCACTAGTGTATTTTTAAAAAAGGTACCCCCATTGGGGAATTGTTTGGCAGATCATGCACTGCATTACAAGTCTCAGAGACCCACACCACTACATTGGCCCTAATTCTTAACTCTGTTTCCTGCAATGTCTCTTCCTTATCTACGACGACATGACCTGGGTGAACATGCTTTGTATTGTTATAGGCCCGTGAAGTTTGGGCAAGAGTGGCTGTGATGGCAATAGTATATTTTTTTTAAAAGGTACCCCCATTGGTGAAACCACATCCTTGATGGCAAACACTTCACATTTGTGTACCTTAAAGAGCTCAATGGAAAAGCTCCTTTTTGTGTTGCCTGGTTGCTCAAATTGGACACAATACACTTCATATAAATTTGATAATGCAATGATGTTAGTTTGGCTCAGTAGTTTATTACAAATATTTATTTGTCCACTATATTAGTTTCTCTCCTTGAGAGCGATAACTTTGGCTGCCTCAAATGTACAAATGGCGATTATACAAATGGCGATTTGTAAACAAGATTGATATACTGTACACCGAATGCATTCAGACAATAACACAGCTGCATGTCTTGTAAAACATTTACAGATGTGACAGACAATGCTCATAGTGACAAAATCTTGATAAATGTTTGTTTTCTCACTTCATAAATAGTTCGAAGCCTCTATATGTTTGCTGTTTATCATTGTAAAACATTAAGGTTTACTGAACCTCTGCCTGTGGTGGTTTGATCTAAATCCTTGTGGCTTTTGTTTTCTAGTGGTTTATGGCCCCACGTCTGATGACTCCATGATATCTCAGTTTCATACAACCTTGAAAGCTGGCCACTTGAAGGTCTGGTTTAAACTAGAGTTACTACATAGTGTAGATCACTATATAAGACCAGAGAAACATGACTAAGACAGATGCCAAAACTGGGGTACCTGTACATGTACAGTGTGCTGATACCTGCATAATTGGGGACGCCCATGCAGTGTAGGTAATCTCCCAGGGGTTCTCTGTCTTGGTGTTGCTTCTAGGATATTCCAGACGGATGATATTTAAAAGTGTAACAACTCTGCTGGCATCACGGTATGGCCTCACATCTCTCACACAATCTTACCCACTGCTCCAGGCCATGATGTGGTTTCTGTTTCATGCCAGCTCCATGTTCTGTGTCTCTGCTCTGTGCATGCTTCATGGCTATGTGTATAGGGGGTCGGCGCCTGAACTCTCTGGTTCTTATAGGAATCAGGTGCATCTGTCTAATCAGTTCCTGACCAATTACCAAGAGGCCTCCTGTATATAGTGCAGCTCCACCCTGTGGTCTGGGCCTGTGCAATGTGTTTGCTCAGTTAGTGTTTAGCTTCTGAGTTTGCCAGGTCTTGCTCTGAGTTACTCCCTCTCTGGAGGCTTTTCTCTGTGCTATTGCCTTGATCTTGTTGTCCGCCCTCCAGGAGGCAGTATATCCTGGTCCCTGTGTCTTTGTCCCTGTGTCTTTGTCCTTGTGTCTTGTTCCTTTGCCTTGTCTGTACTTAGTCTTATCTCGGTCTCCTTGTCTGTGGCTTCCTTCCCTGCTGTGTCTTTCCTTGTGTTCTCAGTCTGCTTACACTCCGCACTCTTGCGGCTCTGTCTGCTCTGTATCTTGGTGGCTTTACCGCTGCTCCGCACTCCTGCGGTTCTGCTCCGTCCTACTCTGCTCTGCTCCCGTTGCTGCAGAAACCTCTTTCTGCAGTTCCTCTCTGCAATTCTTGTGGTTCCACTCTGCTTAGCTTCTGCAGTATCTCTTGCTGCAGCTTCTCTCCACATTCTTTGTGGCTCTGCTCAGCTTTTGTTGCTATGCTATCTCTTGCTGCTTTTCCACTCCTATCTGCAGTCTTTCACTCCTCTCCTGTGTGAACAGGTCCCAACCTGTTTCTTCATACCTCATTCCTTTCTGCTTGTTTCCTTCCCTGCACCTCCCGTGTGAACAGGTCCCTACCTGTTCCTTCATATTTCATATCTGTTCCCGCACCTCCAGTGTGAACAGGTCCCTACCTGTTCCTCCAAACTGTATATCTGTTCCTGCACCTCCAGTGTGAACAGGTCCCTACCTGTTCCTCCAAACTTTATATCTCTACCTGCACCTCCAGTGTGAACAGGTCCCTACCTGTTCCTCCAAACTACATATCTGTACCTGCACCTCCAGTGTGAACAGGCCCCTACCTGTTCCTTCATATACCACATCAACCAATCCTGTGTTCCTGCCAGTCCTGCCGTTCCTGCCCTGCCTTCCAGTCCTGTGTTCTCTGCAGTGCCTCCCAATCCTGTGTTCCTGCCAGTCCTGCCGTTCCTGCCCTGCCTTCCAGTCCTGTGTTCCTGCTGTCCTAGCCAGTCCTGTGTTCTCTGTCGTGTCTCTGCCAGCCTACTCGTCTGAGTTCCAGCCATGCTCTTCTGCCAGTCCTGCCTAATGCCCGCACCAATCCTGGTGTTCCTGTCTCCCAAGTGGGATCAGCAGCTACAGCCAGACACCACCCTGGAGTAGCACCTGGCAGCTGCCTGCTGCACAAGCCTGACCTCACCATCAGAGGCTCCAGTGAAAACCCAGGCAGCTGTCATAGTCACGTCCCTTCCAGGGTAGTCTGGTTTGTGGCACTGTCACGATATGGTATGAAATATCATAAGTAGTTCTCTTGCTAGCCTGCGTGGGCTAAGCCCCCTTCTTGGAGTGATGCTGCAACAGTTTGTAGCTTCAAATTCCTTCCCTTTCACTCAGCCAAGAGCTGCTTTGCCAATGTAGATGGGGGAGGAAGAGTTTATTACCTCTAGCTGAGAGAGCCGAAGTATTTACAACCGGCATTCTTGCAGTGGAAAGTGACAGGCTAGAACTGGATTCTAACTTTCCAGAAATGCATGGAAGTCCTTTGTCTTGTTTTGCTAAGACATTACACAACCCGTTTAGGTAAAAAACACGAAAATATATATTCTTTACACCCCTCGGTGGATCTATTCACCACGTAAAACCGGAGCTTCTAACTCCATCTGGTAAAGAAGTAGGGATTTCTCTGTAAATATGTATCCCAGATAGGACATATTTGATCTCATTAGAATGCCCACGTTAATCCGAGATGAATGCTGGGTTTGTTATGACTATGACATGTTTTGTATCGAAGTTATAGAAAGTAGATAGATTTAAGATTAAAGTTCTCAAAATGTAGAGAGAGGAGGGTCTGGATAAGCCAGCCTTTCTGTGATGTCACAGCCTTAAGGTTTTAAGTTTGTGGCAGGCTCCCCAGCTCAGTTTTCTGCTTGATTTCTTCTTCTGGACTTCTTGTCTTCTCCTGAAGCCAGCAGCACGTCCAAATGAGCTGGGACGTATGGTTGCCTGCCGTGCTTTGAACATGTGAGTGTTACATTTTCTCATTTAATCCCTGTTTATTTCATAATTACCCTTGTACATATTTGCAATTGTCTCATTTGTAACATCTTTATAAAATATTTTTGATAAAGCACTGCCTAATTTTTTATGGGATATGATATTATATATTAGTTCAATCTCCATGCTCTAAACCGTACCCTGTCTCTTGAAGGGAAATACGCTACTGTGTTGGGTTAGCTTCGGACCCGTTTAATCGAAGCTGGTGGCAGTGATACCGATAGTGTGCAGACTTTAGGGTTATGTTGTAGCGGCTGCGGCGTTGATAATTATTGTTCCTGCCTGAGTGGGAGTAGTTATCGCGTCGCTGCAGCGTGCCCAATAGCCAGTACATAGCAGGCAGCCTTTCTGGCGACTAATTACCCAGGGTGCAGTACCTAATCTGACCTGAGAGTAAGGGGGGCGCCAGAGAGCTGCAAGTGTTAAGTGGAACTGTAAGCGGGATATACATAAATCCCTGCAGTTTGTGGTATATTGAAAGCAGTGTGATACCTAGAATAAGCCCCTGCTGTAAACTAAGAGGTCTATAGCCTTGTGTGTGTTTTCTCATCACATTGTTAGCAGTGGAGGGTTAACTAAGATAAGCCCCCCTGCACATGTGATAGCCGTCTGTTGGCCTAAAGTCACCCCAACCCGTGACGTAGGGGTGACGGTCACGGTGTGAATCGTGACAAATTGGTGGCAGCGGTCAGGGGAATCCTGACAAATTGGTGGCATCGGTCAGGGGAATCCTGACAAATTGGTGGCAGCGGTCAGGGGAATCCTAACAAATTGGTGGCAAGGCGGTGGGATATCTTCGAGCATTAGTGATTTGGTTTGAGTAATCATTCCTCTCACTAAAAACTTGCAGAAAGTTCTTGCGAGGACTCTGCGCAAATAAGTTTGGAGAACGAACTCAGTGTTTTATTAGTCTTGAGACAATTGCGTACTGGTAATTATCCCCTCCCTTTCTCTTTGTTTTTCTATCCTATCTTTTATTTGGCAACCATGGCTGCGAAAGGGGAAGCCTGGTACAACCAGCAGAAGAAGGACATTCTTGCTGGGATATGCATGTACCATGGCCTGAACCCCCAGGACAAGTCCAAGGCTCAAATGGTCGCTGACCTGGTGCAATTCGAAGCCGACCAAGCCAGGTCCCAGAGGCCGCAGAAGCCAGCACCAGCGAACATGGTGCTGCAGCAGAGGTCCAACCACTGAATGCTGGCCCTGTTAGCGATCCGGGCGAATTGGACCACTACCTGCAGGCGGCCTTGAAAGAATTCCCCACTGACGACCATGAGGGACGTCGGCAGCTGATTCAGCAATACCGGCAGGAGGCCCAGCAAGCCGAGAGAGAGGCCCGAGCTGAGAGAGAGGCCCAGCGAGCCGAGCGGCAAGCGGAGCGGGAGTACCAGCTGCAGTTAGCCCAACTGCAAATGCAGGGGTCGTCCCAGACCAACAGTGAGCCCAGCAGCGCTCAGATACCTAAGCCCCGGCCCGATCACTTCCCTGTTATGGAGAAGGACGGAGACTTGGACACGTTTCTGCGGGCCTTTGAGAAAGCCTGCAGACAGTACCGGCTGCCTACAGATGAATGGGCACGATACCTGACACCAGGGCTGAGAGGCAAAGCTCTGGAGACGTTTGCTGCCCTCCCTCAAGAACAAGATGGTGACTATGAGGCCATCAAGCAGGCTCTGATAGCCAAGTACCAGCTTACACCCGAGGTGTACTGTAGAAAGTTCCGGACCCTCCAACGTGGCCCACACGACAGTTACAGTGATGTGGTGCATGGACTGGGGACCCACTTTGACCAGTGGACCCAAGGACTGTCAGTGACCACCTTTGCACAGCTGCGAGACCTGATGATCAAAGACCAGTTCTTTCATCTTTGCCCAGCTGAGGTGCGATAGTTCGTGATGGACAGAGAACCCAAAGACGTGACGAAAGCAGCGCAGATTGCCGATGCCTATGAGGCCAACCGTAGATCGGAAGTGCGGAAGCCAGTCACCACCAGCTGGAGAGGGGGTAAGCCTGCAACCAACGCCAGTATCCCTGCCAGCCAACACACCAGAGGTCCTGGCCCCGTGGCCAACAGCACCAGACCTACCACCGAACCTCGCAAGTGTTTCACCTGCCATCAGACTGGTCATATCAGTCCCTCCTGCCCAACCAAGCAGAAGAACACCCCAGCCAAGGCCCCAGGGCCTAATGCAGCAGTTCTTTTAGTGGGTGGTGTGGTTGGGAGGGTGTGTGACAATGTACAGCACGTCACTGTGGGAGGCCATGTTGCTACAGGCCTCAAGGACACCGGTGCTGAACGAACCCTCATCCGACCCGAACTGGCGGCCCCTGAAGAAATCATTCCGGGGAAAACCCTAACTGTCACAGGGATTGGGGGCATCAGCTGTCCCTTACCGATGGCCCGGGTTTATATTGATTGGGGTGCTGGGAGCGGGGTGAAAGAATTGGGGCTGTCTGATAATTTGCCCACTGATGTTTTGTTGGGGACTGATTTGGGGAGGTTGGTTGCATACTACGTCCCTGACACCCCTCCCCAATCTACTAATAAGGGTAACGTTAACCCTGATGATGATGATGATGATGATGATGATGATGGGAAATTGCATGTGTTACCTGACCATGCTTTATCTTGTAATGATGCATCTAATAACCATTTTTTCCTAGGATTGATGGTGAAAATGTTGTACCTGTGCCAGCTGAACCTGATAATGATTTTTCTGTGAAGGTTAATGTGTCCATAGGTACAGGCGTGCCCAGCCACTTCGCTCTGCGGAGTGAGACGGCTGAGGAACCCCTAACAGGGGCAAGTGTCGGTGCTCCAGGAAATGGGGAGATGCATGGGAACCGTGAGGAAGGTGACGCCATGAAAGTGACCAGTACCACCGAGGAAGGTAACTGGCCCATAAGTAGCACTGCCCCTGGAGTGTTGGGGGTGGATGGGGAGGTAGAGCCCATAGCAGCGCCGGCTGATGGGTCTGTAGAAACCCCCGGGGAGACAGCCTACGTAGCTGCTGTCACCCGCAGTCAGAGTGCCCGGAACGCAGATAACTGTCAGCCTTCCGGACCCTCCTCAGTCATCACTGACTGAACCAGAGGTGGACTCAGAGCAAGTCCAAGAGGGTTCCCGTGGGGAAGGGACCTTGACGTCGCTTCTGGCTTCCCCTAGCCAGGAGTTTCAGGCCGCTCTGCACACAGATGCCAGCCTAGAGAGTTTGAGGCAACTCGCCGAGACGCCCACCTCCGAGACTGATAGGGAGAGGGTGTTCTGGGAACGAGGAAGGTTATACCGGGAGACAGTACCCGGAGAATCACAAAAGGAGTGGTTGAGGGAAAGACAGCTGGTCGTCCCGCAGCAATTCCGGAGTGAGTTGTTGCGGATTGCCCATGAGATTCCGCTAGCTGGACACTTGGGGATCAGCAAAACTAAGGCCCGGCTGTCTCAACACTTCTATTGGCCTAAGATGGGGACAGATGTGTCAAACTACTGCCGCTCCTGTATCACTTGTCAAAGAGTGGGGAAGGCGGGGCCTGCTCTTAAGGCTCCCCTGATCCCTTTGCCAGTGATAGAGGAGCCTTTCCAGAAGATCGCGGTGGACATTGTGGGCCCGCTGGCCGTCCCCAGCAGCTCTGGAAAGCAATACATCCTTACTGTGGTAGACTACGCTACCCGGTACCCAGAGGCAGTAGCTCTGTCGTCAACTAGGGCAGATAAGGTGGCGGATGCCCTGTTGGCTATCTTTTCACTTGTAGGGTTTCCCAGGGAAATGCTTACTGATCAAGGGACCCAATTTATGTCTCGCCTAATGGAGGCTCTCTGTAAGAGAATGCAGGTGAAGCACCTGGTATCGAGTGCGTATCACCCACAGACCAATGGCTTGTGTGAACGCTTCAATGGTACCCTCAAACAGATGCTACGCATGCTGGTTGAGACTCAAGGGCGCGACTGGGAGCGGTACCTCCCACACCTGCTGTTCGCTTACCAAGAGGTTCCGCAGGCCTCGACGGGGTTCTCCCCCTTCGAGCTCCTGTACGGCAGGCGAGTCCGGGGAACCCTTGGGTTGGTAAGAGAATCCTGGGAAGAGGAGCCGAACCCTTCTGAAGTGTCCATAGTGGAGTATGTCATGCGCTTCCGTGACAAGATGCAGACCTTGAAGCAGTTGGTGCACGACAACATGACGCAGGCTCAGGCTGACCAGAAGCACTGGTATGACCAGAACGCCCGGGAGCGGACCTACCACATGGGTCAAAAGGTGTGGGTGCTGGTCCCCGTACCAACGGATAAGCTTCAGGCAGCCTGGGAGGGCCCGTACGTCATCCATCAACAGCTCAACCCGGTCACGTACGTGGTAGGCGAAAGGCCTTTCACGTCAACATGATGAAGGCTCATCACGAACGTGAACCTTTCGTCCTACCGGTCTGCAGCTTGCCCGAAGATGGGGAGGAAGACACCCTCCTGGACATGCTGGCCCAAGCCAAGGCCAATGGGTCCATCGAGGACGTGGAGGTAAGCGACTGGTTAACTGAACCCCAGCGGTTGCAGTTGCAAACCACACTGGAACCCTTCCGGGTCGTGTTCTCCAACCGACCTGGGAGGACTGAGTTAGCCGTCCACGAGGTGGACACCGGGAATCACGCCTCACCATCAGAGGCTCCAGTGAAAACCCAGGCAGCTGTCATAGTCACGTCCCTTCCAGGGTAGTCTGGTTTGTGGCACAGTGGGGCCACAAAACCCCGAGCTCACGCCCACCAGTCAGGGCGCGAGCGTGACAAAAAGCCTCTTGGTGATGATCTAAGTAGACTGTATGAAGTTAATCTTCGTGTATACATAATCAGTATATTTATGTAATCCTTATATGTAATTATTAACCTTTGTATGTTATTCAAACAACAAAGAAGAATTGCAAATGCACTCACCAACTGCAGTTAAAGGTGTTTATTCAAACACAAAGCAGGACATCTTCACGGCACAGGGGAAAGGGAAATGACCAGAGGGAGTGCGGCAAACAAGACTTGGACCCGTAGAAGCGCTCTTGTGTAGCGCGAAACGGCTGTCGTCTCGTTTGCCGCACTCCCTCTGGTCATTTCCCTTTCCCCCGTGCCATGAAGATGTCCTGCTTTGTGTTTGAATAAACACCTTTAACTGCAGTTGGTGAGTGCATTTGCAATTCTTCTTTGTTGTTTGGATTCATATGGACTTTTTTTCATGCAAATAGCACCTCCTTCTCTTTCTCGGACTGCCATATTGGACCTAACGTGTTAATTTGGATTTTCTCTACGTTGATGTGGGGGGTTGTGCTGCTCCTTTCTTCTTTTGTTCTTTGTATGTTATTGTTAACATATACAAAAATGTACGCACTCACACTATTCAATCTTAATATTCCTTGAATTTTGTAGTTTGCAATGAAGTTGCTTTGTATTGCAAGGATTAGACTTTTTTAAAGCTGAACCTTTGTGTTAAAAACATGGCAAACTCAATTGCCAAATTCTCCTGTAAATAATTCTGCAAAGACGGAACCATCATACCATAAAAAATACGAGTGAATTTTCATGGGCACATCCAGTATGTGGGTTCCAAGGCCTAATGGGGTGCATATGACTATGCAGCAGGGCTGGCCTTGTCGCCAATGTGTAAAACAAAGGAGTATGGAGTACAAAATGCATATTGTGAAGTGGATTTTCATGGGCCCATCCACTATGTGGGTTCAAAGGCTTATTGGGGTGCATATGAATTGGTAGCAGGGCAGGCCTTGAATTCAATGCAACACTTTTTCAGGAGTCCCCCCTGGAAATCTTATGACAGGGGTATTGTGGTGCGTCGTAATTCTTGGCAGCCCATCCACTCACAGCATAGGCTACAACAGCTTAGGAGACCCACTGTTTCATAATGGCCCTTTAAGAAGATTAATGCCGCCTGATGCACCAGTAAAAATTGCCTCTGTGACTTTAAGAGTCCCTCCTTTGTAAATGAAACAAGATGGGTCTGCTTATGTGTCACACACCACATGGCCAGCTAGGGGTGTTGAATGTTACAATGAGATTTCCCAGTGAATGCATTTGTAGTGGTTGAAAGCAATGTTAAAGTTGAAAAACGCTGCGTCTGAACTAAGCCTAAGAGGGAGAGGAAATTTTCGGTCTGGGGTTAAATATTTGGCCTTAGAGGCAAGTCATTTACCTGCAAAGGATGTACCTTACCTACATATTTCCCAGCAAAACCCGTTTTGGTTTTGCTTTAATGTGTCTTTTGTGGCACCGGGAAAAATGGCATGAATCTTGGAAAAAAATGATTAAAGCTGTGAACTAGGAGTCAGGAATGCTTCCAGGGGCGATCCCCATGATCTTCCTGTGTCATTTGAGCAGTGTTTCTATCATTTTCAGATGTTTTTAGACATTAAAAGGACCCCCGGGGGGATCATGGCAAAAATACTCGGGTTTCTCATAGACTTACATTGGGTTCGTTGTTCTGGCCGAGTACCCGAGTATTTAACCCCTTAGCGACCGCCGATACGCCTTTTAACGGTGGCCGCTAAGGGTACTTAAACCACAGCGCCGTTAACGGCGCTGTGGAAAAAGTGAATAGCGCCCCCCAGAGGCCGATTTTCTCCGGGGTCTCGGCTGCCGGGGGTAGCCGAGACCCCAGAGAACATGATTCGGGGGGTTTTTAACCCACCCCGCATTTGCGATCGCCGGTAATTAACGGTTTACCGGCGATCGCAAAAAAAAAAAAAAAAAAAGGCGATCTCTTTTTAATTTCTCTGTCCTTCGATGTGATCGCACATCGGAGGACAGAGAAAAGGGGTCCCAGGTGGCCCCCCAATACTCACCTATCTCCCCCGATGCTTCTCGTGTCTCCCGGTGGGCGCCGCCATCTTCAAAATGGCGGGCGCATGCGCAGTGCGCCCACCGGCCGGCACCGGGAGAATCTTTGGGGTCTCGGCTGCCGGGGGTAGCCGAGACCCCAAAGAACATGATCGGGGTCGGTTTTACCGACCCCTGTTTTGAGATCGCCGGTAATTAACTGTTTACCGGCGACCGCAAAAAAAACCGCGATCTCTTTTTAATTTCTCTGTCCTCCGATGTGATCGCACATCGGAGGACAGAGAAAAGGGGTCCCAGGTGGCCCCCCAATACTCACCTATCTCCCCCGATGCTTCTCGTGTCTCCCGGTGGGCGCAGCCTTCTTCAAAATGGCGGGCGCATGCGCAGTGCGCCCACCGGCCGGCACCGGGAGAATCTTTGGGGTCTCGGCTGCCGGGGGTAGCCGAGACCCCAAAGAACATGATCGGGGTCGGTTTTACCGACCCCTGTTTTGCGATTGCCGGTAATTAACTGTTTACCGGCGACCGCAAAAAAAAAAAAGTAAAGTGTAATTCTCTGTCCTCTGATGTGATTGCACATCAGAGGACAGAGAAATAGGGGGATTCGGGGACCCTACAATACTCACCTGTGTCCCTGGATCCTCTTGCTGCTCCTCCTGGCCGCCGGCAGAAGAAAATGGCGGGCGCATGCGCAGTGCGCCCGCCATCTGTCTCCATCTGCCGGCCGGCAGGAGAACAGCAGTAGGGGCTAAAATTAGGGGTAGGGTTAGGGTTAGGGGAAGGGATAGGGTTAGGGGTAGGGGTAGGGTTAGGGGTAGGGTTAGGGGTAGGGTTAGGGGTAGGGCTAGGGCTAGGGTTAGGGCTATTGTTAGGGCTAGGGTTGGGGCTAAATTTAGGGTTAGGGTTGGGGCTAAATTTAGGGTTAGGCTTCTTTCACACTTACGTCGGTATGGGGCCGTCGCAATGCGTCGGCCCGACATACCGACGCACGTTGTGAAAATTGTGCACACCGTGGGCAGCAGCTGTAGTTTTTCAACGCATCCGCTGCCCAATCTATGTCCTGGGGGAGGGGGCGGAGTTACGGCCATGCATGCGCGGTCAGAAATGGCGGATGCGACGTACAAAAAAAGTTTCATTGAACGTTTTTTTGTGCCGACGGTCCGCCAAAACACAACTGATCCAGTGCACGACGGACGCGACGTGTGGCCATCCGTCACAGTCCGTCGGCAATACAAGTCTATGGGCAAAAAAACGCATCCTGCGGGCACATTTGCAGGATCCGTTTCTTGTCCAAAACGACGGATTGCGACGGAATGCCAAACGACGCAAGTGTGAAAGTAGCCTTAGGGCTAGGGTTGGGGCTAAAGTTAGGGCTAGGGTTGGGGCTAAAGTTAGGGTTAGAGCTGGGATTAGGGTTAGGGTTTGGATTAGGGTTGGTATTAGGGTTAGGGTTGGCATTAGGGTTACGCTTGGGATTAGGGTTAGGTTTGGGATTAGGGTTAAGGTTAGGGTTGTGATTAGGGGTGTATTGGGATTAGGGTTAGGTTTGAGGTTAGGGTTGAGATTAGGATTAGGGGTGTGTTGGATTTAGGGTTTTGATTAGGGTTATGGTTAGGGTTGACATTAGGGTTGTTTTGGGGTAAGGGTTGTGATTATGGTTAGGGTTAGTGATTAGGATTATGGATCAGGTTGGGATTAGGGTTAGGGGTGTGTTGGAGTTAGGGTTGGAGCTAGAATTGGGGGGTTTCCACTGTTTAGGTACATCAGGGGGTCTCCAAACACGACAGCCAATTTTGCGCTCAAAAAGTCAAATGGTGCTCCCTCCCTTCTGCGCTCTGCCGTGCGCCCAAACAGTGGGTTACCCCCACATATGGGGCATCAGCGTACTCGGGATAAATTGGACAACAACTTCTGGGGTCCAATTTCTCTTGTTACCCTTGTGAAAATAAAAACTTGGGAGCTACAATATCTTTTTTGTGAAAAAAAAAATATTTTTTATTTTTACGACTCTGCATTCTAAACTTCTGTGAAGCACTTGGGCATTCAAAGTTCTCACCACACATCTAGATAAGTTCCTTGGGGGGTATAGTTTCCAAAATGGGGTCACTTGTGGGGGGTTACTACAGTTTAGGTACATCAGGGGCTCTGCAATCGCAACATAATGCCCACAGACCACTCTATCAAAGTCTGCATTCCAAAAAGGCGCTCCTTCCCTTCCGAGCTCTGCCGTGCGCCCAAACAGTGGTTTACCCCCACATATGGCGCATCAGCGTACTTGGGATAAATTGGACAACAACTATTGCAGTCCAATTTCTCCTGTTACCCTTGTGAAAATAAAAACTTGGGGGCTACAATATCTTTTTTGTGGAAAAAAAAAATATTATTTATTTTCACGACTCTGCATTCTAAACTTCTGTGAAGCACTTGGGCATTCAAAGTTCTCACCACACATCTAGATAAGTTCCTTGGGGGGTCTAGTTTCCAAAATGGGGTCACTTGTGGAGGGTTTCTACTGGTTAGGTACATCTGGGGCTCTGCAAACGCAACATAATACCCGCAGACCATTCTATCAAAGTCTGCATTCCAAAACGGCGCTCCTTCCTTCCGAGCTCTGCCGTGCGCCCAAACAGTGGTTTACCCCCACATATGGGGTACCAGCATACTCAGGACAAATTGGACAACAACTTTTGTGGTCCAATTTCTCTCGTTACCCTTGTGAAAATAAAAACTTGGGGGCTAAAAAATCTTTTTTGTGGAAAAAAAAATATTTTTTATTTTCACGGCTCTGCATTATAAACTTCTGTGAAGCACTTGGGCATTCAAGGTTCTCACCACACATCTAGATAAGTTCCATGGGGGGTCTAGTTTCCAAAATGGGTTCACTTGTGGGGGATTTCTACTGTTTAGGCACATCAGGGGCTCTCCAAACGCGACATGGCGTCCGATCTCAATTCCAGCCAATTCTACATTGAAAAAGTAAAACGGCGCTCCTTCACTTCCAAGCTCTGCGGTGCGCCCTAACAGTGGTTTGCCCCCACATATGGGGTATTGGCGTATTCAGGAGAAATTGCATAACAAAATTTATGGTTACATTTCTGTTTTTACACTTGTGAAAATAAAAAAAATGGTTCTGAATTAAGATGTTTGCAAAAAAAATTTAAATGTTCATTTTTTCCTTCCACATTGTTTCAGTTCCTGTGAAGCACGTAAAGGGTTAATAAACTTCTTGAATGTGGTTTTGAGAACCTTGAGGGGTGTAGTTTTTAGAATGGTGTCACACTTCATTATTTTCTATCATATAGACCCCTCAAAATGACTTCAAATGTGATGTGGTCCCTAAAAAAAATGGTGTTGTAAAAATGAGAAATTGCTGGTCAACTTTTAACCCTTATAACTCCCTAACAAAAAAAAAATTTGTTTCCAAAATTGTGCTGATGTAAAGTAGACATGTGGGAAATGTTATTTATTAACTATGTTTTGTGACATATCTCTCTGATTTAAGGGCATAAAAATACAAAGTTTGAAAATTGCAAAATTTAAAAATTTTCGCCATATTTCTGTTTTTTTCATAAATAATCGCAAGTAATATCGAAGAAATGTTACCACTAACATGAAGTACAATATGTCACGAAAAAACAATCTCAGAATCAGCAGGATCCGTTGAAGCGTTCCAGAGTTATAACCTCATAAAGTGACAGTGGTCAGAATTGCAAAAATTGGCCTGGTCATTAAGTACCAAATTGGCTCTGTCACTAAGGGGTTAAATTTGCTCGACCCGAGCAACGAGCACCCGAGCATTTTAGTGCTCGCCCATCACTATTCATAAATTAATATTTTGTGGAATAACCATGATTTTTAATCACAGCTTTCATGCATCTTGGCATGCTTTCCAGCAGTGTTTCACACTGCTTCTGGCGCAAAGATGTAAGCAGTTCTTCTTTGTTTGATGGCTTGTGACTATCCATCATCCTCTTGATTACATTCCAGAGGTTTCCAATGGGGTTCAGGTCTGGAGAATGGGCTGCCCATGACAGGGTTTTGATGTGGTGGTTTCTTAATTTTTGCCAGAGCTGTATATATTACCCCAATTGCCACTGCACAAAAGCAATCAGGAAGAGTTGAGTCGATGCTCAAGAATTAGCGCTTCTAATAGATGCTCCATTTCTCATGCAGCTTGAAAAAAGAGGCATAGGTCCAAATGTAGGAGGAGGTGTAGTAGGTGGATGAGCTTGAGGCGAATGTGGCGATAAAGGTGGAAGAGGCAGGGGGCGAGGTATCCAACTGTTGTTTTTTTTTTTTTTTGGGGGGGGGGGGGTTCTTGTTAATTTTTTTTTTTTTTTTTTAGGGACAACACTTAAAAGAACATAGTATAAAATAAAAAAAAAATGAACACTGTAGATACAGTAGTCGGATGTCCTAATGGAGGAGAAGGTGGTGTAGGTGGACTAGCAGTATGTGGACATTGCAGTGTAGATGGAAGAGACAGACCTGATGGTATCCAACATTATTTTTGTGGATTTTATTTCTCTTCCTTTTTGGTAAGGCCCCAAAATAAAACAAATGGCAAATAAAATATAACAATGTCTTGGTGCAGATGGTACATTTGTCTGGTCAGCCAAAGGTACAGACAAGTCCTGTGGACGCCACTCCTGGTTTCTTTTAATGAGTGTGAGAGTGCCCACGTTGGCTTTGGACAGGTGGATGCGTGTTGTGAATTCTGCTCTTGGGCTCCCTCCGGTGGTTGTTGATGGTAATGCAGTTATTCCTGAGCAGCAGTCTTGGACAGGTGTTTCTGCTAATTGCAATTCTGACTGGAGTATTTAACTGTGCAGGACTCATTAGTCCTTGCCAGTAGTCAATGTTCCTTTGGAAGTGTTGGTCCTCTGCCTGGCCTCTCCTGCTTGCTGCCATCTCAGCAAAGATAATAATAATAATAATAATAATAATCTTTATTTTTATATAGCGCTAACATATTCCGCAGCGCTTTACAGTTTGCACACATTATCTTCACTGTCCCCAATGGGGCTCACAATCTAAATTCCCTATCAGTATGTCTTTGGAATGTGGGAGGAAACCGGAGTGCCCGGAGAAAACCCACGCAAACACGGAGAGAACATGCAAACTCTTTGCAGATGATGTCCTGGGTGGGATTAGAACCCAGGACTCCAGCGCTGCAAGGCTGCAGTGCTAACCACTGCGCCACCGTGCTGCCCGGTGCTTGCTTCACTTTTTAGACACACGGCTGTGTTTATTTTTTTTGTGCTGATCTTGTTTCTATTTTGTTCCTGCTAGACTGTGCCTGTTGTTTTTCTCAGTCTAGTTGGACTGGCTGGAGTCGCAGATATACTCTCCACATCTTTAGTTAGGTGGTGGAGTTTTTGTATTTTTCTGCTGTGGATATTTTGTAGTGTTTTATGCTGACTGCATAGTATCCTGTACTTTCCGTTCCTATCTAGGTAGAAGTGGCCTCCTTTGCTTATCCCTGTTTTCTGTCTGCGTGTGTCTTTTCCTCTCCTACTCACAGTCATTATTTGTGGGGGGCTACCTATCCTTTGGGGATCTACTCTGAGGCAAGAGAGTTTTTCCTATTTCCATCTTTAGGAATATTTAGTCCTTAGGCTGTGTCGAGGTGTCTAGGTCTGGTTAGGCACACCCCACGGCTACTTCTATTTGCGGTGATAGGATCAGGGTTTGCGGTCAGTAAAGTTACCACTGCTCCAGTGAAGGTCATTTCATGCTGCTCCAAGGCCACCTGATCATAACAGTACTACTGGCCCACAATGAGTTAATTGCATCTCAGAAGAAGGGAGGAAAGATCTTGAGCCATTTTTTTTTCTCCAGTCTGTTTTGTCTTTTCCTCCCTCTTTATCTCTGGGTGGCTGAAGAGCCTCGTGTTAGCATGAATGTTCAGGAATTAGTTTCTCGTGTAGACCAGCTTGCTGCTAGAGTACAGGGTATTTCTGATTACATTGTTCAGACTCCTGTTTTAGAACCGAAGATACCTACTCCTGATTTGTTTTTTGGTAACAGGTCCAAATTTTTGAGTTTAAAAAACAACTGTAAACTGTTTTTTGCATTGAAACCTCGATCCTCCGGTGATTCCATTCAACAAGTTAAAATCATTATTTCCCTGCTGCGTGGTGATCCACAGGATTGGGCATTTTCCCTGGAATCTGGGGATCCTGCTTTGCTTAATGTAGACTCCTTCTTTCAGGCGTTAGGATTACTGTATGATGAACCTAATTCGGTGGATCAAGCTGAGAAGACCTTGTTGGCCCTGTCTCAGGGTCAAGAGGCGGCAGAATTGTATTGTCAGAAATTCAGAAAATGGTCTGTATTGACTAAATGGAATAATGATGCTTTGGCAGCAATTTTCAGAAAGGGGCTTTCTGAATCCGTTAAAGATGTTATGGTGGGGTTTCCCACACACTCCAGTCTGAGTGATTCTATGTCTCTGGCCATTCAGATTGATCGGCGCTTGCGTGAGCGCAGAACTGTGCGCGCTATGGCGTTATCCTCAGAGCAAATTCCTGAGCCAATGCAATGTGATAGCATTCTGTCTAGAACGGAACGACAAGGTTTCAGACGTCAGAATAGGTTGTGTTATTATTGTGGCGACGCTTCCCACGTCATTTTTGTCTGCCCTAAGCGGGCCAAGAGGATCGCCAGTTCATTTACCATCAGTACTGTACAACCTAAATTTCTGTTATCTGTGTCCTTGATCTGTTCATTGTCATCATTTTCTGTCATGGCGTTTGTGGATTCAGGCACTGCTTTGAACTTAATGGACTTTGAGTTTGCCAGGCTTTGTGGTTTTCCCTTGCAGCCTTTGCAGAACCCTATTCCTTTAAGGGGCATTGATGCTACACCCTTGGCTAAAAATAAGCCCCAGTTTTGGACACAGGTGACCATGCGCATGGCGCCAGCCCATCAGGAAAATTGTCGATTTCTGGTGTTGCATAATTTGCATGATGCTATCGTGCTGGGTTTTCCATGGTTGCAAGTACATAATCCTGTTTTGGATTGGAAGTCCATGTCCGTGACTAGTTGGGGGTTCATAATGATGTTCCTCTGATGTCTATTGCCCCTTCTCCCTCTTCTGAAATTCCGGAGTTTTTGTCTGATTTTCAGGATGTATTCGATGAGCCCAAGTCCAGTTTCCTTCCACCACACAGGGACTGCGATTGTGCTATTGACTTGATTCCAGGCTGTAAGTTTCCTAAGGGCCGACTTTTCAACCTGTCTGTACCTGAACATACCGCCATGCGGAGCTATATTAAGGAGTCTTTGGAGAAAGGGCATATTCGACCATCTTCTTCACCGTTGGGAGCGTGTTATGAAAGGCAATTCAGTACTACAATGGACATAGCGGTCAGAGCACATACAGTGATCTGACAATAACCCAAAATCATAGAACGAGCTCTGAGACGTGTGAACTCTGCAGACCGCAATCCCTAATCCTCTCCAAACAACACTAGAGGCAGCCGTGGATTGCGCCTAACTCTGCCTATGCAACTCGGCACAGCCTGAGAAACTAACTAGCCTGAAGATAGAAAATAAGCCTACCTTGCCTCAGAGAAATACCCCAAAGGAAAAGGCAGCCCCCCACATATAATGACTGTGAGTTAAGATGAAAAGACAAACGTAGAGATGAAATAGATTCAGCAAAGTGAGGCCCGACTTTCTTAACAGATCGAGGATAGAAAAGGTAACTTTGCGGTCTACACAAAACCCTAAAGAACACCACGCAAAGGGGGCAAAAAGACCCTCTGTACCGAACTAACGGCACGGAGGTACACCCTTTGCGTCCCAGAGCTTCCAGCAACAAATTAGACAAGCTGGACAGAAAAAATAGCAAACAAATAGCAAAGAAGAACTTAGCTATGCAGAGCAGCAGGCCACAGGAATGATCCAGGGAAAAGCAAGTCCAACACTGGAACATTGACAGGAAGCCAGGATCAAAGCATTAGGTGGAGTTAAGTAGAGAAGCACCTAACGACCTCACCAGATCACCTGAGGGAGGAAACTCAGAAGCCGCAGTACCACTTCCCTCCACCAACAGAAGCTCACAGAGAGAATCAGCCGAAGTACCACTTGTGACCACAGGAGGGAGCTCTGCCACAGAATTCACAACAGTACCCCCCCTTGATGAGGGGTCACCGAACCCTCACCAGAGCCCGCAGGCCGACCAGGATGAGCCACATGAAAGGCACGAACAAGATCGGGAGCATGGACATCAGAGGCAAAAACCCAGGAATTATCTTCCTGAGCATAACCCTTCCATTTAACCAGATACTGGAGTTTCCGTCTAGAAACACGAGAATCCAAAATCTTCTCCACAATATACTCCTATTCCCCCTCCACCAAAACCGGGGCAGGAGGATCAACAGATGGAACCATAGGTACCACGTATCTCCGCAACAATGACCTATGGAATACGTTATGTATGGAAAAAGAATCTGGAAGGGTCAGACGAAAAGACACAGGATTAAGAACCTCAGAAATCCTATACGGACCAATGAAACGAGGTTTAAACTTAGGAGAGGAAACCTTCATAGGAACATGACGAGAAGACAACCAAACCAGATCCCCAACACGAAGTCGGGGACCCACACGGCGTCTGCGATTAGCGAAACGTTGAGCCTTCTCCTGGGACAAGGTCAAATTGTCCACTACATGAGTCCAAATCTGCTGCAACCTGTCCACCACAGTATCCACACCAGGACAGTCCGAAGACTCAACCTGTCCTGACGAGAAACGAGGATGGAACCCAGAATTGCAGAAAAATTGCGAAACCAAGGTAGCCGAGCTGGCCCGATTATTAAGGGCGAACTCAGCCAAAGGCAAAAAGGACACCCAGTCATCCTGATCGGCAGAAACAAAGTATCTCAGATATGTTTCCAAGGTCTGATTGGTTCGTTCGGTCTGGCCATTAGTCTGAGGATGGAAAGCCGAGGAAAAAGACAAGTCAATGCCCATCCTACCACAAAAGGCTCGCCAAAACCTTGAAACAAACTGGGAACCTCTGTCAGAAACGATATTCTCTGGAATGCCATGTAAACGAACCACATGCTGGAAGAACAATGGCACCAAATCAGAGGAGGAAGGCAATTTAGACAAGGGTACCAGATGGACCATCTTAGAAAAGCGATCACAGACCACCCAAATGACTGACATCTTTTGAGAAACGGGAAGATCAGAAATAAAATCCATAGAGATATGTGTCCAAGGCCTCTTCGGGACTGGCAAGGGCAAAAGCAACCCACTGGCACGAGAACAGCAGGGCTTAGCCCGAGCACAAATCCCACAGGACTGCACAAAAGCACGCACATCCCGCGACAGAGACGGCCACCAAAAGGATCTAGCCACTAACTCTCTGGTACCAAAGATTCCAGGATGACCAGCCAACACCGAACAATGAACCTCAGAGATAACTTTATTGGTCCACCTATCAGGGACAAACAGTCTCTCCGCTGGACAACGATCAGGTTTATTAGCCTGAAATTTTTGCAGCACCCGCCGCAAATCAGGGGAGATGGCAGACACAATTACTCCTTCCTTGAGGATACCCGCCGGCTCAGACAAACCCGGAGAGTCGGGCACAAAACTCCTAGACAGAGCATCCGCCTTCACATTTTTAGAGCCCGGAAGGTACGAAATCACAAAGTCAAAACGGGCAAAAAACAGCGACCAACGAGCCTGTCTAGGATTCAACCGCTTAGCAGACTCAAGATAAGTCAAGTTCTTATGATCAGTCAATACCACCACGCGATGCTTAGCTCCTTCAAGCCAATGACGCCACTCCTCGAATGCCCACTTCATGGCCAGCAACTCTCGGTTGCCCACATCATAATTTCGCTCAGCAGGCGAAAACTTCCTGGAAAAAAAAGCGCATGGTTTCATCACTGAGCAATCAGAACCTCTCTGCGACAAAACAGCCCCTGCTCCAATCTCAGAAGCATCAACCTCGACCTGGAACGGAAGAGAAACATCTGGTTGACACAACACAGGGGCAGAAGAAAAACGACGCTTCAACTCCTGAAAAGCTTCCACAGCAGCAGAAGACCAATTGACCAAATCAGCACCCTTCTTGGTCAAATCGGTCAATGGTTTGGTAATACTAGAAAAATTGCAGATGAAGCGATGATAAAAATTAGCAAAGCCCAGGAACTTTTGCAGACTTTTCAGAGATGTCGGCTGAGTCCAATCATGGATGGCTTGGACCTTAACAGGATCCATCTCGATAGTAGAAGGGGAAAAGATGAACCCCAAAAATGAAACCTTCTGCACACCAAAGAGACACTTTGATCCCTTCACAAACAAAGAATTAGCACGCAGGACCTGAAAAACTGTTCTGACCTGCTTCACATGAGACTCCCAATCATCCGAAAAGATCAAAATGTCATCCAAGTACACAATCAGGAATTTATCCAGGTACTCTCGGAAGATGTCATGCATAAATAACTGAAACACTGATGGAGCATTGGCAAGTCCGAATGGCATCACTAGATACTCAAAATGACCCTCGGGCGTATTAAATGCAGTTTTCCATTCATCTCCTCGCCTGATTCGCACCAGATTATACGCACCACGAAGATCTATCTTGGTGAACCAACTAGCCCCCTTAATCCGAGCAAACAAATCAGATAACAATGGCAAGGGGTACTGAAATTTAACCGTGATCTTATTTAGAAGGCGGTAATCTATACAAGGTCTCAGCGAACCATCCTTCTTGGCTACAAAAAAGAACCCTGCTCCTAATGGTGACGATGACGGGCGAATATGCCCCTTCTCCAGGGATTCCTTCACATAACTGCGCATAGCGGCGTGCTCAGGCACGGATAAATTAAACAGTCGACCTTTTGGGAATTTACTACCAGGAATCAAATTGATAGCACAATCACAATCATTATGCGGAGGTAGGGCATCGGACTTGGGCTCATCAAATACATCCTGGTAATCAGACAAGAACTCTGGAACCTCAGAAAGGGTGGATGACGAAATTGACAGAAATGGAACATCACCATGTACCCCCTGACAACCCCAGCTGGACACCAACATGGATTTCCAATCTAATACTGGATTATGGGCTTGTAGCCATGGCAACCCCAACACGACCACATCATGCAGATTATGCAACACCAGAAAGCGAATAACCTCCTGATGTGCAGGAGCCATGCACATGGTCAGCTGGGTCCAGTACTGAGGCTTATTCTTGGCCAAAGGCATGGCATCAATTCCTCTCAATGGAATAGGACACTGCAAGGGCTCTAAGAGAAACCCACAACGCTTAGCATACTCCAAGTCCATCAAATTCAGGGCAGCGCCTGAATCCACAAATGCCATGACAGAATACGATGACAAAGAACAGATCAAGGTAACGGACAGAAGAAATTTTGACTGTACCGTACCAATGGTGGCAGACCTAGCGAACCGCTTAGTGCGCTTAGGACAATCAGAGATAGCATGAGTGGAATCACCACAGTAGAAACACAGCCCATTCAGACGTCTGTGTTCTTGCCGTTCAACTCTGGTCAAAGTCCTATCGCACTGCATAGGCTCAGGTTTAAGCTCAGGTAATACCGCCAAATGGTGCACAGATTTACGCTCACGCAAGCGTCGACCGATCTGAATGGCCAAAGACATAGACTCATTCAAACCAGCAGGCATAGGAAATCCCACCATGACATCCTTAAGGGCTTCAGAGAGACCCTTTCTGAACATAGCTGCCAGTGCAGATTCATTCCATTGAGTGAGCACGGACCACTTTCTAAATTTCTGACAATATACCTCTATCTCATCCTGACCCTGACAAAGAGTCAGCAAATTTTTCTCTGCCTGATCCACTGAATTAGGTTCATCGTACAGCAATCCGAGCGCCAGGAAAAACGCATCGATATTACTCAATGCAGGATCTCCCGGCGCAAGAGAAAATGCCCAGTCCTGAGGGTCGCCGCGCAAAAAAGAAATAACAATCAAAACCTGTTGAACTGGATCACCAGAGGAGCGAGGTTTCAAGGCCAGAAATAATTTACAATTGTTTTTGAAACTCAGAAACTTAGTTCTACCTCCAAAAAACAAATCAGGAATAGGAATTCTTGGTTCCAACATAGCTTTCTGATCAATAGTGTCTTGAATCTTTTGTACTCTTGCCGAGAGCTGATCCACAAATGAAGACAGACTTCTAATGTCCATCGCTACACCTGTGTACTGAACCACCCAAATGTCTAGGGGAAAAAAAAGGCAAAACACAGTGCAAAGCAAAAAAAAGTGGTCTCAGAACTTCTTTTTTCCCTCTATTGAGAATCATTAGTACTTTTGGCTTCCTGTACTGTTATGAAAGGCAATTCAGTACTACAATGGACATAGCGGTCAGAGCACTTACAGTGATCTGACAATAACCCAAAATCATAGAACGAGCTCTGAGACGTGGGAACTCTGCAGACCGCAATCCCTAATCCTCTCCAAACAACACTAGAGGCAGCCGTGGATTGCGCCTCACTCTGCCTATGCAACTCGGCACAGCCTTAGAAACTAACTAGCCTGAAGATAGAAAATAAGCCTACCTTGCCTCAGAGAAATACCCCAAAGGAAAAGGCAGCCCCCCACATATAATGACTGTGAGTTAAGATGAAAAGACAAACGTAGAGATGAAATAGATTCAGCAAAGTGAGGCCCGACTTTCTTAACAGATCGAGGATAGAAAAGGTAACTTTGCGGTCTACACAAAACCCTAAAGAACACCACGCAAAGGGGGCAAAAAGACCCTCCGTACCGAACTAACGGCACGGAGGTACACCCTTTGCGTCCCAGAGCTTCCAGCAACAAATTAGACAAGCTGGACAGAAAAAATAGCAAACAAATAGCAAAGAAGAACTTAGCTATGCAGAGCAGCAGGCCACAGGAATGATCCAGGGAAAAGCAAGTCCAACACTGGAACATTGACAGGAAGCCAGGATCAAAGCATTAGGTGGAGTTAAGTAGAGAAGCACCTAACGACCTCACCAGATCACCTGAGGGAGGAAACTCAGAAGCCGCAGTACCACTTCCCTCCACCAACAGAAGCTCACAGAGAGAATCAGCCGAAGTACCACTTGTGACCACAGGAGGGAGCTCTGCCACAGAATTCACAACAGGAGCGGGGTTCTTTTTTGTTGCTAGAAAAGATGGTTCCTTAAGACCCTGTATTGATTATCGCCTCTTGAATAAGTTCACGGTCAAGTTTCAATATCCTTTACCTTTGCTTTCTGATTTGTTTGCTAGGATTAAGGGAGCTAGTTGGTTTACTAAGATTGACCTTCGGTGGGCTTATAATCTTGTTCGTATTAAGCAGGGTGATGAATGGAAAACTGCGTTTAACACGCCGAGGGTCATTTTGAATACCTTGTGATGCCATTCGGACTCTCTAATGCTCCATCTGTTTTTCAGTCCTTCATGCATGATATCTTCCGGGATTATCTTGACAAATTCCTGATTGTATATTTGGACGATATTTTGATTTTTTCCGATGATTGGGAGTCTCATGTGCAGCAGGTCAGGATGGTATTTCAGATCCTTCGTGACAATGCCTTGTTTGTGAAAGGGTCTAAGTGTCTTTTTGGGGTGCAGAAGGTTTCCTTTTTGGGCTTTATTTTTTCTCCCTCGTCTATAGAGATGGATCCGGTTAAGGTTCAGGCCATTCATGATTGGATTCAGCCCACATCCGTGAAGAGCCTTCAGAAATTTTTGGGTTTTGCTAATTTTTATCGCCATTTCATTGCTAATTTTTACAGCGTGTTTAAACCCTTGACTGATTTGACGAAGAAGGGCGCTGATGTGGCGAATTGGTCCCCTGCGTCTGTCTCTGCCTTTCAGGAACTTAAGCATCGTTTTACTTCTGCTCCTGTGTTGCGTCAACCAGATGTTTCTCTTCCGTTTCAGGTTGAGGTTGACGCTTCTGAGATTGGGGCAGGGGCTGTTTTGTCTCAGAGGGATCCTGTTGGTTCCTTAATGAAACCGTGTGCCTTCTTTTCCCGTAAGTTTTCACCTGCTGAACGCCATTATGATGTCGGCAATCGGAAGTTGTTGGCTATGAAGTGGGCGTTTGAGGAGTGGCGACATTGGCTTGAGGGAGCTAAGCACCGTATTGTGGTCTTGACCGATCATAAGAATCTGATTTACCTCGAGTCTGCCAAAAGGTTGAATCCTAGACAGGCTCGATGGTCCTTGTTTTTTTCTCATTTTGATTTTGTGGTCTCGTACCTTCCGGGTTCTAAGAATATTAAGGCTGATGCCCTCTCTAGGAGTTTTCGGCCTGATTCTCCTGAGGTTTTGGAACCAGTCGGTATTTTGAAGGAAGGGGTGGTCCTTTCTGCCATTTCTCCTGATTTACGACGGGTTCTTCAGAAATTTCAGGCTGACAAACCTGATCGTTGTCCTGTCGGGAAGCTGTTTGTTCCTGACAGATGGACTAGTAGAGTGATTTCTGAGGTTCACTGTTCTGTGTTGGCTGGACATCCTGGCATTTTTGGTACCAGAGATTTGGTTGGTAGGTCATTTTGGTGGCCTTCCTTATCGCGTGATGTGCGGTCTTTTGTGCAGTCCTGTGGGACTTGTGCGCGGGCCAAGCCTTGTTGCTCCCGTGCTAGTGGGTTGCATTTGCCATTGCCGATCCCTGAGAGGCCCTGGACGCATATTGCTATGGATTTTATTTCCGATCTTCCCGTTTCCCAGAGGATGTCTGTTATCTGGGTTGTTTGTGACCGATTCTCTAAGATGGTTCATTTGGTGCCTTTGCCTAAATTGCCTTCTTCTTCTGATTTGGTTCCGTTGTTTTTTCAGCATGTGGTCCGTTTGCATGGTATTCCTGAGAATATTGTGTCCGACAGAGGTTCCCAGTTTGTTTCTAGGTTTTGGTGGGCCTTTTATGCTAGGCTGGGCATTAATTTGTCTTTTTCTTCTGCATTTCATCCTCAGACAAATGGCCAGACCGAGAGTACTAATCAGACTTTGGAGACTTATTTGAGATGCTTTGTGTCTGCTGATCAGGATGATTGGGTGGCTTTTTTGCCATTGGCCGAGTTTGCCCTTAATAATCGGGCTAGTTCGGCTACTTTGGTTTCGCCTTTCTTTTCTAATTTTGGTTTTCATCCTCGTTTTTCTTCTGGGCAGGTTGAGTCTTCTGACTTTCCTGGTGTGGATTCTGTGGTTTACAGGTTGCAGCAGATTTGGGCTCAGGTGGTGGACAATTTGGTGTTGTCTCAGGAGGAGGCTCAACGTTTTGCTATCCGACGTCGCGGTGTTGGTTCCCGGCTGTGTTGGTTCCCGGCTTCGGGATCTGGTTTGGTTATCTTCCCGTCATGTTCCTATGAAGGTTTCTTCTCCTAAGTTTAAGCCTCGGTTTATTGGTCCTTATAAGATTTTTGAGATTATTAATCCGGTGTCTTTTCATCTGGCGCTTCCAGCCTCTTTTGCTATCCATAATATCTTCCATAGATCTTTGTTGTGGAAATATGTGGAGCCCGTTGTTCCCTCTGTTGATCCTCCGGCCCCTGTGTTGGTCGATGGGGAGTTGGAATATGTGGTTGAGAAGATGTTGGATTCTCGTTTTTCGAGGCGGAAGCTTCAGTACCTTGTCAAATGGAAGGGTTATGGCCAGGAGGATAATTCTTGGGTTTCGGCCTCTGATGTCCATGCCGCTGATTTGGTTCGTGCCTTTCATCGGGCTCATCCTGACCAGCCTGGGGGTTCTGGTGAGGGTTCGGTGACCCCTCCTCAAGAGGGGGGGGGGTACTGTTGTGAATTTTGCTCTTGGGCTCCCTCCGGTGGTTGTTGATGGTAATGCAGTTATTCCTGAGCAGAAGTCTTGGACAGGTGTTTCTGCTAATTGCAATTCTGACTGGGGTATTTAGCTGTGCAGGACTCATTAGTCCTTGCCAGTAGTCAATGTTCCTTTGGAAGTGTTGGTCCTCTGCCTGGCCTCTCCTGCTTGCTACCATCTCAGCAAAGATAAGTGCTTGCTTCACTTTTTAGACACACGGCTGTGTGTTTATTTTTTTTGTGTGCTAATCTTGTTTCTATTTTGTTCCTGCTAGACTGTGCCTGTTGTTTTTCTCAGTCTAGTTGGACTCGCTGGAGTCGCAGATATACTCTCCACATCTTTAGTTAGGTGGTGGAGTTTTTGTATTTTTCTGCTGTGGATATTTTGTAGTGTTTTATGCTGACCGCATAGTATCCTGTACTTTCCGTTCCTATCTAGGTAGAAGTGGCCTCCTTTGCTTATCCCTGTCTTCTGTCTGCGTGTGTCTTTTCCTCTCCTACTCACAGTCATTATTTGTGGGGGGCTACCTATCCTTTGGGGATCTACTCTGAGGCAAGAGAGTTCTTCCTATTTCCATCTTTAGGAATATTTAGTCCTTAGGCTGTGTCGAGGTGTCTAGGTCTGGTTAGGCACACCCCACGGCTACTTCTATTTGCGGTGATAGGATCAGGGTTTGCGGTCAGTAAAGTTACCACTGCTCCAGCGAAGGTCATTTCATGCTGCTCAAAGGCCACCTGATCATAACAGATGCGCCTATGTGTGATTATATCCCCTGCTGTGAAAAACACATTCTAACATTACACTTGCCACGGGGCATGCCAGCACTTCCAAGTCAAAAAATACAAGCCTAGGCCATGTGTCCAGTTTGGAAACCAAGAAGTTAACCCCTTAATCCCATATGACGTACTATCCCGTCGAGGTGACCTGGGACTTAATTCCCAGTGACGGGATAGTACGTCATATGCGATCGGCCGCGCTCACGGGGGGAGCGCGGCCGTTCGCGGCCGGGTGTCAGCTGACTATCGCAGCTGACATCCGGCACTATGTGCCAGGAGTGGTCACGGACTGCTCCCGGCACATTAACCCCCGGCACACCGCGATCAAACATGATCACGGTGTGCCGGCAGTACAGGAAAGCATCGCGCAGGGAGGGGGCTCCCTGCGTGCTTCCCTGAGACGATCGGTACAAGGTGATGTGCTCACCTTTTTCCGAGCGTCTTCTCCCTGCAGGCCCCGGATCCAAAATGGCCGCGGGGCTGCATCCGGGTCCTGCAGGGAGTACTTCCGGGTCGCCTGCAGGTGCTGGTAAGCCTGCAGCGATGTCAGTGAGATCGCCGATCTTACAGAGTGCTGTGCAAACTGTAAGATCGGCGATCTGTGATGACCCCCCCTGGGACAAAGTAAAAAAGTAAAAAAAAAAAAAAAATTCCACGTGTAAAAAAAAAAAAAAAAAAATTACTAAATAAATAAATTTAAAAAAAAATATTATTCCCATAAATACATTTCTTTATAAAAAAAAACCCAAAACAATAAAAGTACACATATTTAGTATCGCCGCGTCCGTAACGATCCGACCTATAAAACTGTCCCACTAGTTAACCCCTTCAGTGAACACCGTAAGAAAAAAAACTAGCCAAAAAACAACGCTTTATTATCATACCGCCGAACAAAAAGTGGAATAACACGCGATCAAAAAGACGGATATAAATAACCATGGTACCACTGAAAACGTCATCTTGTCCCGCAAAAAACGAGCCACCACAAAGCATAATAAGCAAAAAAATAAAAAAGTTATAGCGCCAAAACATTAAAAAAATGATATAAATGAGGTATCGTTGCAATCGTACTGACCCGACAAATAAAACTGCTTCATCCACTTTACCAAACGCGGAACGGTATAAACGCCTCCCCCAAATGAAATTCATGAATAGCTGGTTTTTGGTCATTCTGCCTCACAAAAATCGTAATAAAAAGTGATCAAAAACTGTCACGTGTCCAAAAATGTTACCAATAAAAACATCAACTCGTCCCGCAAAAAACAAGACCTCACATGACTCTGTGGACCAAAATATGGAAAAATTATAGGTCTCAAAATGTGGAGACGCAAAAACTTTTTTGCTATAAAAAAAGCGTATTTTAGTGTGTGACAGCTGCCAGTCATAAAAATCCGATATAAAAAACGCTATAAAAGTAAATCAAACCCCCCTTCATCACCCCCTTAGTTAGGGAAAAATAATAAAATTAAAAAAATGTATTTATTTCCATTTTCCCATTAGGGTTAGGGCTAGGGTTGGGGCTGGGGTTAGGGCTAGGGTTAGGTACTCAGGACAAATTGGACAACAACTTTTGGGGTCCAATTTATCCTGTTACCCGTGTGAAAATACAAAACTGGGGGCTAAAAAATCATTTTTGTGAAAGAAAAAAAAAAGAATTTTTATTTTCACGGCTCTGCGTTATAAACTGTAGTGAAACACTTGGGGGTTCAAAGTTCTCACAACACATCTAGATAAGTTCCTTGGGGGGTCTAGTTTCCAATATGGGGTCACTTGGGGGTTTCTGCTGTTTGGGTACATCAGGGGCTCTGCAAATGCAACGTGATGCCTGCTGACCAATCCATCTAAGTCTGTATTCCAAATGGCGCTCCTTCCCTTCCGAACTCTGCCATGCGCCCAAACAGTGCTTCCCCCCCACATATGGGGTATCGGCGTACTCAGAACAAATTGGACAACAACTTTCGGGGTCCAATTTATCTTGTTACCCTTGTGAAAATACAAAACTGGGGACTAAAAAATCATTTTTGTGAAAAAAAAAAAATTATTTTCACGGCTCTGCGTTATAAACTGTAGTGAAACACTTGGGGGCTCAAAGCTCTCAAAACACATCTAGATAAGTTCCTTAGGGGGTCTACTTTCCAAAATGGTGTCACTTGTGGGGGGTTTCAATGTTTAGGCACATCAGGGGCTCTCCAAACGCAACATTGCACCCCATCTCAATTCCAGTCAATTTTGCGTTGAAAAGTCAAATGGCGCTCCTTCCCTTCCGAGCTCTGCCATGCGCCCAAACAGTGGTTTACACCCACATATGGGGTTTCAGCGTACTCAGGACAAATTGTGCAACAAATTTTGAGGTCCATTTTCTCCTGTTACCCTTGGTAAAATAAAACAAATTGGAGCTGAAATAAATTGTGTGAAAAAAAGTTAAATGTTCATTTTTATTTAAACATTCCAAAAATTCCTGTAAAACACCTGAAGGGCTAATAAACTTCTTGAATGTGGTTTTGAGCACCTTGAGGGGTGCAGTTTTTAGAATGGTGTAACACTTGGGTATTTTCTATCATATAGACCCCTCAAAATGACTTCAAATGAGATGTGGTCCCTAAAAAAAAATGGTGTTGTAAAAATGAGAAATTGCTGGTCAACTTTTAACTTTTAATTTTGGTTCCAAAATTGTGCTGATGTAAAGTAGACATGTGGGAAATGTTACTTATTAAGTATTTTGCATGACATATCTCTGTGATTTAAGGGTATAAAAATTCAAAGTTGGAAAATTAAGAAATTTTCAAAATTTTTGCCAAATTTCCATTTTTTTCTCAAATAAACGCAAGTTATATCGAATAAATTTTACCACTAACATGAAGTACAATACATCACAAGAAAACAATGTCAGAATCTCCAAGATCCGTTGAAGCGTTCCAGAGTTATAACCTCATAAAGGGACAGTGGTCAGAATTGTAAAAATTGGCCCGGTCATTAACGTGCAAACCACCCTCAGGGCTTAAGGGGTTAAATGTGCAGACCCATCACTTACAGTACATGCAGACGTGTGGACGTGGACATGTACTCTTCCACCATGTTGTTATAACGCTGTCACCTGGTTGTATAGACCCTATCAGAAAGTGGTGCTGGATGCTGTGGCATGCTGATGCATTTTTTTTCACATTTTAGCCATGCTAACCCTCCCTTCAGAGGTGGTGCCCCAGCTGTGTTGGTGACTTCCTCCTCCTCTGCCTTGTGTTTCTTCTGTCAGGTGGGAATGCTGTCAGTAGTGCCCCTACCAGCATGTGCTTGTATTCACACATTTTGCCATCCCACCACAGTGACGGAAGTAATAATGGTACTTTGTCTTTACAGCAGGGATCCAGCAGGGTGGCCACCCAGTAATCAGTAGGGGTATGATCTGGGCAACTCTGCGGTCGTTGCACAGGCTCAGCAGACTGTATTGGTTCATCCCGCCCTCTCTCTGTTGGAGTCCCTCAAGGCTCTGTCCTGGGGCCCCTACTTTTTTCCATCTATACCCTTGGCCTAGGACAACTCAAAGTCCCATGGCTTCCAGTATCACCTGTATGCGGATGACACTCAGATTTACCTCTCTCGCCCAGATTTCACCTCTCTGCTGTCCAGAATCCCGAAGTGTCTATCAGCCATATCCTCCTTCACCTCTCGTTTCCTAAAACTCAATGTAGACAATACCAAACTCAAAATCTTTCCTCCATCTCGCGTATCCCCCCTACCTGATCTATCCATTGTGGTAAGCGGCATCACGCTCTCTCCCACACCTGAAATCCGCTGCCTCGCGGATGGGAAATTATTCTGAAAAGTTCCCAGGCTCCAGTTCATATGAGGACATCCAGCAGAGGGCGCATCACCGCGACTCAGGGTAACTACAGGTTATTCCCCTGCATTCCATTCATTCCCTGGGTTTTTACAGCCACGAGCACAGCTGCATTAGCAGAGCTCCTGGGTGTAAAATGATTTAACCCCTTCAGATGGATTTACAGTGTGGGACAAGACTGAACAACGGAAGGTATGGAATATTGTTGTTTGTTTTGTTTAACTTTGTTTCAGGTGACAAGGGTCTTCAGGTGGATTAAGAGTATAATAAAATATTAAAACACCCTGTGTCTTTATTTCATTAAATTACTTTGTAATAATGTGTGTGTGTTTTATTAACCATTTCGTACTTTTGGACTAATAATGGATAGGTGTCGTAATTGACGCCTCTCCATTATTAATCTGGCTTAATGTCACCTTACAATAGCAAGGTGACATTAACCCTTCATTACCCCATATCCCACCGCTACACGGGAGTGGGAAGAGAGAGGCTAAGTGCCAGAATAGGTGCATCTTCCAGATGTGCCTTTTCTGGGGTGGCTGGGGGCAGATGTTTTTAGCCGGGGGGGGGGGCAATATCCATGGACCCTCCTCAGGCTGTTAATAGCTGCCCTCAGTCACTGGCTTTCCCACTATGGCGGAGAAAATTGCGCGAGAGCCCACACCAATTTTTTCCGCGATTTAACCCTTTAATTTAATAGCTAGAGCACCCAAATTTTACACCAAGACACTTCTTACATTACTAAAGAGGAATATGTAATAAAAGAAGGGATATGAGATGGTTTACTGTATGTAACCATGTCTCATATCACGTCGGGTTGGGGAAGGAGATAGGAAAAGCCGGCGCTGCATGAAATATTAATATAAATAAATAAATATATATATATATATATATGTCTCACTGACATAGTATAGGGGTGTACAGTCATGGCCAAAAGTATTGACACCCCTGCAATTCTACATAGTTACACAGTTACATAGTTATTAAGCTTGAAGGAAGACTATAAGTCCATCTAGTTCAACCCATAGCCTAACCTAACATGCCCTAACATGTTGATCCAGAGGAAGGAAAAAAAAAACTGTGGCAAAGAGTAAGCTCCACATTGGGGAAAAAAATTCCTTCCCGACTCCACATACGGCAATCAGACTAGTTCCCTGGATCAATGCCCTATCAAGGATTCTAGTGTATATACCCTGTAACATTATACTTTTCCAGAAAGGTATCCAGTCCCCTCTTAAATTTAAGTAATGAATCACTCATTACAACATCATACGGCAGAGAGTTCCATAGTCTCACTGCTCTTACAGTAAAGAATCCGCGTCTGTTATTATGCTTAAACCTTTTTTTCCTCCAAACGCAGAGGATGCCCCCTTGTCCCTGTTTCAGGTCTATGATTAAAAAGATCATCAGAAAGGTCTTTATACTGTCCACTCATATATTTATACATTAAAATAAGATCACCCCTTAGTCTTCGTTTTTCCAAACTAAATAGCCCCAAGTGTAATAACCTATCTTGGTATTGCAGACCCCCCAGTCCTCTAATAACCTTGGTCGCTCTTCTCTGCACCCGCTCCAGTTCAGCTATATCTTTCTTAAACACCGGAGACAGATAATACTCAGTTTCTTCATGAAAATGATTGCAAACACAAATTATTTGGTATTATCTTCATTTAATTTGTCTTAAAGGAAAAAAACGCAAAAAGAATTGTTCTAAAGCTAAATTGGATATAACTCCACTCCAAACATAAAAAAGGGGGTGGACAAAAGTATTGGCACCGTTCAAAAAAACATGTGATGCTTCTCTAATTTGTGTAATTAACAGCACCTGTAACTTACCTGTGACACCTAACAGGTGTTGGCAATAACTAAATCACACTTGCAGCCAGTTGACATGGATTAAAGTTGACTCAGCCTCTGTCCTGTGTCCTTGTGAGTACCACATTGAGCATGGAGAAAAGAAAGAAGACCAAAGAACTGTCTGAGGACTTGAGAAACCAAATTGTGAGGAAGCATGAGCAATCTCAAGGCTACAAGTCCATCTCCAAAGACCTGAATGTTCCTGTGTCTACCGTGCGCAGTATCATCAAGAAGTTTAAAGCCCATGGCACTGTGGCTAACCTCCCTAGATGTGGACGTAAAAGAAAAATTGACAAGAGATTTCATCGCAAGATTGTGTGGATGTTGGATAAAGAACCTCGACTAACATCTAAGGCTACGTTCACATTAGCGTTGCGCGCCGCTGCGTCGGCGACGCGACGCACAAAAAAACGCGCGCAAACGCACGCAAAAACGCTGCGTTTTGAGACGCGTGCGTCGTTTATTGACGAAAATCGGACGCACGAAAAATGCAACTTGTTGCATTTTCTTGCGTCCGACGCTAGCGTCGGAAACGACGCACGTGTCGGAAAACGCAACAAAAAAAACGCACGCGTCCCCCATGTTAAACATAGGGGCGCGTCGCCGCTGCGTCGCCGACGCAACAGCGACGCACATTAGCGGAACGCTAATGTGAACGTAGCCTAAACAAGTTCAAGCTGCCCTGCAGTCCGAGGGTACAACAGTGTCAACCCGTACTATCCGTCGGTGTCTGAATGAAAAGGGACTGTATGGTAGGATACCCAGGAAGACCCCACTTCTCACCTCGAGACATAAAAAAGCCTGGCTGGAGTTTGCCAAAACTAACCTGAAAAAGCCTAAAACATTTTGGAAGAATGTTCTCTGGTCAGATGAGACAAAAATAGAGCTTTTTGGGCAAAGGCATCAACATAGAGTTTACAGGAGAAAAAAAGAGGCATTCAAAGAAAAGAACACGGTCCCTACAGTCAAACATGGCGGAGGTTCCCTGATGTTTTGGGGTTGCTTTGCTGCCTCTGGCACTGGACTGCTTGACCGTGTGCATGGCATTATGAAGTCTGAAGACTACCAACAAATTTTGCAGCATAATGTAGGGCCCAGTGTGAGAAAGCTGGGTCTCCCTCAGAGGTCATGGGTCTTCCAGCAGGACAATGACCCAAAACACACTTCAAAAAGCACTAGAAAATGGTTTGAGAGAAAGCACTGGAGACTTCTAAGGTGGCCAGCAATGAGTCCAGACCTGAATCCCATAGAACATCTGTGGCGAGATCTAAAAATGGCAGTTTGGAGAAGGCACCCTTCAAATATCAGGGACCTGGAGCAGTTTGCCAAAGAAGAATGGTCTCAAATTCCAACAGAGCATTGTAAGAAACTCATTGATGGTTAACGGAAGCGATCGGTCGCAGTTATTTTGGCTAAAGGTTGTGCAACCAAGTATTAGGCTGAGGGTGCCAATACTTTTGTCTGGCCCATTTTTGGAGTTTTGTGTGAAACGATCAATGTTTTGCTTTTTGCTTCATTCTCTTTTGTGTTTTTTTCATTTAAGACAAATGAAATGAAGATAATAATACCAAAGAATTTGTGATGCAATCATTTTCAGGAAGAAACTGAGTATTATCTGACAGAATTGCATGGGTGTTAATACTTTTGGCCATGACTGTGTATGTATATATATATATATATATATATATATATATATATATATATATATATATATATACACCCCTATACTATGTATAGACATTTATTTTAGCTATTGTATTCTAACCTGTCAGTGTGATTTTACTGTACACCGCACTGAATTGCCGGCTTTTCTCAGAACACCGCTGCGTATTTCTCGCAAGTCACACTGTTGGTCCGTGTGTAATCCGTATTTTTCTCGCCCCCATAGACTTTCATTGGCGATTTTTTTGCGCAATACGCTGACAAACGCAGCATTCTGCGATTTTCTACAGCCGTAGACCGTATAATACGGATCAGTAAAATACGGCAGATAGGAGCTGGGCCATAGAGGATCATTGTACCGTGTGCAATCCGTATTTTCTGCACCTCTCATACGTCCGTAAAACTCGCAGGTGTGACACCGGCTTAACTCTCGACTCTGCCCTGTCCATCAAACCGCACGTCCAAACTCTTGCCACCTCCGCCCCGCAACTCACAATGGGGCAGTGAATGCGTTGTAATAATGCATCCGCTGCCCCCGTTGTGTGGCACAATCACAGGATGCGTCGGTACGTCGGCCTGACGCACTGCGACGGGCCGACGCTAGTGTGAAAGTAGCCTAACTCTCTTGCACCACTCCAGTCTGTCCTGAACTCTGCTGCTCGGCTAATCCACCTCTCTCCTCCCCTCCACTGGCTCCAAATTCCCCAACGAATCCAGTTCAAACTACTAACACTGATCTACAAAGCTATCCACAACCTGTCCCCTCCCTATATCTCTGAACTATTCTCCCAATATCTTCCCTCACGTAATCTTCAATCGGCCCAAGACCTCCTACTCTCCTCCACACTTATTCGTTCCTCACACAACCGCCTCCAAGATTTCTCCCCAATATCCCCCATCCTCTGGAATTCAACGCCTCAACACGTCCGATTAGCCACCACCCTCGGATCCTTCAGACAGAACCTGAAAACCCATCTCTTCAGGAAAGCCTACAGCCTGCAATAACCATTCTGCCGCCTCACCACCACCTGAGCTGCTGCACCCCCGACCTTCTGTCTCTTCCCCATTATCCCATAGAATGTAAATCCGCAAGGACAGGGTCCTCTCCCCTCTGTACCAGTCAGTCATCGTAAATTTGTTCACTATAAATGATATCTATAACCTGGTATGTAACCCCTTTCTCATGTACAGCACCATGGAATTAATGGTGCTATATAAATAATAATTCATGCCAGGCTGCCCAGAGGCCAAGACAAACTGTCCTCTGTGGGAGGTGTATGGTCTATGTCCTCCCTGCCATGCTGCAGTGATGCCCGTGAGCTACTTTGAGTGCCACCCTGTTGTGTTCACGACATGATGAAGTGTTGTTCCACAGAGCTACTCACCCGTGCGTGCTGCAGCTGAAACTCCAGTATTGCTTCTGCTCGCACAGCCTATACAGCGTATTCAACTTTTGAGTTCCACCTTGTTGATATGTCACATATGAGGCGCTGAACGAGAAGGCAGAAGTGACGCTGCAGCGCAGACCGTCGAGCAGCTGCACGGTGTGAACGTCATAATCGTGCACAGGGGTCATTCCATGTCAAGTGGACCAGTGGTCCCCACTCGACCTCCGATTTTGCTGAAAATTTATAAGGATGTACATGTATGTTTGAAAAGAGGTTCTGTAAATTTTTAGGGCCAGATCTCAAATACAATAGGCACTGTTGACCTTTCTTAGAGTTCTATACTGGCTATGATGTTGAAATGTGGCATACTAACTCAACTTTTGCTGCTAAACACGATAAAATTATTACCGGCTATGACAAAACAATATTTCGGCCGCAATTTTGTGTCAAAATAGCTTGAAAAAATGCGTCACATACAATTTATGCCACACTTTGCCCATATATAACTCAAGACCAAAAACCAATAGTAACTGGTGCTTTGCCCTGGACACCAAACATCTACATGACTTTGCATTGCTGCAATATCACGGTCAAAGCATATGTATTTGTGGAAATATTCACACCCACATATGATGAAAAACTTAAAAAAAACGAATTTGACCTATTTTTCAGTCAAATTTCTCAAAAAGGGTACCCCTAAAATATATTACTTCTGATATCATTAGAAAGAGCACATTTTTCTCTACAAGGATCATTGTTTTTTTTTTGGAGTCTATCAGTTTAAGAAATGAAAAATGCCACTGAACATGGTGTTATTTATTAATACGCAATGAATGGTAACTGCTAGTGTTGAGCATTCCGATAACGCAAGTATCGGGTATCGGCCGATACTTGCGGTATCGGAATTCCGATACCGAGATCCGAAATTTTTGTGATATCGGATATCGGTATCGAAAGTGTAAAATAAAGAATTAAAATAAAAAATATTGTTATATTCACCTCTCCGGCGGCCCCTGGACATCAGCGCGAGGAACCGGCATCCGACACGGCTTCTTTGTTCAAAATGAGCACCTTTAGGACCTGCGGAATGACGTCGCGGCTTCTGATTGGTCGCGTGCCGCCCATGTGACCGCCACGCGACCAATCAGAAGCCGCGACGTCATTCCTCAGATAAATTCCTAGAATGATCGCCTTAAGGACCTGAGGAATGACGTCGCGGCTTCTGATTGGTCGCGTGGCGGTCACATGGGCGGCACGCGACCAATCAGAAGCCGCGACGTCATTCCGCAGGTCCTAAAGGTGCTCATTTTGAACAAAGAAGCCGTGCCGGACGCCGGTTCCTCGCGCTGATGTCCAGGGGCCGCCGGAGAGGTGAATATAACAATATTTTTTATTTTAATTCTTTATTTTACACTTTAATATGGATCCCAGGGCCTGAAGGAGAGTTTCCTCTCCTTCAGACCCTGGGAACCATGAGGATACCTTCCGATACTTGGTGTCCCATTGACTTGTATTGGTATCGGATATCGGTATCGGCGATATCCGATACTTTTCGGGTATCGGCCGATACTATCCGATACCGATACTTTCAAGTATCGGACGATATCGCTCAACACTAGTAACTGCACTATTCAAACCCTTGCGTTGGTCCATGGTGGTTATACCACAACCAATTCCCTAAGAATTGGTATTACAATCCTATTAAGAATTATTATTATTATTTATTTATATAGCACCATTGATTCCATGGTGCTGTACATGAGAAGGGATTACATATAAGTTACAAATATCACATACAGTAAACAAACTAACAATGACGGACTGACAGAGGGGTGAGGACCCTGCCCTTGCGGGCTTACATTCTACAGGATTATGGGGAAGGAGACAGTAGGTTGAGGGTTGCAGGAGCTCCGGTGTTGGTGAGGCGGTAGCTCCGGTGTTGGTGAGGCGGTAGCTACGGTGTTGGTGAGGCGGTAGCTTCGATAGTGATGAGGCAGCAGCGGTGTCAGTGCAGGCTGTAGGCTTTCCTGAAGAGATGAGTTTTCAGGTTCCGTCTGAAGGATCCGACTGTGGTTGATAGTCGGACGTGTTGGGGCAGAGAGTTCCAGAGGATGGGGGATATTCGGGAGAAGTCTTGGAGGCGATTGGATGAGGAGCGAGAAGAATTGTAATAATGCTGTCTTTCGAGAATTGGCAGCCCCATCGCCTAGGAGCCATGGCCGATAGTCGTGCAAGGCGCTGAAGCCGCAGGATTGGTGGAACCTCCAGTGAAACGTCAACAGTGCCCATTGTATTTGAGATCTGGCCCTAAAAATTTAAAGAACCTCTTTTCAAACATACATGTACATCCTTATAAATTTTCAGCAAAATCGGAGAAGGTCGAGTGTGGACGATTTTCAAAACTGGTCCACTTGATGTGGAATGACCCACAGACTACCTCTCACATATGGGTAATTTTTAAGAAATATTTGCACCACCAAACTTGACACATGTGCCAGGCAAGGGATGTGGTCAAACCAGCTAGGCCTAGAGCTGCTACCAGATTTCACCCGTTATCGCACACCACCAGCGGCACCAACCACTCATCAGTCTCGTTTATTCCTCGTCCACAGCTCTTGCGCAGTATGGAACTTGTCCCCCAAAATGATGAGTTTGAGAACAGCCTACTGTCTTTTCCCCCTGGCTGTGTTGAAGTTGCTAGTGCAAGTCTTACTGCTAGGTGATGGAGTAAGCGGAGTAGGCCACATGGGCAGAGCAATGTCCAACAATAGATGTAGGACAGGCGCTAGAACGCCTTCCTCCTCTGTCCCAGCTGCCACATTTACCCAGTGTGCAGATAGGGAGATGTAACATCCCTGCCCATACTTACTGGTCCACGTATCGGTAATCGGTAGATATCTGGACCTTGCCACTGATGGCGTTGCACAGTGCACACCTGATTTTGGTTGCAACATGTGTGTGCTGGGCAGGGATGGCCAACTTGAAACAGTGGTGGATGAGAATCACATACTTCGCAACAGCCACCACCATCATTTTTTAAAATGTTTTTTCTCCATCAGCTAGAATGGCAGCATTTCAAAGGCCAGGAATTGGTAAATGCTGTTATTCAGGACCAGGGCCTGTGGGCTATTTCCTTTCTCTATGGGGTTTGGTGATGGAGAGATGAACACTTCTATGGGACAGGGTGGAGATGCTTGGTGACACTGAAGATCAGAAGAGACAGCTTCATGACTTTGGGCTGATACTGCTTGGCCAATTTGCAAGGGGGTAAGGTGGTAGAAAGATGCCCACGGTCCTCAGGTGAAAACTGCACTTTCAGCAGTGGACCAAGTGGAAGGAACTGGAAGCGCTCTCTGCCATCCAATCTAACACCGACTGCACATGTTCTTGCCTCACTATCCAGCGGTGCTCGTGCCTAGGATATGGTGCACAACATCCCGTGGACTGCATGCACCAGAGGAACGTGTTTCATGTAGACACGTAATGGGCACAGATCAACTATGTCATCTCCTTGGAGCAGGTACACCTCCACCACGACCTTCATTTGATGCTCTCCTCATGTCACTCACTCAAGAATAATTCCCAGTAGAGGAACACTGAACCATGCTTCATTACTGGCAGCGTGCATCAGGTCGTTACGGCATGCTGCACAAGGGTGGCAAATAAACAGTATATGGTAATTGTCTACATTTTTCTTTAAAAAAAAGTAAAATATTAAAATTTGAGAATCATCAGTGGTTGATACCCTTTTAAAGGACAAGTGTAGCCCAGTTTTTATTCATCTTACAGGACCATTTCCAGTTTTCCATATTACAGAATTGTATCTTTATAAATGTCGCACTGATGGGCTGTACGGCATCCAATGTTTTCTGCTCACACCCATCTGATTTCATTCAAATTGCAGCTGAATACAGATCTGCCCGGCCTGATAGAAGAACATTGCTCCGAGGGCAGGCTGACATTTACAGGATTGCACTCAACTGATTTTTATGCTAACAAACGCGAGACAGGCAGGGGCACAAGTGCGGGCTAGGCGTAAGGCAGGGGCACAAGTGCGGGCTAGGCGTAAGGCAGGGGCACAAGTGCGGGCTAGGCGTAAGGCAGGGGCACAAGTGCAGGCTAGGCGTCAGGCAGGGGCACAAGTGCAGGCTAGGCATAAGGCAGGGGCACAAGTGCAGGCTAGGCATAAGGCAGGGGAACAAGTGCAGGCTAGGCATAAGGCAGGCGCACAAGTGCAGGCTAGGCATAAGGCAGGGGCACAAGTGCAGGCTAGGCATAAGGCAGGGGCACAAGTGCAGGCTAGGCATAAGGCAGGGGCACAAGTGCAGGCTAGGCATAAGGCAGGGGCACAAGTGCTGGCTAGGCATAAGGCATGGGCACAAGTGCTGGCTAGGCATAAGGCAGGGGCACAAGTGCTGGCTAGGCTTAAGGCAGGGGCACAAGTGATGGCTACACATAAGGCATACGGCTAACTTTGCACTCTTTGCATAAAGGGATAGGCACCCTTGGGGGTGAAGAGCTAGCTTTCACCCCTCCACTCTGTACTTGGACATTTAGAACTAGATCCTTTGTTGTACAGTGCGGAGCCACTTCATAACCCCCATGCTCCAAGCGACCAGGCACATCTTGTCTGTCCTCCGTAAATGGGTAATGCCTTCGTCCCCAATTACAGTCGTGCATGTGCATTCAGACAGGACAGGAGAGAAAAGTGTAAAGCATGCCCTGTGTGCATAACCAACATGAAGCTAAAGACAAAAAAACAATAAAGCAAGGGGCTCAAAAGTGCTGGCTAGGCATAAGGCAGGGGCACAAGTGCAGGCTAGGCATAAGGCAGGGGCACAAGTGCAGGCTAGGCATAAGGCAGGGGCACAAGTGCGGGCTAGGCATAAGGCAGGGGCACAAGTGCGGGCTAGGCATAAGGCAGGGGCACAAGTGCGGGCTAGGCATAAGGCAGGGGCACAAGTGCGGGCTAGGCATAAGGCAGGGGCACAAGTGCGGGCTAGGCATAAGGCAGGGACACAAGTGCGGGCTAGGCATAAGGCAGGGGCACAAGTGCGGGCTAGGCATAAGGCAGGGGCACAAGTGCGGGCTAGGCATAAGGCAGGGGCACAAGTGCGGGCTAGACATAAGGCAGGGGCACAAGTGCGGGCTAGACATAAGGCAGGGGCACAAGTGCGGGCTAGGCATAAGGCAGGGGCACAAGGGCGGGCTAGGCATAAGGCAGGGGCACAAGTGCGGGCTAGGCATAAGGCAGGGGCACAAGTGCGGTTTAGGCATAAGGAAGGGGCACAAGTGCGGGTTAGGCATAAGGCAGGGGCACAAGTGCGTGTTAGGCATAAGGAAGGGGCACAAGTGCGGGCTAGGCATAAGGCAGGGGCACAAGTGCGGGCTAGGCATAAGGCATGGGCACAAGTGCGGGCTAGGCATAAGGCAGGGGCACAAGTACGGGCTAGGCATAAGGCAGGGGCACAAGTGCGGGCTAGGCATAAGGCAGGGGCACAAGTGCGGGCTAGGCATAAGGCAGGGGCACAAGAGTGGGCTAGGCATAAGGCAGGGGCACATGTACGGGCTAGGCCTAAGACAGGGGCACATGTACGGGCTAGGCATAAGGCAAGGGCACAAGTGCTGGCTAGGCTTAAGGCAGGGGCACAAGTGCTGGCTAGGCTTAAGGCAGAGGCACAAGTGCTGGCTAGGCATAAGGCAGGGGACCAAGTGCTGGCTAGGCATAAGGCAGGGGCACAAGTGATGGCTAGGCATAAGGCAGGGGCACAAGTGCTGGCTAGGCGAAAGGCAGAGGCACAAGTGCTGGCTAGGCGTAAGGCAGGGGCACAAGTGCAAGCTAGGGGTAAGGCAGAAGCACCTGTGCGGGCTAGGCGTAAGGCAGAGGCACCTGTCCGGGCTAGGCGTAAGGCAGAGGCACCTGTGCGGGCTAGGCGTAAGGCAGAGGCACCTGTGCGGGCTAGGCGTAAGGCAGAGGCACCTGTGCGGGCTAGGCGTAAGGCAGGGGCGTAAGGCAGGGGCACAAGTGCTGGCTAGGCGTAAGGCAGGGGCACAAGTGCAAGCTAGGCGTAAGGCAGGGGCACAAGTGCAAGCTAGGCGTAAGGCAGAGGCACCTGTGCGGGCTAGGCGTAAGGCAGGGGCACAAGTGCGGGCTAGGCGTAAGGCAGGGGCACAAGTGCGGGCTAGGCGTAAGGCAGGGGCACAAGTGCGGGCTAGGCGTAAGGCAGGGGCACAAGTGCGGGCTAGGCGTAAGGCAGGGGCACAAGTGCGGGCTAGGCGTAAGGCAGGGGCAAAAGTGCGGGCTAGGCGTAAGGCAGGGGCACAAGTGCTGGCTAGGCGTAAGGCAGGGGCACAAGTGCTGGCTAGGCGTAAGGCAGGGGCACAGGTGCGGATAGGCATAAGGCAGGGGCACAAGTGATGGCTGGGCATAAGGCAGGGGCACAAGTGCTGGCTAGGCATAAGGCAGGGGCACAAGTGCTGGCTAGGCATAAGGCAGGGGCACAAGTGCTGGCTGGGCATAAGGCAGGGGCATAAGTGCGGATAGGCATAAGGCAGGGGCACAAGTGCTGGCTGGGCATAAGGCAGGGGCACAAGTGCTGGCTAGGCATAAGGCAGGGGCACAAGTGCTGGCTAGGCATAAGGCAGGGGCACAAGTGCTGGCTGGGCATAAGGCAGGGGCACAAGTGCTGAGTAGGCATACGGCAGGGGCACAAGTGCTGGCTAGGCATAAGGCAGGGGCACAAGTGCTGGCTAGGCGTAAGGCAGGGGCACAAGTGCAAGCTAGGCGTAAGGCAGGGGCACAAGTGCTGGCTAGGCGTAAGGCAGGGGCACAAGTACTGGCTAGGCATAAGGCAGGGGCACAAGTGCTGGCTAGGCATAAGGCAGGGGCACAAGTGCTGGCTAGGCATAAGGCAGGGGCACAAGTGCAGGCTAGGCATAAGGCAGGGGCACAAGTGATGGCTACACAAGGCATACGGCTAACTCTTTGCACTCTTTGCATAAAGGTGTAGGCACCCTTAGGGGTGAAGAGCTAGCTTTTAACCCTCTACTCTGTACTTGGACATTTAGAAATAGATCCTTTGTTGTACAGTGTGGAGCCACTCCATAACCCCCATGCTCCAAGCGACCCAGGCACATCTTGTCTGTCCTCCGTAAATGGGTAATGCCTTTGTCCCCAATTACAGTTGTGCATGTGCATTTAGACGGGACAAGAGCGAAGAGCGTAAAGCCTGCCCTGTGTGCATATCCAACATGAAGCTAAAGGCAAAAAAACAATAATGCAAGGGGCTCAAAAATGCTGGCTAGGCATAAGGCAGGGGCACAAGTGCGGGCTAGGCATAAGGCAGGGGCACAAGTGCGGGCTGGGCATAAGGCAGGGGCACAAGTGCGGGCTGGGCATAAGGCAGGGGCACAAGTGCGGGCTGGGCATAAGGCAGGGGCACAAGTGCGGGCTGGGCATAAGGCAGGGGCACAAGTGCGGGCTGGGCATAAGGCAGGGGCACAAGTGCGGGCTGGGCATAAGGCAGGGGCACAAGTGCGGGCTGGGCATAAGGCAGGAGCACAAGTGCGGGCTGGGCATAAGGCAGGGGCACAAGTGCGGGCTGGGCATAAGGCAGGGGCACAAGTGCGGGCTGGGCATAAGGCAGGGGCACAAGTGCGGGCTAGGCATAAGGCAGGGGCACAAGTGCGGGCTAGGCATAAGGCAGGGGCACAAGTGCGGGCTAGGCATAAGGCAGGGGCACAAGTGCGGGCTAGGCATAAGGCAGGGGCACAAGTGATGGCTAGGCATAAGGGAAGGGCCACAAGTGCGGGCTAGGCATAAGGCAGGGGCACAAGTGCGGGCTAGGCATAAGGCTGGGGCACAAGTGCGGGCTAGACTTAAGGCCTGGGCACCAGTGCAGTGCTGGCTAGGCATAAGGCAGGGGCACAAGTGCAGGCTAGGCATAAGGTAGGGGCACAAGTGCGGGCTAGGCATAAGGCAGGGGCACAAGTGCGGGCTAGGCATAAGGCAGGGGCACAAGTGCGGGCTAGGCATAAGGCAGGGGCACAAGTGCGGGCTAGGCATAAGGCAGGGGCACAAGTGCGGGCTAGGCATAAGGCAGGGGCACAAGTGCGGGCTAGGCATAAGGCAGGGGAACAAGTGCGGGCTAGGCATAAGGCAGGGGAACAAGTGCAGGCTAGGGATAAGGCAGGGGCACAAGTGCGGGCTAGGCATAAGGCAGGGGCACAAGTGCGGGCTGGGCATAAGGCAGGGGCAGAAGTGCGGGCTGGCCATAAGGCAGGGGCAGAAGTGCGGGCTGGGCATAAGGCAGGGGCACAAGTGCGGGCTGGGCATAAGGCAGGGGCACAAGTGCGGGCTGGGCATAAGGCAGGAGCACAAGTGCGGGCTGGGCATAAGGCAGGGGCACAAGTGCGGGCTGGGCATAAGGCAGGGGCACAAGTGCGGACTAGGCATAAGGCAGGGGCACAAGTGCGGACTAGGCATAAGGCAGGGGCACAAGTGCGGACTAGGCATAAGGCAGGGGCACAAGTGCGGGCTAGGCATAAGGCTGGGGCACAAGTGCGGGCTAGGCATAAGGCAGGGGCACAAGTGCGGGCTAGACATAAGGCAGGGGCACAAGTGCGGGCTAGACATAAGGCAGGGGCACAAGCGCGGGCTAGACATAAGGCAGGGGCACAAGTGCGGGCTAGGCTTAAGGCAGGGGCACAAGTGCGGGCTAGGCTTAAGGCAGGGGCACAAGTGCGGGCTAGGCATAAGGCAGGGGCACAGGTGATGGCTAGGCATAAGGCAGGGGCACAGGTGATGGCTAGGCATAAGGCAGGGGCACAAGTGCGGGCTAGGCATAAGGCAGGGGCACAAGTGCGGGCTAGGCATAAGGCAGGGGCACAAGTGCGGGCTAGGCATAAGGCTGGGGCACAAGTGCGGGCTACGCTTAAGGCCTGGGCACCAGTGCAGTGCTGGCTAGGCATAAGGCAGGGGCACAAGTGCGGGCTAGGCATAAGGCAGGGGCACAAGTGCGGGCTAGGAATAAGGCAGGGGGCACAAATTCTGGCTAGGCTTAAGGCATGGGCACAAGTGCCTTCTAGGCTTAAGGCCTGGGCACAAGTGCGGGCTAGGCTTAAGGCCGGTGCACTGGTGCGGGCTAGGCTTAAAGCCGGGGCACAGGTGCGGGCTAGGCTTAAGGCTGGGGCACAGGTGCGGGCTAGGCTTAAGGCTGGGGCACAGGTGCGGGCTAGGCTTAAGGCCGGGGCACAGGTGCGGGCTAGGCTTAAGGCCGGGGCACAGGTGCGGGCTAGGCTTAAGGCCGGGGCACAGGTGTGGGCTAGGCTTAAGGCCGGGGCACTGGTGCGGGCTAGGCTTAAGGTCGGGGCACAGGTGCGGGCTAGGCTTAAGGCAGGGGCACAGGTGCGGGCTAGGCTTAAGGCAGGGGCACAGGTGCGGGCTAGGCTTAAGGCCGGGGCACAGGTGTGGGCTAGGCTTAAGGCCGGGGCACAAGTGCGGGCTAGGCTTAAGGGAGGGGCACAAGTGCGGGCTAGGCTTAAGGCCAGGGCACAAGTGCGGGCTAGGCTTAAGGCCTGGGCACAAGTGCGGGCTAGGCTTAAGGCCTGGGCACAATTGCGGGCTAGGCTTAAGGCCTGGGCACAAGTGCAGTGCGGGCTAAGCTTAAGGCCTGGGCACAAGTGCAGTGCGGGCTAAGCTTAAGGCCTGGGCACAAGTGCAGTGCTGGCTAGGATCAAGGCAGGGGGCACAAATGCTGGCTAGGCTTAAGAGGCATGGGCACAAGTGCCAGCTAGGCTTAAGGCCTGGGCACAAGTGCAGGCTAGGCTTAAGGCCTGAGCAAAAGTGCAGGCTAGGCTTAAGGCCTGGGCACAAGTGCGGGCTAGGCTTAAGGCATGGGCACAAGTGCAGTGCTGGCTAGGATCAAGGCAGGGGGCACAAGTGCTGGCTAGGCTTAAGGCATGGGCACAAGTGCTGGCTAGGCTTAAGGCATACAACTAACTCTTTGCACTCTTTGCATAAATGGTTAGGCACCCATAGGGGTGAAGAGCTAGCTTTCACCCCTCTACTCTGTACTTGGACATTTAGGACTAGATCCTTTGTTGTACAGTGCGGAGCCTCTCCATAACCCCATGCTCCAAGCGACCAGGTACTTCTTGTCTGTCCTCCGTAAATGGGTAATGCCTTCCCCAATTACAGTCGTGCATGCGCATTCAGATGGGAAAAAAGAGCGAAGAGCGTAAAGCTGGCCCTATGTGCATAACCAACATGAAGCTGAAGACAAAAACAAACAAACAAGCATTCAAGGGGCTCAAAAGTGCGGGCTAGGCTTAAGGCCTGGGCACAAGTGCAGGCTAGGCTTCAGGCCGGGGCACAAGTGTGGGCTAGGCTTCAGGCCGGGGCACAAGTGCGGGCTAGGCTTCAGGCCGGGGCACAAGTGCGGGCTAGGCTTCAGGCCGGGGCACAAGTGCGGGCTAGGCTTCAGGCCGGGGCACAAGTGCGGGCTAGGCTTCAGGCCGGGGCACAAGTGCGGGCTAGGCTTCAGGTCTGGACACAAGTGCGGGCTAATCTTAAGGCCGGGACACAAGTGCGGGCTAGTCTTAAGGCCGGGGCACAAGTGCGGGCTAGGCTTAAGGCCGGGGCACAAGTGCGGGCTAGGCTTAAGGCCGGGGCACAAGTGTGGGCTAGGCTTAAGGCCGGGGCACAAGTGCGGGCTAGGCTTAAGGCCGGGGCACAAGTGCGGGCTAGGCTTAAGGCCGGGGCACAAGTGCGGGCAAGGCATAAGGCTGGGGCACAAGTGCTGGCTAGGCTTAAGGCCGGTGCACAAGTGCGGGCTAGGCTTAAGGCCGGGGCACAAGTGCGGGCTAGGCTTAAGGCCGGGGCACAAGTGCGGGCTAGGCTTAAGGCCGGGGCACAAGTGCAGGCTAGGCTTAAGGCCTTGGCACAAGTGCGGGCTAGGCTTAAGGCCTTGGCACAAGTGCGGGCTAGGCTTAAGGCCTGGGCACAAGTGCGGGCTAGGCTTAAGGCCTGGGCACAAGTGCGAGCTAGGCTTAAGGCCTGGGCACAAGTGCGGGCTAGGCTTAAGGCCGGGGCACAAGTGCGGGCTAGGCTTAAGGCCGGGGCACAAGTGCGGGCTAGGCTTAAGGCCGGGGCACAAGTGCAGGCTAGGCTTAAGGCCGGGGCACAGGTGCGGGCTAGGCTTAAGGCCGGGGCACAGGTGCGGGCTAGGCTTAAGGCCGGGGCACAGGTGCGGGCTAGGCTTAAGGCCGGGGCACAGGTGCGGGCTAGGCTTAACCCTCCGTCACATACAATATTCGGACTAACGAGTTCACATACAATGTGCCTGTCAGGCGCCTGCTGGAAAAATACCTATAATATCTAATGTTTGCAATTTCAGTGCTCTAAAAGTGATCAGTGACCTTCATAGGGATGTAATAAAAGAGACTACACATAATCAGTTGCAAAAAAAAACATTTACTTAACATAAAACTAATAACTATGAAATACAAACTTTTCAAAACTCCCGCCAAATAGTCCCCAGTTCGACTCTCTCAAAAAAATGTACAAAGAAAATTTTTGAACACAAACTTAATTTTAAGGTACCTTAAGTACTATTAAAAACATATTCAATCAGAAGTAGATGCTGAGGTTTCCCCAGAAAAGTCACACTTGCAGAGCAAATAGCAAGAATTACACACCATTTTTGCATGTGTCAGGCAAATTGCTTTATGACATTTGAGACATTCATAATTTGAAAGCCTTCTGGTTCCGCTTTCCGTTTGGCAGGTGGTGCATCTCCTTCTTTTGTGAGGTGGTGCAGATGGTGACTTTTCACCATCATCTTCTGGGCGGAACCTTTTGAGCTGAACTTGAAGGCGAGAGGGAATACCGATTGTTTTCACGCTTCTCCTGCGTAGCTCTCCAAGTACTAGTTCATGGGCCAATTTTTTCAGATACAATCGTCTACGGAGTGGTTCAAGCTTGTTTTCAAGATAAATTACTTGTGAATTTATACCACCCAAATTCAACATAGCAAAAAATATGACCATTGGCCAGCGTTTGATGTTTCTGCTGCCGTTGAAAGTGGAGCACATCTGATCTGCTGTATCCACACCCCCTTTGGTGGCATTGTAAAATGTAATTATCTCCGGTTTTTTTTCTGCCCCAGTCCCAGGATCGATGGCAGCATCATCATGAAGTGTTGATAGAAGAAGTACGATTTTTTTGGCATGTGGTACATAGGAAACTAAAGCCTTTCCATTATGGAATGCAAACATACTGCTGTACTGTTGTCTCTCTTTCACACTTACAAACTGTGGCGGCAATTCCCTTTTGTTTTTTCTTACAGTTCCCACATATGACAGCTTCTGAATTTTCAGATAATCAATCAGATCACAACTTGTAAACCAATTGTCAGCTGTAATATTGCGACCCGATCCAAATAAGGGTTCAGCCAGTCTTTTTACAACATCAATGGGTTTGTTGCTCACACAGTAAGGACCTTCTGGTTGTTTTCCTGCATAAACTTCCAGGTTGTAAGTGTAGGTCTTACTGGCATCAACAAGGGCATACATTTTTATTCCATATTTGTTTGGCTTTGATGGAATATATTGACGAAAGGCACATCTACCACGAAAACCAGGGAGCATTTCGTCAATAGTGAGATTCTCTCCAGGGTAATAACTTTGTTTACAGTTTACAACAAATCTTTGAAATATATCACGAATTGGAGCAAGTCGGTCATGTGTTTTGCGTTCGGTTCGGGTAGTTCTGTCGTCAAACCGAAGGCAACGAATTAGAATCTTGAATCTGTTTATGGACATAAGGCTAAATTTTTCAACTCCATCCCCATCTTTACCCCAAAGTTCCTCCAAACTTTGTCTATTTGCCCTATAAGCTCCTGCAAGGTACAGTAATCCAAAAAAAGCACGCAGTTCTATTTCATCTGTGGGCTTGATGGTTCTGTTGCAGATGTACTTGTCCTTTATAATGTCTATATATTGGTTGGTATATGTGACAATAGAGTCCAGAATGTCATCTGTAAATATACTGTTCCAGCATTCAACTGCAGTTTTTGCATTATGTGCAGTTCCTATTACTGCAGGAAGGTGAGTAATAATGTTTAAAGGTTCCCTACGTTTTTTCTGGAATGGCTTCTTGTTCCATTTAGTATTTTTATCTTTTCCAATATAATATGATCCAACTTCTTCATCCTCACCACTGTCACCATCTTGCTCTGTTTCAGAATCCAGGACACATTCTTCCACCTCATCATGAGAATCAATCTCACTTTCCTCTCCTAAATCCTCATTCAGTGTGAGGTCTCTATCATCTAACAGCATATTTGTTACTTCCTCAACATCAAGTTGTTTGGATAAATTGTACATTTTCCTCTCCATTTCAGCAGATAATCTGAAGCAAGAGAAGGAATATGTTAGGGAACTACTGTATATGCCTGAGCAGCACACTTTCTTTTATAAAATCTCCCTTATTTCTATTAAATATCCTCACATTTTGTGCTATACATTCATAAAACAAGCTAAATAAACTATTGTGATGAATAAAAACATAAAATACCAACCTTACTGAATGTGACGTATTCACATACAATGAGCCTGAGAGATCTGTGCAGCTATATCCTCTCCCCTGAAGCTCTGAAATCCAACTGTGATATCAGATTTCACAGACCTTCAAGAGACAGGAGACTACCTGGAGGGAGGGGGTTTCCTCACAATCTGGTGAGGAAGGAGAAATGAAAGTAAAAGAGAAGCGCCTGTCAAATCAGTTGTATGTGACGGAGGGTTAAAGCCAGGGCACAAGTGCGGGCTAGGCTTAAGGCCGGGGCACAAGTGCAGTGCTGGCTAGGATCAAGGCAGGGGGCACAAAAGCTGGCTAGGCTTAAGGCATGGGCACAAGTGCCAGCTAGGTTTAAGGCCTGGGCACAAGTGCAGGCTAGGCTTAAGGCCTGAGCAAAAGTGCAGGCTAGGCTTAAGGCCTGGGCAAAAGTGCAGGCTAGGCTTAAGGCCTGGGCACAAGTGCGGGCTAGGCTTAAGGCATCGGCACAAGTGCAGTGCTGGCTAGGATCAAGGCAGGGGGAACAAGTGCAGGCTAGGCTTAAGGCATGGGCACAAGTGCTGGCTAGGCTTAAGGCATACAGATAACTCTTTGCACTCTTTGCATAAAGGGTTAGGCACCCATAGGTGTGAAGAGCTAGCTTTAACCCCTCTACTCTGTACTTTGACATTTAGGACTAGATCCTTTGTTGTACAGTGCGGAGACTCTCCATAACCCCATGCTCCAAGCGACCAGGCAATTCTTGTCTATCCTCCGTAAATGGGTAATGCCTTCTTCCCCAATTACAGTCGTGCATGCGCATTCAGACGGGACAAGAGCGAAGAGCGAAGAGCGTAAAGCTGGCCCTATGTGCATAACCAACATGAAGCTGAAGACAAAACAAACAAACAAGCATTCAAGGGGCTCAAAAGTGCGGGCTAGGCTTAAGGCCTGGGCACAAGTGCGGGCTAGGCTTAAGGCCTGGGCACAAGTGCGGGCTAGGCTTAAGGCCTGGGCACAAGTGCGGGCTAGGCTTAAGGCCGGGGCACAAGTGCGGGCTAGGCTTAAGGCCGGGTCACAAGTGCGGGCTAGGCTTAAGGCCGGGGCACAAGTGCGGGCTAGGCTTAAGGCCCGGGCACAAGTGCGGGCTAGGCTTAAGGCCGGGGCACAAGTGCGGGCTAGGCTTAAGGCCGGGGCACAAGGGCGGGCTTGGCTTAAGGCAAGGGCACAAGGGCGGGCTTGGCTTAAGGCAGGGGCACAAGGGCGGGCTTGGCTTAAGGCAGGGGCACAAGGGCGGGCTTGACTTAAGGCAAGGGCACAAGGGCGGGCTTGGCTTAAGGCAGGGGCACAAAGGCGGGCTAGGCCTAAGGCCTGGGCACAAGTGCAGGATAGGCTTAAGGCCTGGGCACAAGGGCGGGCTTGGTTTAAGGCAGGGGCACAAGGGCGGGCTTGGCTTAAGGCAGGGGCACAAGGGCGGGCTTGGCTTAAGGCAGGGGCACGAGGGCGGGCTTGGCTTAAGGCCGGGGCACAAGTGCGGGCTAGGCTTAAGGCCGGGGCACAAGTGCGGGCTAGGCTTATTGCCTGGGCACAAGTGCGGGCTAGGCTTAAGGCCTGGGCAAAAGTGCGGGCTTGGCTTAAAGCCGGGGCACAAGTGCGGGCTAGGCTCAATGCCTTGGCACAAGTGCGGGCTAGGCTTAAGGCCTGGGCACAAGTGCAGGCTAGGCTTAAGGCCTGGGCACAAGGGCGGGCTAGGCTTAAGGCAAGGGCACAAGGGCGGGCTTGGCTTAAGGCAAGGGCACAAGGGCGGGCTTGGCTTAAGGCAAGGGCACAAGGGCGGGCTTGGCTTAAGGCAGGGGCACAAGGGCGGGCTTGGCTTAAGGCAGGGGCACAAGGGCGGGATTGGCTAAAGGCCGATGCACAAGTGCGGGCTAGGCTTAAGGCCTGGGCACAAGTGCGGGCTAGGCCTAAGGCCTGGGCACAAGTGCGGGCTAGGCTTAAGGCCTGGGCACAAGTGCGGGCTAGGCTAAAGGCCTGGGCACAAGTGTGGGCTAGGCTTAAGGCCGGGCACAAGTGCGGGCTAGGCTTAAGGCCGGGGCACAAGTGCAGTGCTGGCTAGGATCAAGGCAGGGGGCACAAGTGCTGGCTAGGCTTAAGGCATGGGCACAAGTGCTGGCTAGGCTTAAGGCATACAGCTAACTCTTTGCACTCTTTGCATAAAGGGTTAGGCACCCATAGGGGTGAAGAGCTAGCTTTCACCCCTCTACTCTGTACTTGGACATTTAGGACTAGATCCTTTGTTGTACAGTGCGGAGCCTCTCCATAACCCCATGCTCCAAGCGACCAGGCAACTCTTGTCTGTCCTCCGTAAATGGGTAATGCCTTCTTCCCCAATTACAGTCGTGCATGCGCATTCAGACGGGACAAGAGCGAAGAGCGTAAAGCTGGCCCTATGTGCATAACCAACATGAAGCTGAAGACAAAAACAAACAAACAAGCATTCAAGGGGCTCAAGTGCGGGCTAGGCTTAAGGTCGGGGCACAAGTGCGGGCTAGGCTGAAGGCCGGGGCACAAGTGCGGGCTAGGCTGAAGGCCGGGGCACAAGTGCGGGCTAGGCTGAAGGCCGGGGCACAAGTGCGGGCTAGGCTGAAGGCCGGGGCACAAGTGCGGGCTAGGCTTAAGGCCGGGGCACAAGTGCGGGCTAGGCTTAAGGCCGGGGCACAAGTGCGGGCTAGGCTTAGGGCCGGGGCACAAGTGCGGGCTAGGCTTAAGGCCGGGGCACAAGTGCGGGCTAGCCTTAAGGCCGGGGCACAAGTGCGGGCTAGGCTTAAAGCCTGGGCACAAGTGCGGGCTAGGCTTAAGGCCAGGGCACAAGTGCGGGCTAGGCTTAATGCCGGGGCACAGGTGCGGGCTAGGCTTAAGGCCGGGGCACAAGTGCGGGCTAGGCTTAATGCCTGGGCACAAGTGCGGGCTAGGCTTAATGCCTGGGCACAAGTGCGGGCTAGGCTTAAGGCCTGGGCACAAGTGCGGGCTAGGCTTAAGGCCTGGGCACAAGTGCGGGCTAGGCTTAAGGCCTGGGCAAGGGCGGGCTAGGCTTAAGGCAGGGGCACAAGTGTGGGCTAGGCATAAGGCCGAGGCACAAGTGCGGGCTAGGCTTAAGGCCGGGGCACAAGTGCGGGCTAGGCTTAAGGCCGGGGCACAAGTGCGGGCTAGGCTTAAGGCCGGGGCACAAGTGCGGGCTAGGCTTAAGGCCGGGGCACAAGTGCGGGCTAGGCTTAAGGCCTGGGCACAAGTGCAGTGCTGGCTAGGATCAAGGCAGGGGGCACAAATGCTGGCTATGAACAAGGCAGGGGGCACAAATGCTGGCTAGGCTTAAGGCATGGGCACAAGTGCCAGCTAGGCTTAAGGCCTGGGCACAAGTGCAGGCTAGGCTTAAGGCCTGAGCAAAAGTGCAGGCTAGGCTTAAGGCCTGGGCACAAGTGCGGGCTAGGCTTAAGGCATGGGCACAAGTGCAGTGCTGGCTAGGATCAAGGCAGGGGGCACAAGTGCTGGCTAGGCTTAAGGCACGGGCACAAGTGCTGGCTAGGCTTAAGGCACACAGCTAACTCTTTGCACTCTTTGCATAAAGGGTTAGGCACCCATAGGGGTGAAGAGCTAGCTTTCACCCCTCTACTTTGTACTTGGACATTTAGGACTAGATCCTTTGTTGTACAGTGCGGAGCCTCTCCATAACCCCATGCTCCAAGCGACCAGGCACTTCTTGTCTGTCCTCCGTAAATGGGTAATGCCTTCTTCCCCAATTAGTCGTGCATGCGCATTCAGACGGAACAAGAGCGAAGAGCGTAAAGCTGGCCATATGTGCATAACCAACATGAAGCTGAAGACAAAAACAAACAAACAAACATTCAAGGGGCTCAAAAGTGCGGGCTAGGCTTAAGGCCTGGGCACAAGTGTGGGCTAGGCTTAAGGCCTGGGCACAAGTGCGGGCTAGGCTTAAGGCCTGGGCACAAGTGCGGGCTAGGCTTAAGGCCTGAACACAAGTGTGGGCTAGGCTTAAGGCCGGGGCACAAGTGCGGGTTAGGCTTAAGGCCGGGGCACAAGTGCGGGCTAGGCTTAAGGCCTGGGCACAAGGGCGGGCTAGGCTTAAGGCCTGGGCACAAGGGCGGGCTAGGCTTAAGGCCTGGGCACAAGGGCGGGCTAGGCTTAAGGCGGGGCACAAGGGCAGGCTTGGCTTCAGGCAGGGTCACAAGTGCGGGCTTGGCTTAAGGCAGGGGCACAAGTGCGGCTAGACTTAAGGCCAAGGCACAAGTGCGGGCTAGGCTTAAGGCCTGGGCACAAGTGTGGGCTAGGCTTAAGGCCGGGGCACAAGTGCGGGCTAGGCTTAAGGCCGGGGCACAAGTGCGGGCTAGGCTTAATGCCTGGGCACAAGTGCGGGCTAGGCTTAAGGCCTGGGCACAAGTGCGGGCTAGGTTTAAGGCCTGGGCACAAGTGCGGGCTAGGCTTAAGGCAGGGGCACAAGGGCGGGCTTGGCTTAAGGCAGGGGCACAAGGGCGGGCTTGGCTTAAGGCAGGGGCACAAGGGCGGGCTTGGCTTAAGGCAGGGGCACAAGGGCGGGCTAGGCTTAAGGCCTGGGCACAAGTGCGGGCTAGGCTTAAGGCCTGGGCACAAGTGTGGGCTAGGCTTAAGGCCGGGGCACAAGTGTGGGCTAGGCTTAAGGCCGGGGCACAAGTGCAGTGCTGGCTAGGATCAAGGCAGGGGGCACAAGTGCTGGCTAGGCTTAAGGCATGGGCACAAGTGCTGGCTAGGCTTAAGGCATACAGCTAACTCTTTGCACTCTTTGCATAAAGGGTTAGGCACCCATAGGAGTGAAGAGCTAGCTTTCACCCCTCTACTCTGTACTTGGACATTTAGGACTAGATCCTTTGTTGTACACTGCGGAGCCTCTCCATAACCCCATGCTCCAAGCGACCAGGCAATTCTTGTCTGTCCTCCGTAAATGGGTAATGCCTTCTTCCCCAATTACAGTCGTGCATGTGCATTCAGACGGGACAAGAGCGAAGAGCGTAAAGCTGGCCCTATGTGCATAACCAACATGAAGCTGAAGACAAAAACAAACAAGCATTCAAGGGGCTCAAAAGTGCGGGCTAGGCTTAAGGCCGGGGCACAGGTGCAGGCTAGGCTTAAGGCCGGGGCACAGGTGCGGGCTAGGCTTAAGGCGGGGCACAAGTGCGGGCTAGGCTTAAGGCCGGGGCACAAGTGCGGGCTAGGCTTAAGGCCGGGGCACAGGTGCGGGCTCTTCCTTAGCATAACCCTTCCACTTAACCAGATACTGGAGTTTCCGTCTTGAAACACGAGAATCCAAAATCTTCCCCACAATATACTCCAACTCCCCCTCCACCAAAACCAGGGCAGGAGGATCAACAGATGGAACCATAGGTGCCATGTATCTCCGCAACAATGGCCTATGGAATACGTTATGGATGGAAAAAGAATCTGGAAGGGTCAAACGAAAAGACACAGGATTAAGAACCTCAGAAATCCTATACGGACCAATGAAATGAGGTTTAAACTTAGGAGAGGAAACCTTCATAGGAATATGACGAGAAGACAACCAAACCAAATCCCCAACACGAAGTCGGGGACCCACACAGCGTCTGCGATTAGCGAAACGTTGAGCCTTCTCCTGGGACAAGGTCAAATTGTCCACCACATGAGTCCAAATCTGCTGCAACCTGTCCACCACAGTATCCACACCAGGACAGTCCGAAGACTCAACCTGCCCTGAAGAGAAACGAGGATGGAACCCAGAGTTGCAGAAAAACGGCGAAACCAAGGTAGCTGAGCTGGCCTGATTGTTAAGGGCGAACTCAGCCAAAGGCAAAAAGGACGCCCAGTCATCCTGATCAGCAGAAACAAAGCACCTCAGATATGTTTCCAAGGTCTGACTGGTTCGTTCAGTCTGGCCATTAGTCTGAGGATGGAAAGCCGAGGAAAAAGACAAGTCAATGCCCATCCTAGCACAAAAGGCTCGCCAAAACCTCGAAACAAACTGGGAACCTCTGTCAGAAATGATATTCTCTGGAATGCCATGTAAACGAACCACATGCTGGAAGAACAATGGCACCAAATCAGAGGAGGAAGGTAATTTAGACAAGGGCACCAAATGGACCATCTTAGAGAAGCGATCACAAACCACCCAAATGACTGACATTTTTTGAGAGACGGGAAGATCTGAAATAAAATCCATAGAGATATGTGTCCAAGGCCTCTTCGGGACCGGCAAGGGCAAAAGCAACCCACTGGCACGAGAACAGCAGGGCTTAGCCCGAGCACAAATCCCATAGGACTGCACAAAAGAACGCACATCCCGCGACAGAGATGGCCACCAAAAGGATCTAGCCACCAACTCTCTGGTACCAAAGATTCCAGGATGACCAGCCAACACCGAACAATGAACCTCAGAGATAACTTTATTTGACCATCTATCAGGGACAAACAGTTTCTCCGCTGGGCAACGATCAGGTTTATTAGCCTGAAATTTTTGCAGCACCCGCCGCAAATCAGGGGAGATGGCAGACACAATTACTCCCTCTTTGAGAATACCCGCCGGCTCAGATAAACCCGGAGAGTCGGGCACAAAACTCCTAGACAGGGCATCCGCCTTCACATTTTTAGAGCCCGGAAGGTACGAAACCACAAAATTAAAACGGGCAAAAAACAGCGACTAACGAGCCTGTCTAGGATTCAACCGCTTGGCAGACTCGAGATAAGTCAAGTTCTTATGATCAGTCAAGACCACCACGCGATGCTTAGCTCCTTCAAGCCAATGACGCCACTCCTCGAATGCCCACTTCATGGCCAGCAACTCTCGATTGCCAACATCATAATTTCACTCAGCAGGTGAAAACTTCCTGGAAAAGAAGGCGCATGGTTTCATCACCGAGCAATCAGAACTTCTCTGCGACAAAACAGCCCCTGCTCCAATCTCAGAAGCATCAACCTCGACCTGGAATGGAAGCGAAACATCTGGTTGACAACACAGGGGCAGAAGAAAAACAACGCTTCAACTCTTGAAAAGCTTCCACAGCAGCAGAAGACCAATTGACCACATCAGCACCTTTCTTGGTCAAATCGGTCAATGGTTTAGCAATACTAGAAAAATTGCAGATGAAGCGACAATAAAAATTAGCAAAGCCCAGGAACTTTTGCAGACTTTTCAGAGATGTCGGCTGAGTCCAATCATGGATGGCTTGGACCTTAACAGGATCCATCTCGATAGTAGAAGGGGAAAAAATGAACCCCAAAAATGAAACCTTCTGAACACCAAAGAGACACTTTGATCCCTTCACAAACAAAGAATTAGCACGCAGGACCTGAAACACCGTTCTGACCTGCTTCACATGTGACTCCCAATCATCCGAGAAGATCAAAATATCATCCAAGTATACAATCAGGAATTTATCCAGGTACTCTCGGAAGATGTCATGCATAAAGGACTGAAACACTGATGGAGCATTGGCAAGTCCGAATGGCATCACTAGGTACTCAAAATGGCCCTCGAGCGTATTAAATGCAGTTTTCCATTCATCGCCTCGCTTAATACGCACAAGATTATACGCACCACGAAGATCTATCTTGGTGAACCAACTAGCCCCCTTAATCCGAGCAAACAAATCAGATAACAGCGGCAAGGGGTACTGAAATTTAACCATGATCTTATTTAGAAGGCGGTAATCTATACAAGGTCTCAGCGAACCATCCTTCTTGGCCACAAAAAAGAACCCCGCTCCTAATGGCGACGATGACGGGCGAATATGCCCCTTCTCCAAGGACTCCTTCACGTAACTCCGCATAGCGGCGTGCTCAGGCACAGATAAATTAAACAGTCGACCTTTTGGGAATTTACTACCAGGAGTCAAATCGATAGCACAATCACAATCCTTATGCGGAGGTAGGGTATCGGACTTGGGCTCATCAAATACATCCCGGTAATCAGACAAGAACTCTGGAACCTCAGAAGGGGTGGATGACGAAATAGACAGAAATGGGACATCACCATGTACCCCCCCTGACAACCCCAGCTGGACACAGACATGGATTTCCAATCTAACACTGGATTATGGACTTGTAGCCATGGCAACCCCAACACGACCACATCATGCAGATTATGCAACACCAGAAAGCGAATAACCTCCTGATGTGCAGGAGCCATGCACATGGTCAGCTGGGTCCAGTACTGAGGCTTATTCTTGGCCAAAGGCGTAGCATCAATTCCTCTCAATGGAATAGGACACTGCAAGGGCTCCAAGAAAAACCCACAACGCCTAGCATACTCCAAGTCCATCAAATTCAGGGCAGCGCCTGAATCCACAAATGCCATGACAGAATAGGATGACAAAGAGCAGATCAAGGTAACGGACAAAAGAAATTTTGACTGTACCGTACCAATGGTGGCAGACCTAGCGAACCGCTTAATGCGCTTAGGACAATCAGAGATAGCATAAGTGGAATCACCACAGTAGAAACACAGCCCATTCTGAAGTCTGTGTTCTTGCCGTTCAACTCTGGTCAAAGTCCTATCGCACTGCATAGGCTCAGGTTTATGCTCAGATAATACCACCAAATGGTGCACAGATTTACGCTCACGCAAGCGTCGACCGATCTGAATGGCCAAAGACATAGACTCATTCAGACCAGCAGGCATAGGAAATCCCACCATGACATCCTTAAGGGCTTCAGAGAGACCCTTTCTGAAAATAGCTGCGAGCGCACCTTCATTCCATTGAGTGAGTACGGACCACTTTCTAAATTTCTGACAATATACCTCTATCTCATCCTGACCCTGACACAGAGCCAGCAAATTTTTCTCTGCCTGATCCACTGAATTAGGTTCATCGTACAGCAATCCGAGCGCCAGGAAAAATGCATCAATATTACTTAATGCAGGATCTCCTGGCGCAAGAGAAAATGCCCAGTCCTGAGGGTCGCCACGTAAAAAAGAAATAATGATCCTAACTTGTTGAACTGGGTCACCAGAGTAGCGAGGTTTCAAAGCCAGAAATAGTTTACAATTATTTTTGAAACTCAGAAATTTAGTTCTATCTCCAAAAAACAAATCAGGAATAGGAATTCTTGGTTCTAACATAGAATTCTGAACCACAAAGTCTTGAATATTTTGTACTCTTGCCGTGAGCTGATCCACACATGAAGACAGACCTTTAATATCCATCGCTACACCTGTGTCCTGAACCACCCAAATGTCTATGGGAAAAAAAAGGCAAAACACAGTGCAGAGAAAAAAAAATGGTATCAGAACTTCTTTTTTCCCTCTATTGAGAATCATTAGTATTTCCGGCCTCCAGTACTGTTATGATAAGGTAATTCAGTACCACAATGGACATAGAAGTCAGAGCATATACAGTGACCTGACAATAACCCAAAAACAAAGAACGAGCTCTGAGTCGTGGGAACTCTGCTGACCGCAATCCCTAATCCTCTCCAACCACACTAGAGGCAGCCGTGGATTGCGCCTAACGCTCCCTATGCAACTCGGCACAGCCTGAGAAACTAGCTAGCCTGAAGATAGAAAATAAGCCTACCTTGCCTCAGAGAAATACCCCAAAGGAAAAGGCAGCCCCCACATATAATGACTGTGAGTTAAGATGAAAAGACAAACGTAGAGATGAAATAGATTTAGCAAAGTGAGGCCCGACTTTCTGAACAGAGCGAGGATAGGAAAGGTAACTTTGTGGTCAACACAAAACCCTACAAACAACCACGCAAAGGGGGCAAAAAGACCCTCCGTACCGACTAACGGCACGGAGGTACACCCTCTGCGTCCCAGAGCTTCCAGCAAGCAAGAAAAACCAAACAAGCTGGACAGAAAAAACAGCAAACAAAAAAAACACAAGAGCAACTTAGCTATGCAGAGCAGCAGGCCACAGGAACGATCCAGGAGGAAGCAAGTCCAATACTAGAACATTGACTGGAGGCCAGGATCAAAGCACTAGGTGGAGTTAAATAGAGCAGCACCTAACGACTTCACCACATCACCTGAGGAAGGAAACTCAGAAGCCGCAGTACCACTTTCCTCCACCAACGGAAGCTCATAGAGAGAATCAGCCGGCACCCCGGCCTTAAGCCTAGCCCGCACTTGTGCCCCGGCCTTAAGCCTAGCCTGGGCACAAGTGTGGGCTAGGCTTAAGGCCGGGGCACAAGTGCGGGCTAGGCTTAAGGCCGGGGCACAAGTGCAGTGCTGGCTAGGATCAAGGCAGGGGGCACAAGTGCTGGCTAGGCTTAAGGCATGGGCACAAGTGCTGGCTAGGCTTAAGGCATACAGCTAACTCTTTGCACTCTTTGCATAATGGGTTAGGCACCCATAGGGGTGAAAAGCTAGCTTTCACCCCTCTACTCTGTACTTGGACATTTAGGACTAGATCCTTTGTTGTACAGTGCGGAGCCTCTCCATAACCCCATGCTCCAAGCGACCAGGCAATTCTTGTCTGTCCTCCGTAAATGGGTAATGCCTTCTTCCCCAATTACAGTCGTGCATGCGCATTCAGACGGGACAAGAGCAAAGAGCGTAAAGCTGGCCCTATGTGCATAACCAACATGAAGCTGAAGACAAAAACAAACAAACAAGCATTCAAGGGGCTCAAAAGTGCGGGTTAGGCTTAAGGCCTGGGCACAAGTGTGGGCTAGGCTTAAGGCCTGGGCACAAGTGCGGGCTAGGCTTAAGGCCGGGGCACAGGTGCGGGTTAGGCTTAAGGCCGGGGCACAGGTGCGGACTAGGCTTAAGGCCAGGGCACAGGTGCGGACTAGGCTTAAGGCCGGGGCACAGGTGCGGACTAGGCTTAAGGCCGGGGCACAGGTGCGGGCTAGGCTTAAGGCCGGGGCACAGGTGCGGGCTAGGCTTAAGGCCGGGGCACAGGTGCGGGCTAGGCTTAAGGCCGGGGCACAGGTGCGGGCTAGGCTTACGGCCGGGGCACAAATGCTGGCTAGGCTTAAGGCCTGGGCACAAGTGCAGGCTAGGCTTAAGGCCTGAGCAAAAGTGCAGGCTAGGCTTAAGGCCTGGGCACAAGTGCGGTCTAGGCATAAGGCCGAGGCACAAGTGCGGGCTAGGCATAAGGCCGGGGCACAAGTGCGGGCTAGGCTTAAGGCCGGGGAACAAGTGCGGGCTAGGCTTAAGGCCGGGGCACAAGTGCGGGCTAGGCTTAAGGCCGGGGCACAAGTGCGGGCTAGGCTTAAGGCCGGGGCACAACTGCGGGCTAGGCTTAAGGCCGGGGCACAAGTGCGGGCTAGGCTTAAGGCCTGGGCACAAGTGCGGGCTGGCTAGGATCAAGGCAGGGGGCACAAATGCTGGCTAGGCTTAAGGCATGGGCACAAGTGCCAGCTAGGCTTAAGGCATGGGCACAAGTGCAGGCTAGGCTTAAGGTCTGAGCAAAAGTGCAGGCTAGGCTTAAGGCCTGGGCACAAGTGCGGGCTAGGCTTAAGGCATGGGCACAAGTGCAGTGCTGGCTAGGATCAAGGCAGGGGGCACAAGTGCTGGCTAGGCTTAAGGCACGGGCACAAGTGCTGGCTAGGCTTAAGGCACACAGCTAACTCTTTGCACTCTTTGCATAAAGGGTTAGGCACCCATAGGGGTGAAGAGCTAGCTTTCACCCCTCTACTCTGTACTTGGACATTTAGGACTAGATCCTTTGTTGTACAGTGCGGAGCCTCTCCATAACCCCATGCTCCAAGCGACCAGGCACTTCTTGTCTGTCCTCCGTAAATGGGTAATGCCTTCTTCCCCAATTACAGTCGTGCATGCGCATTCAGACGGGAAGGCCGGGGCACAAGTGCGGGCTAGGCTTAAGGCCGGGGCACAAGTGCGGGCTATGCTTAAGGCCGGGGCACAAGTGCGGGCTAGGCTAAAGGCCGGGGCACAAGTGCGGGCTAGGCTTAAGGCCGGGGCAAAAATGCGGGCTAGGCTTAAGGCCGGGGCACAAGTGCGGGCTAGGCTTAAGGCCGGGGCACAAGTGCGGGCTAGGCTTAAGGCCGGGGCACAAGTGCGGGCTAGGCATAAGGCCGAGGCACAAGTGCGGGCTAGGTTTAAGGCCGGGGCACAAGTGCGGGCTAGGATTAAGGCCGGGGCACAAGTGCGGGCTAGGATTAAGGCCGGGGCACAAGTGCGGGCTAGGATTAAGGCCGGGGCACAAGTGCGGGCTAGGCTTAAGGCCGGGGCACAAGTGCGGGCTAGGCTTAAGGCCGGGGCACAAGTGCGGGCTAGGCTTAAGGCCGGGGCACAAGTGCGGGCTAGGCTTAAGGCCGGGGCACAAGTGCGGGCTAGGCTTAAGGCCGGGGCACAGGTGCGGGCTAGGCTTAAGGCCGGGGCACAGGTGCGGGCTAGGCTTAAGGCCGGGGCACAGGTGCGGGCTAGGCTTAAGGCCGGGGCACAGGTGCGGGCTAGGCTTAAGGCCGGGGCACAGGTGCGGGCTAGGCTTAAGGCCGGGGCACAGGTGCGGGCTAGGCTTAAGGCCGGGGCACAGGTGCGGGCTAGGCTTAAGGCCGGGGCACAGGTGCGGGCTAGGCTTAAGGCCGGGGCACAGGTGCGGGCTAGGCTTAAGGCCGGGGCACAAGTGCGGGCTAGGCTTAAGGCCGGGGCACAAGTGCGGGCTAGGCTTAAGGCCGGGGCACAGGTGCGGGCTCTTCCTTAGCATAACCCTTCCACTTAACCAGATACTGGAGTTTCCGTCTTGAAACACGAGAATCCAAAATCTTCCCCACAATATACTCCAACTCCCCCTCCACCAAAACCAGGGCAGGAGGATCAACAGATGGAACCATAGGTGCCATGTATCTCCGCAACAATGGCCTATGGAATACGTTATGGATGGAAACAGAATCTGGAAGGGTCAAACAAAAAGACACAGGATTAAGAACCTCAGAAATCCTATACGGACCAATGAAATGAGGTTTAAACTTAGGAGAGGAAACCTTCATAGGAATATCACGAGAAGACAACCAAACCAAATCCCCAACACGAAGTCGGGGACCCACACAGCGTCTGCGATTAGCGAAACGTTGAGCCTTCTCCTGGGACAAGGTCAAATTGTCCACCACATGAGTCCAAATCTGCTGCAACCTGTCCACCACAGTATCCACACCAGGACAGTCCGAAGACTCAACCTGCCCTGAAGAGAAACGAGGATGGAACCCAGAGTTGCAGAAAAACGGCGAAACCAAGGTAGCTGAGCTGGCCTGATTGTTAAGGGCGAACTCAGCCAAAGGCAAAAAGGACGCCCAGCCATCCTGATCAGCAGAAACAAAGCACCTCAGATATGTTTCCAAGGTCTGATTGGTTCGTTCAGTCTGGCCATTAGTCTGAGGATGGAAAGCCGAGGAAAAAGACAAGTCAATGCCCATCCTAGCACAAAAGGCTCGCCAAAACCTCGAAACAAACTGGGAACCTCTGTCAGAAACGATATTCTCTGGAATGCCATGTAAACGAACCACATGCTGGAAGAACAATGGCACCAAACCAGAGGAGGAAGGTAATTTAGACAAGGGCACCAAATGGACCATCTTAGAGATGCGATCACAAACCACCCAAATGACTGACATTTTTTGAGAGACGGGAAGATCTGAAATAAAATCCATAGAGATATGTGTCCAAGGCCTCTTCGGGACCGGCAAGGGCAAAAGCAACCCACTGGCACGAGAACAGCAGGGCTTAGCCCGAGCACAAATCCCATAGGACTGCACAAAAGAACGCACATCCCACGACAGAGATGGCCACCAAAAGGATCTAGCCACCAACTCTCTGGTACCAAAGATTCCAGGATGACCAGCCAACACCGAACAATGAACCTCAGAGATAACTTTATTTGACCATCTATCAGGGACAAACAGTTTCTCCGCTGGGCAACGATCAGGTTTATTAGCCTGAAATTTTTGCAGCACCCGCCGCAAATCAGGGGAGATGGCAGACACAATTACTCCCTCTTTGAGAATACCCGCTGGCTCAGATAAACCCGGAGAGTCGGGCACAAAACTCCTAGACAGGGCATCCGCCTTCACATTTTTAGAGCCCGGAAGGTACGAAACCACAAAATTTAAACGGGCAAAAAACAGCGACTAACGAGCCTGTCTAGGATTCAACCGCTTGGCAGACTTGAGATAAGTCAAGTTCTTATGATCAGTCAAGACCACCACGCGATGCTTAGCTCCTTCAAGCCAATGACGCCACTCCTCGAATGCCCACTTCATGGCCAGCAACTCTCGATTGCCAACATCATAATTTCACTCAGCAGGTGAAAACTTCCTGGAAAAGAAGGCGCATGGTTTCATCACCGAGCAATCAGAACTTCTCTGCGACAAAACAGCCCCTGCTCCAATCTCAGAAGCATCAACCTCGACCTGGAATGGAAGCGAAACATCTGGTTGACACAACACAGGGGCAGAAGAAAAACAACGCTTCAACTCTTGAAAAGCTTCCACAGCAGCAGAAGACCAATTGACCACATCAGCACCTTTCTTGGTCGAATCGGTCAATGGTTTAGCAATACTAGAAAAATTGCAGATGAAGCGACAATAAAAATTAGCAAAGCCCAGGAACTTTTGCAGACTTTTCAGAGATGTCGGCTGAGTCCAATCATGGATGGCTTGGACCTTAACAGGATCCATCTCGATAGTAGAAGGGGAAAAAATGAACCCCAAAAATGAAACCTTCTGAACACCAAAGAGACACTTTGATCCCTTCACAAACAAAGAATTAGCACGCAGGACCTGAAACACCGTTCTGACCTGCTTCACATGTGACTCCCAATCATCCGAGAAGATCAAAATATCATCCAAGTATACAATCAGGAATTTATCCAGGTACTCTCGGAAGATGTCATGCATAAAGGACTGAAACACTGATGGAGCATTGGCAAGTCCGAATGGCATCACTAGGTACTCAAAATGGCCCTCGAGCGTATTAAATGCAGTTTTCCATTCATCGCCTCGCTTAATACGCACAAGATTATACGCACCACGAAGATCTATCTTGGTGAACCAACTAGCCCCCTTAATCCGAGCAAACAAATCAGATAACAGCGGCAAGGGGTACTGAAATTTAACCATGATCTTATTTAGAAGGCGGTAATCTATACAAGGTCTCAGCGAACCATCCTTCTTGGCCACAAAAAAGAACCCCGCTCCTAATGGCGACGATGACGGGCGAATATGCCCCTTCTCCAAGGACTCCTTCACGTAACTCCGCATAGCGGCGTGCTCAGGCACAGATAAATTAAACAGTCGACCTTTTGGGAATTTACTACCAGGAATCAAATCGATAGCACAATCACAATCCCTATGCGGAGGTAGGGTATCGGACTTGGGCTCATCAAATACATCCCGGTAATCAGACAAGAACTCTGGAACCTCAGAAGGGGTGGATGACGAAATAGACAGAAATGGGACATCACCATGTACCCCCTGACAACCCCAGCTGGACACAGACATGGATTTCCAATCTAACACTGGATTATGGACTTGTAGCCATGGCAACCCCAACACGACCACATCATGCAGATTATGCAACACCAGAAAGCGAATAACCTCCTGATGTGCAGGAGCCATGCACATGGTCAGCTGGGTCCAGTACTGAGGCTTATTCTTGGCCAAAGGCGTAGCATCAATTCCTCTCAATGGAATAGGACACTGCAAGGGCTCCAAGAAAAACCCACAACGCCTAGCATACTCCAAGTCCATCAAATTCAGGGCAGCGCCTGAATCCACAAATGCCATGACAGAATAAGATGACAAAGAGCAGATCAAGGTAACGGACAAAAGAAATTTTGACTGTACCGTACCAATGGTGGCAGACCTAGCGAACCGCTTAATGCGCTTAGGACAATCAGAGATAGCATGAGTGGAATCACCACAGTAGAAACACAGCCCATTCTGACGTCTGTGTTCTTGCCGTTCAACTCTGGTCAAAGTCCTATCGCACTGCATAGGCTCAGGTTTATGCTCAGATAATACCACCAAATGGTGCACAGATTTACGCTCACGCAAGCGTCGACCGATCTGAATGGCCAAAGACATAGACTCATTCAGACCAGCAGGCATAGGAAATCCCACCATGACATCCTTAAGGGCTTCAGAGATGCCCTTTCTGAAAATAGCTGCGAGCGCACCTTCATTCCATTGAGTGAGTACGGACCACTTTCTAAATTTCTGACAATATACCTCTATCTCATCCTGACCCTGACACAGAGCCAGCAAATTTTTCTCTGCCTGATCCACTGAATTAGGTTCATCGTACAGCAATCCGAGCGCCAGGAAAAATGCATCAATATTACTTAATGCAGGATCTCCTGGCGCAAGAGAAAATGCCCAGTCCTGAGGGTCGCCACGTAAAAAAGAAATAATGATCCTAACTTGTTGAACTGGGTCACCAGAGGAGCGAGGTTTCAAAGCCAGAAATAGTTTACAATTATTTTTGAAACTCAGAAATTTAGTTCTATCTCCAAAAAACAAATCAGGAATAGGAATTCTTGGTTCTAACATAGAATTCTGAACCACAAAGTCTTGAATATTTTGTACTCTTGCCGTGAGCTGATCCACACATGAAGACAGACCTTTAATATCCATCGCTACACCTGTGTCCTGAACCACCCAAATGTCTATGGGAAAAAAAAGGCAAAACAGTGCAGAGAAAAAAAAATGGTATCAGAACTTCTTTTTTCCCTCTATTGAGAATCATTAGTATTTCCGGCCTCCAGTACTGTTATGATAAGGTAATTCAGTACCACAATGGACATAGAAGTCAGAGCATATACAGTGACCTGACAATAACCCAAAAACAAAGAACGAGCTCTGAGTCGTGGGAACTCTGCTGACCGCAATCCCTAATCCTCTCCAACCACACTAGAGGCAGCCGTGGATTGCGCCTAACGCTCCCTATGCAACTCGGCACAGCCTGAGAAACTAGCTAGCCTGAAGATAGAAAATAAGCCTACCTTGCCTCAGAGAAATACCCCAAAGGAAAAGGCAGCCCCCACATATAATGACTGTGAGTTAAGATGAAAAGACAAACGTAGAGATGAAATAGATTTAGCAAAGTGAGGCCCGACTTTCTGAACAGAGCGAGGATAGGAAAGGTAACTTTGTGGTCAACACAAAACCCTACAACCACGCAAAGGGGGCAAAAAGACCCTCCGTACCGACTAACGGCACGGAGGTACACCCTCTGCGTCCCAGAGCTTCCAGCAAGCAAGAAAAACCAAACAAGCTGGACAGAAAAAACAGCAAACAAAAAAAACACAAGAGCAACTTAGCTATGCAGAGCAGCAGGCCACAGGAACGATCCAGGAGGAAGCAAGTCCAATACTAGAACATTGACTGGAGGCCAGGATCAAAGCACTAGGTGGAGTTAAATAGAGCAGCACCTAACGACTTCACCACATCACTTGAGGAAGGAAACTCAGAAGCCGCAGTACCACTTTCCTCCACCAACGGAAGCTCATAGAGAGAATCAGCCGGCACCCCGGCCTTAAGCCTAGCCCGCACTTGTGCCCCGGCCTTAAGCCTAGCCTGGGCACAAGTGTGGGCTAGGCTTAAGGCCGGGGCACAAGTGCAGTGCTGGCTAGGATCAAGGCAGGGGGCACAGGTGCTGGCTAGGATCAAGGCAGGGGGCACAAGTGCTGGCTAGGCTTAAGGCATGGGCACAAGTGCTGGCTAGGCTTAAGGCATACAGCTAACTCTTTGCACTCTTTGCATAATGGGTTAGGCACCCATAGGGGTGAAAAGCTAGCTTTCACCCCTCTACTCTGTACTTGGACATTTAGGACTAGATCCTTTGTTGTACAGTGCGGAGGCTCTCCATAACCCCATGCTCCAAGCGACCAGGCAATTCTTGTCTGTCCTCCGTAAATGGGTAATGCCTTCTTCCCCAATTACAGTCGTGCATGTGCATTCAGACGGGACAAGAGCAAAGAGCGTAAAGCTGGCCCTATGTGCATAACCAACATGAAGCTGAAGACAAAAACAAACAAACAAGCATTCAAGGGGCTCAAAAGTGCGGGCTAGGCTTAAGGCCTGGGCACAAGTGCGGGCTAGGCTTAAGGCCTGGGCACAAGTGCGGGCTAGGCTTAAGGCCGGGGCACAAGTGCGGGCTAGGCATAAGGCCGAGGCACAAGTGCGGGCTAGGTTTAAGGCCGGGGCACAAGTGCGGGCTAGGATTAAGGCCGGGGCACAAGTGCGTACTAGGCTTAAGGCCGGGGCACAGGTGCGGGCTAGGCTTAAGGCCGGGGCACAAGTGCGGGCTAGGCTTAAGGCCGGGGCACAAGTGCGGGCTAGGCTTAAGGCCTGGGCACAAGTGCGGGCTAGGCTTAAGGCCTGGGCACAAGTGCGGGCTAGGCTTAAGGCCTGGGCACAAGGGCGGGCTAAGCTTAAGGCCTGGGCACAAGGGCGGGCTAGGGTTAAGGCCTGGGCACAAGTGCGGGCTAGGCTTAAGGCCGGGGCACAAGTGCAGGCTAGGCTTAAGGCCGGGGCACAAGTGCGGGCTAGGCTTAAGGCCGGGGCACAAGTGCGGGCTAGGCTTAAGGCCAGGGCACAAGTGCGGGCTAGGAATAAGGCCGGGGCACAAGTGCGTACTAGGCTTAAGGCCGGGGCACAGGTGTGGGCTAGGTTTAAGGCCGGGGCACAGGTGCGGGCTAGGCTTAAGGCCGGGACACAGGTGCGGGCTAGGCTTAAGGCCGGGGCACAGGTGCGGGCTAGGCTTAAGGCCGGGGCACAGGTGCGGGCTAGGCTTAAGGCCGGGCACAGGTGCGGACTAGGCTTAAGGCCGGGGCACAGGTGCGGGCTAGGCTTAAGGCCGGGGCACAGGTGCGGGCTAGGCTTAAGGCCGGGGCACAGGTGCGGGCTAGGCTTACGGCCGGGGCAAAAATGCTGGCTTGGCTTAAGGCATGGGAACAAGTGCCAGCTAGGCTTAAGGCCTGGGCACAAGTGCAGGCTAGGCTTAAGGCCTGAGCAAAAGTGCAGGCTAGGCTTAAGGCAGGGGCACAAGTGCTGGCTAGGCATAAGGCAGGGGCACAAGTGCTGGCTAGGCATAAGGCAGGGGCACAAGTGCTGGCTAGGCATAAGGCAGGGGCACAAGTGCTGGCTAGGCATAAGGCAGGGGCACAAGTGCGGGCTAGGCTTTAGGCAGGGGCACAAGTGCAAGCTAGGCATAAGGCAGGGGCACCTATGCAGGTTAGGCTTAAGGCAGGGGCACAAGTGATGGCTACACATAAGGCATACGGCTAACTCTTTGCACTCTTTGCATAAAGGGATAGGCACCCTTAGGGGTGTGAAGAGCTAGCTTTCACCCCTCTACTCTGTACTTTGTTGTACAGTGCGGAGCCACTCCATAACCCCCATGCTCCAAGCGACCAGGCACATCTTGTCTGTCCTCCGTAAATGGGTAATGCCTTCGTCCCCAATTACAGTCGTGCATGTGCATTCAGACGGGACAAGAGCGAAGAGCGTAAAGCCTGCCCTGTGTGCATAACCAACATGAAGCTAAAGACAAAAAAACAATAATGCAAGGGGCTCAAAATTGCTGGCTAGGCATAAGGCAGGGGCACAAGTGCTGGCTAGGCATAAGGCAGGGGCACAAGTGCTGGCTAGGCATAAGGCAGGGGCACAAGTGCTGGCTAGGCATAAGGCAGGGGCACAAGTGCTGGCTAGGCATAAGGCAGGGGCACAAGTGCGGGCTAGGCATAAGGCAGTGGCACAAGTGCTGGCTAGGCATAAGGCAGGGGCACAAGGCAGGGGCACAAGTGCGGGCTAGGCATAAGGCAGGGGCACAAGTGCGGGCTAGGTATAAGGCAGGGGCACAAGTGCGGGCTAGGCATAAGGCAGGGGCACAAGTGCGGGCTAGGCATAAGGCAGGGGCACAAGTGCGGGCTAGGCATAAGGCAGGGGCACAAGTGCGGGCTAGGCATAAGGCAGGGGCACAAGTGCGGGCTAGGCATAAGGCAGGAGCACAAGTGCGAGCTAGGCATAAGGCAGGGGCACAAGTGCGGGCTAGGCATAAGGCAGGGGCACAAGTGCGGGCTAGGCATAAGGCAGGGGCACAAGTGCGGGCTAGGCATAAGGCAGGGGCACAAGTGCGGGCTAGGCATAAGGCAGGGGTACATGTGCGGGCTAGGCATAAGGCAGGGGCACAAGTGCGGGCTAGGCATAAGGCAGGGGCACAAGTGCAGGCTAGGCATAAGGCAGGGCCACAAGTGCTGGCTAGGCATAATGCAGGGGCATAAGTGCGGGCTAGGCTTTAGGCAGGGGCACAAGTGCAAACTAAGCATAAGGCAGAGGCACAAGTGCAAGCTAGGCATAAGGCAGGGGCACAAGTGCGGGCTAGGCATAAGGCAGGGGCACAAGTGCGGGCTAGGCATAAGGCAGGGGCACAAGTGCGGGCTAGGCATAAGGCAGGGGCACAAGTGCGGGCTAGGCATAAGGCAGGGGCACAAGTGCGGGCTAGGCTTTAGGCAGGGGCACAAGTGCAAACTAAGCATAAGGCAGAGGCACAAGTGCAAGCTAGGCATAAGGCAGGGGCACCTATGCAGGCTAGGCTTAAGGCAGGGGAACAAGTGATGGCTACACATAAGGCATACGGCTAACTCTTTGCACTCTTTGCATAAAGGGATAGGCACCCTTAGGGGTGTGAAGAGCTAGCTTTCACCCCTCTACTCTGTACTTTGTTGTACAGTGCGGAGCCACTCCATAACCCCCATGCTCCAAGCAACCAGGCACATCTTGTCTGTCCTCCGTAAATGGGTAATGCCTTCGTCCCCAATTACAGTCGTGCATGTGCATTCAGATGGGACAAGAGCGAAGAGCGTAAAGCCTGCCCTGTGTGCATAACCAACATGAAGCTAAAGACAAAAAAACAATAATGCAAGGGGCTCAAAAGTGCTGGCTAGGCATAAGGCAGGGGCACAAGTGCTGGCTAGGCATAAGGCAGGGGCACAAGTGCTGGCTAGGCATAAGGCAGGGGCACAAGTGCTGGCTAGGCATAAGGCAGGGGCACAAGTGCTGGCTAGGCATAAGGCAGGGGCACAAGTGCGGGCTAGGCATAAGGCAGGGGCACAAGTGCGGGCTAGGCATAAGGCAGGGGCACAAGTGCGGGCTAGGCATAAGGCAGGGGCACAAGTGCGGGCTAGGCATAAGGCAGGGGCGCAAGTGCGGGCTAGGCATAAGGCAGGGGCGCAAGTGCGGGCTAGGCATAAGGCAGGGGCGCAAGTGCGGGCTAGGCATAAGGCAGGGGCGCAAGTGCGGGCTAGGCATAAGGTAGGGGCGCAAGTGCGGGCTAGGCATAAGGCAGGGGCGCAAGTGCGGGCTAGGCATAAGGCAGGGGCGCAAGTGCGGGCTAGGCATAAGGCAGGGGCGCAAGTGCGGGCTAGGCATAAGGCAGGGGCGCAAGTGCGGGCTAGGCATAAGGCGGGGGCGCAAGTGCCGGCTAGGCATAAGGCGGGGGCGCAAGTGCCGGCTAGGCATAAGGCGGGGGCGCAAGTGCGGGCTAGGCATAAGGCGGGGGCGCAAGTGCCGGCTAGGCATAAGGCAGGGGCGCAAGTGCCGGCTAGGCATAAGGCAGGGGCGCAAGTGCCGGCTAGGCATAAGGCAGGGGCGCAAGTGCCGGCTAGGCATAAGGCAGGGGCGCAAGTGCCGGCTAGGCATAAGGCAGGGGCGCAAGTACCGGCTAGGCATAAGGCAGGGGCGCAAGTGCCGGCTAGGCATAAGGCAGGGGCGCAAGTGCCGGCTAGGCATAAGGCAGAAGGCAGGGGCGCAAGTGCCGGCTAGGCATAAGGCAGGGGCGCAAGTGCCGGCTAGGCATAAGGCAGGGGCGCAAGTGCCGGCTAGGCATAAGGCAGGGGCGCAAGTGCCGGCTAGGCATAAGGCAGGGGCGCAAGTGCCGGCTAGGCATAAGGCAGGGGCGCAAGTGCCGGCTAGGCATAAGGCAGGGGCGCAAGTGCCGGCTAGGCATAAGGCAGGGGCGCAAGTGCCGGCTAAGCATAAGGCTGGGGCGCAAGTGTTGGCTAGGCATAAGGCAGGGGCGCAAGTGCCGGCTAGGCATAAGGCAGGGGCGCAAGTGCCGGCTAGGCATAAGGCAGGGGCGCAAGTGCCGGCTAGGCATAAGGCAGGGGCGCAAGTGCCGGCTAGGCATAAGGCAGGGGCGCAAGTGCCGGCTAGGCATAAGGCAGGGGCGCAAGTGCCGGCTAGGCATAAGGCAGGGGCGCAAGTGCCGGCTAGGCATAAGGCAGGGGAGCAAGTGCCGGCTAGGCATAAGGCAGAGGCGCAAGTGCCGGCTAGGCATAAGGCAGAGGCGCAAGTGCCGGCTAGGCATAAGGCAGGGGCGCAAGTGCGGGCTAGGCATAAGGCAGGGGCGCAAGTGCGGGCTAGGCATAAGGCAGGGGCGCAAGTGCGGGCTAGGCATAAGGCAGGGGCGCAAGTGCGGGCTAGGCATAAGGCAGGGGCGCAAGTGCGGGCTAGGCATAAGGCAGGGGCGCAAGTGCGGGCTAGGCATAAGGCAGGGGCTCAAGTGCGGGCTAGGCATAAGGCAGGGGCACAAGTGCGGGCTAGGCATAAGGCAGGGGCACAAGTGCGGGCTAGGCATAAGGCAGGGGCACAAGTGCGGGCTAGGCATAAGGCAGGGGCACAAGTGCTGGCTAGGCATAAGGCAGGGGCACAAGTGCGGGCTAGGCATAAGGCAGGGGCACAAGTGCGGGCTAGGCATAAGGCAGGGGCACAAGTGCGGGCTAGGCATAAGGCAGGGGCACAAGTGCGGGCTAGGCATAAGGCAGGGGCACAAGTGCGGGCTAGGCATAAGGCAGGGGCACAAGTGCGGGCTAGGCATAAGGCAGGGGCACAAGTGCGGGCTAGGCATAAGGCAGGGGCACAAGTGCGGGCTAGGCATAAGGCAGGGGCACAAGTGCGGGCTAGGCATAAGGCAGGGGCACAAGTGCGGGCTAGGCATAAGGCAGGGGCACAAGTGCGGGCTAGGCATAAGGCAGGGGCACAAGTGCGGGCTAGGCATAAGGCAGGGGCACAAGTGCGGGCTAGGCATAAGGCAGGGGCACAAGTGCGGGCTAGGCATAAGGCAGGGGCACAAGTGCGGGCTAGGCATAAGGCAGGGGCACAAGTGCGGGCTAGGCATAAGGCAGGGGCACAAGTGCGGGCTAGGCATAAGGCAGGGGCACAAGTGCGGGCTAGGCATAAGGCAGGGGCACAAGTGCGGGCTAGGCATAAGGCAGGGGCACAAGTGCGGGCTAGGCATAAGGCAGGGGCACAAGTGCGGGCTAGGCATAAGGAAGGGGCACAAGTGCTGGCTAGGCATAATGCAGGGGCACAAGTGCTGGCTAGGCATAATGCAGGGGCATAAGTGCGGGCTAGGCTTTAGGCAGGGGCACAAGTGCAAACTAAGCATAAGGCAGAGGCACAAGTGCAAGCTAGGCATAAGGCAGGGGCGCAAGTGCGGGCTAGGCATAAGGCAGGGGCGCAAGTGCGGGCTAGTCATAAGGCAGGGGCGCAAGTGCGGGCTAGGCATAAGGCAGGGGCGCAAGTGCGGGCTAGGCATAAGGCAGGGGCGCAAGTGCCGGCTAGGCATAAGGCAGGGGCACCTATGCAGGCTAGGCTTAAGGCAGGGGAACAAGTGATGGCTACACATAAGGCATACGGCTAACTCTTTGCACTCTTTGCATAAAGGGATAGGCACCCTTAGGGGTGTGAAGAGCTAGCTTTCACCCCTCTACTCTGTACTTTGTTGTACAGTGCGGAGCCACTCCATAACCCCCATGCTCCAAGCAACCAGGCACATCTTGTCTGTCCTCCGTAAATGGGTAATGCCTTCGTCCCCAATTACAGTCGTGCATGTGCATTCAGATGGGACAAGAGCGAAGAGCGTAAAGCCTGCCCTGTGTGCATAACCAACATGAAGCTAAAGACAAAAAAACAATAATGCAAGGGGCTCAAAAGTGCTGGCTAGGCATAAGGCAGGGGCACAAGTGCTGGCTAGGCATAAGGCAGGGGCACAAGTGCTGGCTAGGCATAAGGCAGGGGCACAAGTGCTGGCTAGGCATAAGGCAGGGGCACAAGTGCTGGCTAGGCATAAGGCAGGGGCACAAGTGCGGGCTAGGCATAAGGCAGGGGCACAAGTGCGGGCTAGGCATAAGGCAGGGGCACAAGTGCGGGCTAGGCATAAGGCAGGGGCACAAGTGCGGGCTAGGCATAAGGCAGGGGCACAAGTGCGGGCTAGGCATAAGGCAGGGGCACAAGTGCGGGCTAGGCATAAGGCAGGGGCACAAGTGCGGGCTAGGCATAAGGCAGGGGCACAAGTGCGGGCTAGGCATAAGGCAGGGGCGCAAGTGCGGGCTAGGCATAAGGCAGGGGCGCAAGTGCGGGCTAGGCATAAGGCAGGGGCGCAAGTGCGGGCTAGGCATAAGGCAGGGGCGCAAGTGCGGGCTAGGCATAAGGCAGGGGCGCAAGTGCTGGCTAGGCATAAGGCAGGGGCACAAGTGCGGGCTAGGCTTTAGGCAGGGGCACAAGTGCAAACTAAGCATAAGGCAGAGGCACAAGTGCAAGCTAGGCATAAGGCAGGGGCACCTATGCAGGTTAGGCTTAAGGCAGGGGCACAAGTGATGGCTACACATAAGGCATACGGCTAACTCTTTGCACTCTTTGCATAAAGGGATAGGCACCCTTAGGGGTGTGAAGAGCTAGCTTTCACCCCTCTACTCTGTACTTTGTTGTACAGTGCGGAGCCACTCCATAACCCCCATGCTCCAAGCGACCAGGCACATCTTGTCTGTCCTCCGTAAATGGGTAATGCCTTCGTCCCCAATTACAGTCGTGCATGTGCATTCAGACGGGACAAGAGCGAAGAGCGTAAAGCCTGCCCTGTGTGCATAACCAACATGAAGCTAAAGACAAAAAAACAATAATGCAAGGGGCTCAAAATTGCTGGCTAGGCATAAGGCAGGGGCACAAGTGCTGGCTAGGCATAAGGCAGGGGCACAAGTGCTGGCTAGGCATAAGGCAGGGGCACAAGTGCTGGCTAGGCATAAGGCAGGGGCACAAGTGCTGGCTAGGCATAAGGCAGGGGCACAAGTGCTGGCTAGGCATAAGGCAGGGGCACAAGTGCGGGCTAGGCATAAGGCAGGGGCACAAGTGCGGGCTAGGCATAAGGCAGGGGCACAAGTGCGGGCTAGGCATAAGGCAGGGGCACAAGTGCTGGCTAGGCATAAGGCAGGGGCACAAGGCAGGGGCACAAGTGCGGGCTAGGCATAAGGCAGGGGCACAAGTGCGGGCTAGGCATAATGCAGGGGCACAAGTGCTGGCTAGGCATAATGCAGGGGCATAAGTGCGGGCTAGGCTTTAGGCAGGGGCACAAGTGCAAACTAAGCATAAGGCAGAGGCACAAGTGCAAGCTAGGCATAAGGCAGGGGCGCAAGTGCGGGCTAGGCATAAGGCAGGGGCGCAAGTGCGGGCTAGGCATAAGGCAGGGGCGCAAGTGCGGGCTAGGCATAAGGCAGGGGCGCAAGTGCGGGCTAGGCATAAGGCAGGGGCGCAAGTGCGGGCTAGGCATAAGGCAGGGGCGCAAGTGCGGGCTAGGCATAAGGCAGGGGCGCAAGTGCGGGCTAGGCATAAGGCAGGGGCGCAAGTGCGGGCTAGGCATAAGGCAGGGGCGCAAGTGCGGGCTAGGCATAAGGCAGGGGCGCAAGTGCGGGCTAGGCATAAGGCAGGGGCGCAAGTGCGGGCTAGGCATAAGGCAGGGGCGCAAGTGCGGGCTAGGCATAAGGCAGGGGCGCAAGTGCGGGCTAGGCATAAAGCAGGGGCGCAAGTGCGGGCTAGGCATAAGGCAGGGGCGCAAGTGCGGGCTAGGCATAAGGCAGGGGCGCAAGTGCGGGCTAGGCATAAGGCAGGGGCGCAAGTGCCGGCTAGGCATAAGGCAGGGGCGCAAGTGCCGGCTAGGCATAAGGCAGGGGCGCAAGTGCCGGCTAGGCATAAGGCAGGGGCGCAAGTGCCGGCTAGGCATAAGGCAGGGGCGCAAGTGCCGGCTAGGCATAAGGCAGGGGCGCAAGTGCCGGCTAGGCATAAGGCAGGGGCGCAAGTGCCGGCTAGGCATAAGGCAGGGGCGCAAGTGCCGGCTAGGCATAAGGCAGGGGCGCAAGTGCGGGCTAGGCATAAGGCAGGGGCGCAAGTGCGGGCTAGGCATAAGGCAGGGGCGCAAGTGCGGGCTAGGCATAAGGCAGGGGCGCAAGTGCGGGCTAGGCATAAGGCAGGGGCGCAAGTGCGGGCTAGGCATAAGGCAGGGGCTCAAGTGCGGGCTAGGCATAAGGCAGGGGCGCAAGTGCGGGCTAGGCATAAGGCAGGGGCTCAAGTGCGGGCTAGGCATAAGGCAGGGGCGCAAGTGCTGGCTAGGCATAAGGCAGGGGCGCAAGTGCGGGCTAGGCATAAGGCAGGGGCGCAAGTGCGGGCTAGGCATAAGGCAGGGGCGCAAGTGCGGGCTAGGCATAAGGCAGGGGCGCAAGTGCGGGCTAGGCATAAGGCAGGGGCGCAAGTGCGGGCTAGGCATAAGGCAGGGGCGCAAGTGCGGGCTAGGCATAAGGCAGGGGCGCAAGTGCGGGCTAGGCATAAGGCAGGGGCGCAAGTGCGGGCTAGGCATAAGGCAGGGGCGCAAGTGCGGGCTAGGCATAAGGCAGGGGCGCAAGTGCGGGCTAGGCATAAGGCAGGGGCGCAAGTGCGGGCTAGGCATAAGGCAGGGGCGCAAGTGCGGGCTAGGCATAAGGCAGGGGCGCAAGTGCGGGCTAGGCATAAGGCAGGGGCGCAAGTGCGGGCTAGGCATAAGGCAGGGGCGCAAGTGCGGGCTAGGCATAAGGCAGGGGCGCAAGTGCGGGCTAGGCATAAGGCAGGGGCGCAAGTGCTGGCTAGGCATAAGGCAGGGGCGCAAGTGCTGGCTAGGCATAAGGCAGGGGCGCAAGTGCGGGCTAGGCATAAGGCAGGGGCGCAAGTGCGGGCTAGGCATAAGGCAGGGGCGCAAGTGCGGGCTAGGCATAAGGCAGGGGCTCAAGTGCGAGCTAGGCATAAGGCAGGGGCACAAGTGCGAGCTAGGCATAAGGCAGGGGCACAAGTGCGGGCTAGGCATAAGGCAGGGGCACAAGTGCGGGCTAGGCATAAGGCAGGGGCACAAGTGCGGGCTAGGCATAAGGCAGGGGCGCAAGTGCGGGCTAGGCATAAGGCAGGGGCGCAAGTGCGGGCTAGGCATAAGGCAGGGGCGCAAGTGCGGGCTAGGCATAAGGCAGGGGCGCAAGTGCGGGCTAGGCATAAGGCAGGGGCGCAAGTGCGGGCTAGGCATAAGGCAGGGGCGCAAGTGCGGGCTAGGCATAAGGCAGGGGCGCAAGTGCGGGCTAGGCATAAGGCAGGGGCGCAAGTGCGGGCTAGGCATAAGGCAGGGGCGCAAGTGCGGGCTAGGCATAAGGCAGGGGCGCAAGTGCGGGCTAGGCATAAGGCAGGGGCGCAAGTGCGGGCTAGGCATAAGGCAGGGGCGCAAGTGCGGGCTAGGCATAAGGCAGGGGCGCAAGTGCGGGCTAGGCATAAGGCAGGGGCGCAAGTGCGGGCTAGGCATAAGGCAGGGGCGCAAGTGCGGGCTAGGCATAAGGCAGGGGCGCAAGTTCGGGCTAGGCATAAGGCAGGGGCGCAAGTTCGGGCTAGGCATAAGGCAGGGGCGCAAGTGCGGGCTAGGCATAAGGCAGGGGCGCAAGTGCGGGCTAGGCATAAGGCAGGGGCGCAAGTGCGGGCTAGGCATAAGGCAGGGGCGCAAGTGCGGGCTAGGCATAAGGCAGGGGCGCAAGTGCGGGCTAGGCATAAGGCAGGGGCGCAAGTGCGGGCTAGGCATAAGGCAGGGGCGCAAGTGCGGGCTAGGCATAAGGCAGGGGCGCAAGTGCGGGCTAGGCATAAGGCAGGGGCGCAAGTGCGGGCTAGGCATAAGGCAGGGGCGCAAGTGCGGGCTAGGCATAAGGCAGGGGCGCAAGTGCGGGCTAGGCATAAGGCAGGGGCGCAAGTGCGGGCTAGGCATAAGGCAGGGGCGCAAGTGCGGGCTAGGCATAAGGCAGGGGCGCAAGTGCGGGCTAGGCATAAGGCAGGGGCGCAAGTGCGGGCTAGGCATAAGGCAGGGGCGCAAGTGCGGGCTAGGCATAAGGCAGGGGCGCAAGTGCGGGCTAGGCATAAGGCAGGGGCGCAAGTGCGGGCTAGGCATAAGGCAGGGGCGCAAGTGCGGGCTAGGCATAAGGCAGGGGCGCAAGTGCGGGCTGGGCATAAGGCAGGGGCGCAAGTGCGGGCTGGGCATAAGGCAGGGGCGCAAGTGCGGGCTAGGCATAAGGCAGGGGCGCAAGTGCGGGCTAGGCATAAGGCAGGGGCACAAGTGCGGGCTAGGCATAAGGCAGGGGCACAAGTGCGGGCTAGGCATAAGGCAGGGGCACAAGTGCGGGCTAGGCATAAGGCAGGGGCACAAGTGCGGGCTAGGCATAAGGCAGGGGCACAAGTGCGGGCTAGGCATAAGGCAGGGGCACAAGTGCGGGCTAGGCATAAGGCAGGGGCACAAGTGCGGGCTAGGCATAAGGCAGGGGCACAAGTGCGGGCTAGGCATAAGGCAGGGGCACAAGTGCGAGCTAGGCATAAGGCAGGGGCACAAGTGCGAGCTAGGCATAAGGCAGGGGCACAAGTGCGGGCTAGGCATAAGGCAGGGGCACAAGTTCGGGCTAGGCATAAGGCAGGGGCACAAGTGAAAGCTAGGCATAAGGCAGAGGCGCAAGTGCGGGCTAGGCATAAGGCAGGGGCGCAAGTGCGGGCTAGGCATAAGGCAGGGGCGCAAGTGCGGGCTAGGCATAAGGCAGGGGCGCAAGTGCGGGCTAGGCATAAGGCAGGGGCGCAAGTGCGGGCTAGGCATAAGGCAGGGGCGCAAGTGCGGGCTAGGCATAAGGCAGGGGCGCAAGTGCGGGCTAGGCATAAGGCAGGGGCGCAAGTGCGGGATAGGCATAAGGCAGGGGCGCAAGTGCTGGCTAGGCATAAGGCAGGGGCGCAAGTGCTGGCTAGGCATAAGGCAGGGGCGCAAGTGCTGGCTAGGCATAAGGCAGGGGCACAAGTGCGGGCTAGGCTTTAGGCAGGGGCACAAGTGCAAACTAAGCATAAGGCAGAGGCACAAGTGCGGGCTAGGCATAAGGCAGGGGCACAAGTGCGGGCTAGGCATAAGGCAGGGGCACAAGTGTGGGCTAGGCATAAGGCAGGGGCACAAGTGCGGGCTAGGCATAAGGCAGGAGCACAAGTGCGAGCTAGGCATAAGGCAGGGGCACAAGTGCGGGCTAGGCATAAGGCAGGGGCACAAGTGCGGGCTAGGCATAAGGCAGGGGCACAAGTGCGGGCTAGGCATAAGGCAGGGGCACAAGTGCGGGCTAGGCATAAGGCAGGGGCACAAGTGCTGGCTAGGCATAAGGCAGGGGCACAAGTGCGGGCTAGGCATAAGGCAGGGGCACAAGTGCTGGCTAGGCATAAGGCAGGGGCACAAGTGCTGGCTAGGCATAAGGCAGGGGCACAAGTGCTGGCTAGGCATAAGGCAGGGGCACAAGTGCGGGCTAGGCATAAGGCAGGGGCACAAGTGCGGGCTAGGCATAAGGCAGGGGCACAAGTGCGGGCTAGGCATAAGGCAGGGGCACAAGTGCAGGCTAGGCATAAGGCAGGGCCACAAGTGCGGGCTAGGCATAAGGCAGGGGCACAAGTGCGGGCTAGGCATCAGGCAGGGGCACAAGTGCGGGCTAGGCATAAGACAGGGGCACAAGTGCGGGCTAGGCATAAGACAGGGGCACAAGTGCGGGCTAGGCATAAGACAGGGGCACAAGTGCGGGCTAGGCATAAGGCAGGGGCACAAGTGCGGGCTAGGCATAAGGCAGGGGCACAAGTGCGGGCTAGGCATAAGGCAGGGGCACAAGTGCGGGCTAGGCATAAGGCAGGGGCACAAGTGCGGGCTAGGCATAAGGCAGGGGCACAAGTGCTGGCTAGGCATAATGCAGGGGCATAAGTTCGGGCTAGGCTTTAGGCAGGGGCACAAGTGCAAACTAAGCATAAGGCAAAGGCACAAGTGCAAGCTAGGCATAAGGCAGGGGCACCTATGCAGGCTAGGCTTAAGGCAGGGGAACAAGTGATGGCTACACATGAGGCATACGGCTAACTCTTTGCACTCTTTGCATAAAGGGATAGGCACCCTTAGGGGTGTGAAGAGCTAGCTTTCACCCCTCTACTCTGTACTTTGTTGTACAGTGCGGAGCCACTCCATAACCCCCACGCTCCAAGCAACCAGGCACATCTTGTCTGTCCTCCGTAAATGGGTAATGCCTTCGTCCCCAATTACAGTCGTGCATGTGCATTCAGATGGGACAAGAGCGAAGAGCGTAAAGCCTGCCCTGTGTGCATAACCAACATGAAGCTAAAGACAAAAAAACAATAATGCAAGGGGCTCAAAAGTGCTGGCTAGGCATAAGGCAGGGGCACAAGTGCTGGCTAGGCATAAGGCAGGGGCACAAGTGCTGGCTAGGCATAAGGCAGGGGCACAAGTGCTGGCTAGGCATAAGGCAGGGGCACAAGTGCTGGCTAGGCATAAGGCAGGGGCACAAGTGCGGGCTAGGCATAAGGCAGGGGCACAAGTGCGGGCTAGGCATAAGGCAGGGGCACAAGTGCGGGCTAGGCATAAGGCAGGGGCACAAGTGCGGGCTAGGCATAAGGCAGGGGCACAAGTGCGGGCTAGGCATAAGGCAGGGGCACAAGTGCGGGCTAGGCATAAGGCAGGGGCACAAGTGCGGGCTAGGCATAAGGCAGGGGCACAAGTGCGGGCTAGGCATAAGGCAGGGGCACAAGTGCGGGCTAGGCATAAGGCAGGGGCACAAGTGCGGGCTAGGCATAAGGCAGGGGCGCAAGTGCGGGCTAGGCATAAGGCAGGGGCGCAAGTGCGGGCTAGGCATAAGGCAGGGGCACAAGTGCGGGCTAGGCATAAGGCAGGGGCACAAGTGCAAACTAAGCATAAGGCAGAGGCACAAGTGCAAGCTAGGCATAAGGCAGGGGCACCTATGCAGGTTAGGCTTAAGGCAGGGGCACAAGTGATGGCTACACATAAGGCATACGGCTAACTCTTTGCACTCTTTGCATAAAGGAATAGGCACCCTTAGGGGTGTGAAGAGCTAGCTTTCACCCCTCTACTCTGTACTTTGTTGTACAGTGCGGAGCCACTCCATAACCCCCATGCTCCAAGCAACCAGGCACATCTTGTCTGTCCTCCGTAAATGGGTAATGCCTTCGTCCCCAATTACAGTCGTGCATGTGCATTCAGATGGGACAAGAGCGAAGAGCGTAAAGCCTGCCCTGTGTGCATAACCAACATGAAGCTAAAGACAAAAAAACAATAATGCAAGGGGCTCAAAAGTGCTGGCTAGGCATAAGGCAGGGGCACAAGTGCTGGCTAGGCATAAGGCAGGGGCACAAGTGCTGGCTAGGCATAAGGCAGGGGCACAAGTGCTGGCTAGGCATAAGGCAGGGGCACAAGTGCGGGCTAGGCATAAGGCAGGGGCACAAGTGCGGGCTAGGCATAAGGCAGGGGCACAAGTGCGGGCTAGGCATAAGGCAGGGGCACAAGTGCGGGCTAGGCATAAGGCAGGGGCACAAGTGCGGGCTAGGCATAAGGCAGGGGCGCAAGTGCGGGCTAGGCATAAGGCAGGGGCGCAAGTGCGGGCTAGGCATAAGGCAGGGGCACAAGTGCGGGCTAGGCATAAGGCAGGGGCGCAAGTGCGGGCTAGGCATAAGGCAGGGGCGCAAGTGCGGGCTAGGCATAAGGCAGGGGCACAAGTGCGGGCTAGGCATAAGGCAGGGGCACAAGTGCGGGCTAGGCATAAGGCAGGGGCACAAGTGCGGGCTAGGCATAAGGCAGGGGCACAAGTGCGGGCTAGGCATAAGGCAGGGGCACAAGTGCGGGCTAGGCATAAGGCAGGGGCACAAGTGCGGGCTAGGCATAAGGCAGGGGCACAAGTGCGGGCTAGGCATAAGGCAGGGGCACAAGTGCGGGCTAGGCATAAGGCAGGGGCACAAGTGCGGGCTAGGCATAAGGCAGGGGCACAAGTGCCGGCTAGGCATAAGGCAGGGGCACAAGTGCGGGCTAGGCATAAGGAAGTGGCACAAGTGCGGGCTAGGCATAAGGAAGGGGCACAAGTGCTGGCTAGGCATAATGCAGGGGAACAAGTGCTGGCTAGGCATAATGCAGGGGCATAAGTGCGGGCTAGGCTTTAGGCAGGGGCACAAGTGCAAACTAAGCATAAGGCAGAGGCACAAGTGCAAGCTAGGCATAAGGCAGGGGCGCAAGTGCGGGCTAGGCATAAGGCAGGGGCGCAAGTGCGGGCTAGGCATAAGGCAGGGGCGCAAGTGCGGGCTAAGCATAAGGCAGGGGCGCAAGTGCGGGCTAGGCATAAGGCAGGGGCGCAAGTGCGGGCTAGGCATAAGGCAGGGGCGCAAGTGCGGGCTAGGCATAAGGCAGGGGCGCAAGTGCGGGCTAGGCATAAGGCAGGGGCGCAAGTGCGGGCTAGGCATAAGGCAGGGGCGCAAGTGCGGGCTAGGCATAAGGCAGGGGCGCAAGTGCGGGATAGGCATAAGGCAGGGGCGCAAGTGCTGGCTAGGCATAAGGCAGGGGCGCAAGTGCTGGCTAGGCATAAGGCAGGGGCGCAAGTGCTGGCTAGGCATAAGGCAGGGGCGCAAGTGCGGGCTAGGCATAAGGCAGGGGCGCAAGTGCGGGCTAGGCATAAGGCAGGGGCACAAGTGCGGGCTAGGCATAAGGCAGGGGCACAAGTGCGGGCTAGGCATAAGGCAGGGGCACAAGTGCGGGCTAGGCATAAGGCAGGGGCACAAGTGCGGGCTAGGCATAAGGCAGGGGCACAAGTGCGGGCTAGGCATAAGGCAGGGGCACTAGTGCGGGCAAGGCATAAGGCAGGGGCACAAGTGCGGGCTAGGCATAAGGCAGGGGCACAAGTGCGGGCTAGGCATAAGGCAGGGGCACAAGTGCGGGCTAGGCATAAGGCAGGGGCACAAGTGCGAGCTAGGCATAAGGCAGGGGCACAAGTGCGAGCTAGGCATAAGGCAGGGGCACAAGTGCGGGCTAGGCATAAGGCAGGGGCGCAAGTGCGGGCTAGGCATAAGGCAGGGGCGCAAGTGCGGGCTAGGCATAAGGCAGGGGCGCAAGTGCGGGCTAGGCATAAGTCAGGGGCGCAAGTGCGGGCTAGGCATAAGGCAGGGGCGCAAGTGCGGGCTAGGCATAAGGCAGGGGCGCAAGTGCGGGCTAGGCATAAGGCAGGGGCTCAAGTGCGGGCTAGGCATAAGGCAGGGGCACAAGTGCGGGCTAGGCATAAGGCAGGGGCACAAGTGCGGGCTAGGCATAAGGCAGGGGCGCAAGTGCGGGCTAAGCATCAGGCAGGGGCGCAAGTGCGGGCTAGGCATAAGGCAGGGGCGCAAGTGCGGGCTAGGCATAAGGCAGGGGCGCAAGTGCGGGCTCGGCATAAGGCAGGGGAGCAAGTGCGGGCTAGGCATAAGGCAGGGGCGCAAGTGCGGGATAGGCATAAGGCAGGGGCGCAAGTGCGGGATAGGCATAAGGCAGGGGCGCAAGTGCGGGATAGGCATAAGGCAGGGGCGCAAGTGCTGGCTAGGCATAAGGCAGGGGCGCAAGTGCTGGCTAGGCATAAGGCAAGGGCGCAAGTGCTGGCTAGGCATAAGGCAGGGGCGCAAGTGCTGGCTAGGCATAAGGCTGGGGAGCAAGTGCTGGCTAGGCATAAGGCAGGGGCGCAAGTGCGGGCTAGGCATAAGGCAGGGGCACAAGTGCGGGCTAGGCATAAGGCAGGGGCCCAAGTGCGGGCTAGGCATAAGGCAGGGGCCCAAGTGCGGGCTAGGCATAAGGCAGGGGCCCAAGTGCGGGCTAGGCATAAGGCAGGGGCCCAAGTGCGGGCTAGGCATAAGGCAGGGGCACAAGTGCGGGATAGGCATAAGGCAGGGGCACAAGTGCTGGCTAGGCATAAGGCTGGGGCGCAAGTGCTGGCTAGGCATAAGGCAGGGGCGCAAGTGCGGGCTAGGCATAAGGCAGGGGCGCAAGTGCGGGCTAGGAATAAGGCAGGGGCGCAAGTGCTGGCTAGGCATAAGGCAGGGGCGCAAGTGCTGGCTAGGCATAAGGCTGGGGCGCAAGTGCGGGCTAGGCATAAGGCTGGGGCGCAAGTGCGGGCTAGGCATAAGGCAGGGGCGCAAGTGCGGGCTAGGCATAAGGCAGGGGCGCAAGTGCGGGCTAGGCATAAGGCAGGGGCCCAAGTGCGGGCTAGGCATAAGGCAGGGGCCCAAGTGCGGGCTAGGCATAAGGCAGGGGCCCAAGTACGGGCTAGGCATAAGGCAGGGGCACAAGTGCGGGCTAGGCATAAGGCAGGGGCGCAAGTGCTGGCTAGGCATAAGGCTGGGGCGCAAGTGCTGGCTAGGCATAAGGCAGGGGCACAAGTGCGGGCTAGGCATAAGGCAGGGGCGCAAGTGCGGGCTAGGAATAAGGCAGGGGCGCAAGTGCGGGCTAGGCATAAGGCAGGGGCGCAAGTGCGGGCTAGGCATAAGGCAGGGGCGCAAGTGCGGGCTAGGCATAAGGCAGGGGCGCAAGTGCGGGCTAGGCATAAGGCAGGGGCGCAAGTGCGGGCTAGGCATAAGGCAGGGGATCAAGTGCGGGCTAGGCATAAGGCAGGGGAGCAAGTGCGGGCTAGGCATAAGGCAGGGGCACAAGTGCTGGCTAGGCATAAGGCAGGGGCACAAGTGCGGGCTAGGCATAAGGCAGGGGCACAAGTGCGGACTAGGCATAAGGCAGGGGCACAAGTGCTGGCTAGGCATAAGGCAGGGGCACAAGTGCTGGCTAGGCATAAGGCAGGGGCACAAGTGCTGGCTAGGCATAAGGCAGGGGCACAAGTGCTGGCTAGGCATAAGGCAGGGGCACAAGTGCTGGCTAGGCATAAGGCATGGGCACAAGTGCTGGCTAGGCATAAGGCAGGGGCACAAGTGCTGGCTAGGCATAAGGCAGGGGCACAAGTGCTGGCTAGGCATAAGGCAGGGGCACAAGTGCTGGCTAGGCATAAGGCAGGGGCACAAGTGCTGGCTAGGCATAAGGCAGGGGCACAAGTGCTGGCTAGGCATAAGGCAGAGGCACAAGTACAAACTAAGCATAAGGCAGAGGCACAAGTGCAAGCTAGGCATAAGGCAGGGGCACCTATGCAGGCTAGGCTTAAGGCAGGGTCACAAGTGATGGCTACACAAGGCATACGGCTAACTCTTTGCACTCTTTGCATAAAGGGATAGTCACCCTTAGGGGTGAAGAGCTAGCTTTCACCCCTCTACTCTGTACTTTGTTGTACAGTGCTGAGCCACTCCATATCCCCCATGCTCCAAGCAGCCAGGCACATCTTGTCTGTCCTCCGTAAATGGGTAATGCCTTCGTCCCCAATTACAGTCGTGCATGTGCATTCAGACAGGACAAGAGCGAAGAGCATAAAGCCTGCCCTGTGTGCATAACCAACATGAAGCTAAAGACAAAAAAAACAATAATGCAAGGGGCTTAAAAGTGCTGGCTAGGCATAAGGAAGGGGCACAAGTGCTGGCTAGGCATAAGGCAGGGGCACAAGTGCTGGCTAGGCATAAGGCAGGGGCTCAAGTACAGGCTAGGCATAAGGCATGGGCACAAGTACAGGCTAGGCATAAGGCAGGGGCACAAGTGCTGGCTAGGCATAAGGCAGGGGCACAAGTGCTGGCTAGGCATAAGGCAGGGGCACAAGTGCGGGCTAGGCATAAGGCAGGGGCACAAGTGCGGGCTAGGCATAAGGCAGGGGCACAAGTGCGGGCTAGGCATAAGGCAGGGGCACAAGTGCGGGCTAGGCATAAGGCAGGGGCACAAGTGCGGGATAGGCATAAGGCAGGGGCACAAGTGCTGGCTAGGCATAAGGCTGGGGCGCAAGTGCTGGCTAGGCATAAGGCAGGGGCGCAAGTGCGGGCTAGGCATAAGGCAGGGGCGCAAGTGCGGGCTAGGAATAAGGCAGGGGCGCAAGTGCTGGCTAGGCATAAGGCAGGGGCGCAAGTGCTGGCTAGGCATAAGGCTGGGGCGCAAGTGCGGGCTAGGCATAAGGCTGGGGCGCAAGTGCGGGCTAGGCATAAGGCAGGGGCGCAAGTGCGGGCTAGGCATAAGGCAGGGGCGCAAGTGCGGGCTAGGCATAAGGCAGGGGCCCAAGTGCGGGCTAGGCATAAGGCAGGGGCCCAAGTGCGGGCTAGGCATAAGGCAGGGGCCCAAGTGCGGGCTAGGCATAAGGCAGGGGCACAAGTGCGGGCTAGGCATAAGGCAGGGGCGCAAGTGCTGGCTAGGCATAAGGCTGGGGCGCAAGTGCTGGCTAGGCATAAGGCAGGGGCACAAGTGCGGGCTAGGCATAAGGCAGGGGCGCAAGTGCGGGCTAGGAATAAGGCAGGGGCGCAAGTGCGGGCTAGGCATAAGGCAGGGGCGCAAGTGCGGGCTAGGCATAAGGCAGGGGCGCAAGTGCGGGCTAGGCATAAGGCAGGGGCGCAAGTGCGGGCTAGGCATAAGGCAGGGGCGCAAGTGCGGGCTAGGCATAAGGCAGGGGAGCAAGTGCGGGCTAGGCATAAGGCAGGGGAGCAAGTGCGGGCTAGGCATAAGGCAGGGGCACAAGTGCTGGCTAGGCATAAGGCAGGGGCACAAGTGCGGGCTAGGCATAAGGCAGGGGCACAAGTGCGGGCTAGGCATAAGGCAGGGGCACAAGTGCTGGCTAGGCATAAGGCAGGGGCACAAGTGCTGGCTAGGCATAAGGCAGGGGCACAAGTGCTGGCTAGGCATAAGGCAGGGGCACAAGTGCTGGCTAGGCATAAGGCAGGGGCACAAGTGCTGGCTAGGCATAAGGCATGGGCACAAGTGCTGGCTAGGCATAAGGCAGGGGCACAAGTGCTGGCTAGGCATAAGGCAGGGGCACAAGTGCTGGCTAGGCATAAGGCAGGGGCACAAGTGCTGGCTAGGCATAAGGCAGGGGCACAAGTGCTGGCTAGGCATAAGGCAGGGGCACAAGTGCTGGCTAGGCATAAGGCAGAGGCACAAGTACAAACTAAGCATAAGGCAGAGGCACAAGTGCAAGCTAGGCATAAGGCAGGGGCACCTATGCAGGCTAGGCTTAAGGCAGGGTCACAAGTGATGGCTACACAAGGCATACGGCTAACTCTTTGCACTCTTTGCATAAAGGGATAGTCACCCTTAGGGGTGAAGAGCTAGCTTTCACCCCTCTACTCTGTACTTTGTTGTACAGTGCTGAGCCACTCCATATCCCCCATGCTCCAAGCAGCCAGGCACATCTTGTCTGTCCTCCGTAAATGGGTAATGCCTTCGTCCCCAATTACAGTCGTGCATGTGCATTCAGACAGGACAAGAGCGAAGAGCATAAAGCCTGCCCTGTGTGCATAACCAACATGAAGCTAAAGACAAAAAAAACAATAATGCAAGGGGCTTAAAAGTGCTGGCTAGGCATAAGGAAGGGGCACAAGTGCTGGCTAGGCATAAGGCAGGGGCACAAGTGCTGGCTAGGCATAAGGCAGGGGCTCAAGTACAGGCTAGGCATAAGGCATGGGCACAAGTACAGGCTAGGCATAAGGCAGGGGCACAAGTGCTGGCTAGGCATAAGGCAGGGGCACAAGTGCTGGCTAGGCATAAGGCAGGGGCACAAGTGCGGGCTAGGCATAAGGCAGGGGCACAAGTGCGGGCTAGGCATAAGGCAGGGGCACAAGTGCGGGCTAGGCATAAGGCAGGGGCACAAGTGCGGGCTAGGCATAAGGCAGGGGCACAAGTGCGGGCTAGGCATAAGGCAGTGGCACAAGTGCGGGCTAGGCATAAGGCAGGGGCACAAGTGCTGGCTAGGCATAAGGCAGGGGCACAAGTGCGGGCTAGGCATAAGGCAGGGGCACAAGTGCGGGCTAGGCATAAGGCAGGGGCACAAGTGCGGGCTAGGCATAAGGCAGGGGCACAAGTGCGGGCTAGGCATAAGGCAGGGGCACAAGTGCGGGCTAGGCATAAGGCAGGGGCACAAGTGCGGGCTAGGCATAAGGCAGGGGCACAAGTGCGGGCTAGGCATAAGGCAGGGGCACAAGTGCGGGCTAGGCATAAGGCAGGGGCACAAGTGCGGGCTAGGCATAAGGCAGGGGCACAAGTGCGGGCTAGGCATAAGGCAGGGGCACACGTGCGGGCTAGGCATAAGGCAGGGGCACAAGTGCGGGCTAGGCATAAGGCAGGGGCACAAGTGCGGGCTAGGCATAAGGCAGGGGCACAAGTGCGGGCTAGGCATAAGGCAGGGGCACAAGTGCGGGCTAGGTATAAGGCAGGGGCACAAGTGCGGGCTAGGCATAAGGCAGGGGCACAAGTGTGGGCTAGGCATAAGGCAGGGGCACAAGTGCGGGCTAGGCATAAGGCAGGGGCACAAGTGCGGGCTAGGCATAAGGCAGGGGCACAAGTGCGGGCTAGGCATAAGGCAGGGGCACAAGTGCGGGCTAGGCATAAGGCAGGGGCACAAGTGCGGGCTAGGCATAAGGCAGGGGCACAAGTGCGGGCTAGGCATAAGGCAGGGGCACAAGTGCGGGCTAGGCATAAGGCAGGGGCACAAGTGCAAACTAAGCATAAGGCAGAGGCACAAGTGCGAGCTAGGCATAAGGCAGGGGCACCTATGCAGGCTAGGCTTAAGGCATGGGCACCTATGCAGGCTAGGCTTAAGGCAGGGGCACAAGTGATGGCTACACATAAGGCATACGGCTAACTCTTTGCACTCTTTGCATAAAGGGATAGGCACCCTTAGGGGTGAAGAACTAGCTTTCACCCCTCTACTCTGTACTTTGTTGTACAGTGCGGAGCCACTCCATAACCCCCATGCTCCAAGCGACCAGGCACATCTTGTCTGTCCTCCGTAAATGGGTAATGCCTTCGTCCCCAATTACAGTCGTGCATGTGCATTCAGAAGGGACAAGAGCGAAGAGCGTAAAGCCTGCCCTGTGTGCATAACCAACATGAAGCTAAAGACAAAAAAACAATAATGCAAGGGGCTCAAAAGTGCTGGCTAGGCATAAGGCAGGGGCACAAGTGCTGGCTAGGCATAAGGCAGGGGCACAAGTGCTGGCTAGGCATAAGGCAGGGGCACAAGTGCTGGCTAGGCTTAAGGCAGGGGCCCAAGTGCTGGCTAGGCATAAGGCAGGGGCACAAGTGTAGGCTAGGCATAAGGAAGGGGCACAAGTGCTGGCTAGGCATAAGGCAGGGGTACAAGTGCTGCCTAGGCATCAGGCAGGGGCAAAAGTGCTGGCTAGGCATAAGGCAGGGGCACAAATGCAGGCTAGGCATAAGGCAGGGGCACAAGTGCAGGCTAGGCATAAGGCAGGGGCACAAGTGCAGGCTAGGCATAAGGCAGGGGCACAAGTGCAGGCTAGGCATAAGGCAGGGGCACAAGTGCAGGCTAGGCAGAAGGCAGGGGCACAAGTGCAGGCTAGGCATAAGGCAGGGGCACAAGTGCAGGCTAGTTATAAGGCAGGGGCACAAGTGCAGGCTAGGCAGAAGGCAGGGGCACAAGTGGTGGCTAGGCATAAGGCAGGGGAACAAGTGCTGGCTAGGCATAAGGCAGGGGCACAAGTGGTGGCTAGGCATAAGGCAGGGGCACGAGTGCTGGCTAGTCATAAGGCAGGGGCACGAGTGCTGGCTAGGCATAAGGCAGGGGCACGAGTGCTTTTTAGGCATAAGGCAGGGGTACGAGTGCTGGCTAGGCATAAGGCAGGGGCACAAATGCAGGCTAGGCATAAGGCAGGGGCACAAGTGGTGGCCAGGCATAAGGCCGGGGCACAAGTGCGGGCTAGGCTTAAGGCCGGGGCACAAGTGCGGGCTAGGCTTAAGGCCGGGGCACAATTGCGGGCTGGGCTTAAGGCCGGGGCACAATTGCGGGCTGGGCTTAAGGCCGGGGCACAAGTGCGGGCTAGGCTTAAGGCCTGGGCACTATTTCGGGCTAGGCTTAAGGCCTGGGCACTATTTCGGGCTAGGCTTAAGGCCTGGGCACTATTTCGGGCTAGGCTTAAGGCCTGGGCACAAGTGCGGGCTAGGCTTAAGGCCTGGGCACAAGTGCGGGCTAGGCTTAAGGCCTGGGCACAAGTGCGGGCTAGGCTTAAGGCCTGGGCACAAGTGCTGGCTAGGCATAAGGCAGGGGCACGAGTGCTGGCTAGGCATAAGGCAGGGGCACGAGTGCTGGCTAGGCATAAGGCAGGGGCACGAGTGCTGCCTAGGCATAAGGCAGGGGCACACGTGCAGGCTAGGCATAAGGCAGGGGCACACGTGCAGGCTAGGCATAAGGCATCGGCACACGTGCAGGCTAGGCATAAGGCAGGGGCACACGTGCAGGCTAGGCATAAGGCAGGGGCACACGTGCAGGCTAGGCATAAGGCAGGGGCACAAGTGCTGGCTAGGCATAAGGCAGGGGCACAAGTGCTGGCTAGGCATGAGGCAGGGGCACAAGTGCTGGCTAGGCATAAGGCAGGGGTACAAGTGCTGGCTAGGCATAAGGCAGGGGCACAAGTGCTGGCTAGGCATAAGGCAGGGGCACAAGTGCTGGCTAGGTGTAAGGCAGGGGCACAAGTGCGGGCTAGTCTTTAGGCAGGGGCACAAGTGCAAACTAAGCATAAGGCAGAGGCACAAGTGCAGGCTAGGCATAAGGCAGGGGCACAAGTGCAGGCTAGGCATAAGGCAGGAGCACAAGTGCAGGCTAGGCATCAGACAGGGGCACAAGTGCAGGCTAGGCATAAGGCAGGGGCACAAGTGCTGGCTAGGCATAAGGCAGGGGCACAAGTGCAGGCTAGGCATAAGGCAGGGGCACGAGTGCTGGCTAGGCATAAGGCAGGGGCACGAGTGCTGGCTAGGCATAAGGCAGGGGCACGAGTGCTGGCTAGGCATAAGGCAGGGGTACAAGTGCTGGCTAGGCATAAGGCAGGGGTACAAGTGCTGCCTAGGCATCAGGCAGGGGCAAAAGTGCTGGCTAGGCATAAGGCAGGGGCATAAATGCAGGCTAGGCATAAGGCAGGGGCACAAGTGCAGGCTAGGCATAAGGCAGGGGCACAAGTGCAGGCTAGGCATAAGGCAGGGGCACAAGTGCTGGCTAGGCATCAGGCAGGGGCAAAAGTGCTGGCTAGGCATAAGGCAGGGGCACAAAAGCAGGCTAGGCATAAGGCAGGGGCACGAGTGCAGGCTAGGCATAAGGCAGGGGCACGAGTGCAGGCTAGGCATAAGGCAGGGGCACGAGTGCTGGCTAGGCATAAGGCAGGGGCACGAGTGCTGGCTAGGCATAAGGCAGGGGCACGAGTGCTGGCTAGGCATAAGGCAGGGGCACGAGTGCTGGCTAGGCATAAGGCAGGGGTACAAGTGCTGCCTAGGCATCAGGCAGGGTCAAAAGTGCTGGCTAGGCATAAGGCAGGGGCATAAATGCAGGCTAGGCATAAGGCAGGGGCATAAATGCAGGCTAGGCATAAGGCAGGGGCACAAGTGCAGGCTAGGCATAAGGCAGGGGCACAAGTGCAGGCTAGGCATAAGGCAGGGGCACAAGTGCAGGCTAGGCATAAGGCAGGGGCACAAGTGGTGGCTAGGCATAAGGCAGGGGCACAAGTGCTGGCTAGGCATAAGGCAGGGGCACGAGTGCTGCCTAGGCATAAGGCAGGGGCACAAGTGCAGGCTAGGCATAAGGCAGGGGCACAAGTGCAGGCTAGGCATAAGGCAGGGGCACAAGTGAAAACTAAGCATAAGGCAGAGGCACAAGTGCAGGCTAGGCATAAGGCAGAAGCACAAGTGCAGGCTAGGCATAAGGCAGGGGCACAAGTGCTGGCTAGGCATAAGGCAGGGGCACAAGTGCAGGCTAGGCATAAGGCAGGGGCACAAGTGCAGGCTAGGCATAAGGCAGGGGCACAAGTGCGGGCTAGGCATAAGGCAGGGGCAAAAGTGCGGGCTAGGCATAAGGCAGGGGCACAAGTGCAGGCTAGGCATAAGGCAGGGGCACAAGTGCAGGCTAGGCATAAGGCAGGGGCACAAGTGCTGGCTAGGCATAAGGCAGGGGCACAAGTGCTGGCTAGGCATAAGGCAGGGGCACAAGTGCTGGCTAGGCATGAGGCAGGGGCACAAGTGCTGGCTAGGCATAAGGCAGGGGTACAAGTGCTGGCTAGGCATAAGGCAGGGGCACAAGTGCTGGCTAGGCATAAGGCAGGGGCACAAGTGCTGGCTAGGCGTAAGGCAGGGGCACAAGTGCGGGCTAGTCTTTAGGCAGGGGCACAAGTGCAAACTAAGCATAAGGCAGAGGCACAAGTGCAGGCTAGGCATAAGGCAGGGGCACAAGTGCAGGCTAGGCATCAGACAGGGGCACAAGTGCAGGCTAGGCATAAGGCAGGGGCACAAGTGCTGGCTAGGCATAAGGCAGGGGTACAAGTGCTGCCTAGGCATCAGGCAGGGGCAAAAGTGCTGGCTAGGCATAAGGCAGGGGCATAAATGCAGGCTAGGCATAAGGCAGGGGCATAAATGCAGGCTAGGCATAAGGCAGGGGCACAAGTGCAGGCTAGGCATAAGGCAGGGGCACAAGTGCTGGCTAGGCATAAGGCAGGGGCACAAGTGCTGGCTAGGCATAAGGCAGGGGCACGAGTGCTGGCTAGGCATAAGGCAGGGGCACGAGTGCTGGCTAGGCATAAGGCAAGGGCACGAGTGCTGGCTAGGCATAAGGCAGGGGCACGAGTGCTGGCTAGGCATAAGGCAGGGGCACGAGTGCTGGCTAGGCATAAGGCAGGGGCACGAGTGCAGGCTAGGCATAAGGCAGGGGCACGAGTGCAGGCTAGGCATAAGGCAGGGGCACGAGTGCAGGCTAGGCATAAGGCAGGGGCACGAGTGCAGGCTAGGCATAAGGCATGGGCACGAGTGCTGGCTAGGCATAAGGCAGGGGCACGAGTGCAGGCTAGGCATAAGGCAGGGGCACGAGTGCAGGCTAGGCATAAGGCAGGGGCACAAGTGCAGGCTAGGCATAAGGCAGGGGCACAAGTGCAGGCTAGGCATAAGGCAGGGGCACAAGTGCAGGCTAGGCATAAGGCAGGGGCACAAGTGTAGGCTAGGCATAAGGCAGGGGCACAAGTGCAGGCTAGGCATAAGACAGGGGCACAAGTGCAGGCTAGGCATAAGACAGGGGCACAAGTGCAGGCTAGGCATAAGGCAGGCGCACAAGTGCAGGCTAGGCATAAGGCAGGGGCACAAGTGGTGGCTAGGCATAAGGCAGGGGAACAAGTGCTGGCTAGGCATAAGGCAGGGGCACAAGTGCGGGCTAGGCTTTAGGCAGGGGCACAAGTACAAACTAAGCATAAGGCAGAGGCACAAGTGCAAGCTAGGCATAAGGCAGGGGCACCTATGCAGGCTAGGCTTAAGGCAGGGGCACAAGTGATGGCTACACATAAGGCATACAGCTAACTCTTTGCACTCTTTGCATAAAGGGATGGGCACCCTTAGGGGTGAAGAGCTAGCTTTCACCCCTCTACTCTGTACTTCGTTGTACAGTGCGGAGCCACTCCATAACCCCCATGAACCAAGCGACCAGGCACATCTTGTCTGTCCTCCGTAAATGGGTAATGCCTTTGTCCCCAATTACAGTTGTGCATGTGCATTCAGACGGGACAAGAGCGAAGAGCGTAAAGCCTGCCCTGTGTGCATAACCAACATGAAGCTAAAGACAAAAAAACAATAATGCAAGGGGCTCAAAAGTGCTGGCTAGGCATAAGGCAGTGGCACAAGTGCTGGCTAGGCATAAGGCAGGGGCACAAGTGCTGGCTAGGCATAAGGCAGGGGCACAAGTGCTGGCTAGGCATAAGGCAGGGGCACAAGTGCTGGCTAGGCATAAGGCAGGGGCACAAGTGCTGGCTAGGCATAAGGCAGGGGCACAAGTGCTGGCTAGGCATAAGGCAGGGGCTCAAGTGCGGGCTAGGCATAAGGCAGGGGCACAAGTGCGGGCTAGGCATAAGGCAGGGGCACAAGTGCGGGCTAGGCATACGGCAGGGGCACAAGTGCAGGCTAGGCATAAGGCAGGGGCACAAGTGCAGGCTAGGCATAAGGCAGGGGCACAAGTGCAGGCTAGGCATAAGGCAGGGGCACAAGTGCAGGCTAGGCATAAGGCAGGGGCACAAGTGCAGGCTAGGCATAAGGCAGGGCACAAGTGCAGGCTAGGCATAAGGCAGGGCACAAGTGCAGGCTAGGCATAAGGCAGGGCACAAGTGCGGGCTAGGCATAAGTCAGGGGCACAAGTGCGGGCTAGGCATAAGGCAGGGGCACAAGTGCGGGCTAGGCATAAGGCAGGGGCACAAGTGCAAACTAAGCATAAGGCAGAGGCACAAGTGCAGGCTAGGCATAAGGCAGAAGCACAAGTGCAGGCTAGGCATAAGGCAGGGGCACAAGTGCTGGCTAGGCATAAGGCAGGGGCACAAGTGCTGGCTAGGCATGAGGCAGGGGCACAAGTGCTGGCTAGGCATAAGGCAGGGGCACAAGTGCAGGCTAGGTATAAGGCAGGGCACAAGTGCAGGCTAGGCATAAGGCAGGGCACAAGTGCAGGCTAGGCATAAGGCAGGGGCACAAGTGCGGGCTAGGCATAAGGCAGGGGCACAAGTGCGGGCTAGGCATAAGGCAGGGGCACAAGTGAAAACTAAGCATAAGGCAGAGGCACAAGTGCAGGCTAGGCATAAGGCAGAAGCACAAGTGCAGGCTAGGCATAAGGCAGGGGCACAAGTGCTGGCTAGGCATAAGGCAGGGGCACAAGTGCAGGCTAGGCATAAGGCAGGGGCACAAGTGCAGGCTAGGCATAAGGCAGGGGCACAAGTGCGGGCTAGGCATAAGGCAGGGGCAAAAGTGCGGGCTAGGCATAAGGCAGGGGCAAAAGTGCAGGCTAGGCATAAGGCAGGGGCACAAGTGCAGGCTAGGCATAAGGCAGGGGCACAAGTGCAGGCTAGGCATAAGGCAGGGGCACAAGTGCTGGCTAGGCATAAGGCAGGGGCACAAGTGCTGGCTAGGCATAAGGCAGGGGCACAAGTGCTGGCTAGGCATGAGGCAGGGGCACAAGTGCTGGCTAGGCATAAGGCAGGGGTACAAGTGCTGGCTAGGCATAAGGCAGGGGCACAAGTGCTGGCTAGGCATAAGGCAGGGGCACAAGTGCTGGCTAGGCATAAGGCAGGGGCACAAGTGCTGGCTAGGCGTAAGGCAGGGGCACAAGTGCGGGCTAGTCTTTAGGCAGGGGCACAAGTGCAAACTAAGCATAAGGCAGAGGCACAAGTGCAGGCTAGGCATAAGGCAGGGGCACAAGTGCAGGCTAGGCATAAGGCAGGAGCACAAGTGCAGGCTAGGCATCAGACAGGGGCACAAGTGCAGGCTAGGCATAAGGCAGGGGCACAAGTGCTGGCTAGGCATAAGGCAGGGGCACAAGTGCTGGCTAGGCATAAGGCAGGGGCACAAGTGCTGGCTAGGCATAAGGCAGGAGCACAAGTGCAGGCTAGGCATAAGGCAGGGGCACAAGTGCTGGCTAGGCTTAAGGCAGGGGCACAAGTGCGGGCTAGGCATAAGGCAGGGGCACAAGTGCGGGCTAGGCATAAGGCAGGGGCACAAGTGCGGGCTAGGCATAAGGCAGGGGCACAAGTGCGGGCTAGGCATAAGGCAGGGGCACAAGTGCGGGCTAGGCATAAGACAGGAGCACAAGTGCAGGCTAGGCATAAGGCAGGGGCACAAGTGCAGGCTAGGCATAAGGCAGGGGCACAAGTGCAAACTAAGCATAAGGCAGAGGCACAAGTGCAGGCTAGGCATAAGGCAGGGGCACAAGTGCTGGCTAGGCATAAGGCAGGGGCACAAGTGCAGGCTAGGCATAAGGCAGGGGCACAAGTGCTGGCTAGGCATAAGGCAGGGGCACAAGTGCTGGCTAGGCATAAGGCAGGGGCACAAGTGCTGGCTAGGCATAAGGCAGGGGCACAAGTGCTGGCTAGGCATAAGGCAGGGGCACAAGTGATGGCTAGGCATAAGGCAGGGGCACAAGTGCTGGCTAGGCATAAGGCAGGGGCACAAGTGCAGGCTAGGCATAAGGCAGGGGCACAAGTGCAGGCTAGGCATAAGGCAGGGGCACAAGTGCTGGCTAGGCATAAGGCAGGGGTACAAGTGCTGCCTAGGCATCAGGCAGGGGCAAAAGTGCTGGCTAGGCATAAGGCAGGGGCAAAAGTGCTGGCTAGGCATAAGGCAGGGGCACAAATGCAGGCTAGGCATAAGGCAGGGGCACAAATGCAGGCTAGGCATAAGGCAGGGGCACAAATGCAGGCTAGGCATAAGGCAGGGGCACAAATGCAGGCTAGGCATAAGGCAGGGGCACAAGTGCAGGATAGGCATAAGGCAGGGGCACAAGTGGTGGCTAGGCATAAGGCAGGGGCACAAGTGCTGGCTAGGCATAAGGCAGGGGCACAAGTGCTGGCTAGGCATAAGGCAGGGGCACAACTGCGGACTAGGCTTTAGGCAGGGGCACAAGTGGTGGCTAGGCATCAGGCAGGGGCAAAAGTGCTGGCTAGGCATAAGGCAGGGGCAAAAGTGCTGGCTAGGCATAAGGCAGGGGCACAAATGCAGGCTAGGCATAAGGCAGGGGCACAAATGCAGGCTAGGCATAAGGCAGGGGCACAAGTGCAGGATAGGCATAAGGCAGGGGCACAAGTGCTGGCTAGGCATAAGGCAGGGGCACGAGTGCAGGCTAGGCATAAGGCAGGGGCACGAGTGCTGGCTAGGCATAAGGCAGGGGCACGAGTGCAGGCTAGGCATAAGGCAGGGGCACGAGTGCAGGCTAGGCATAAGGCAGGGGCACAAGTGCAGGCTAGGCATAAGGCAGGGGCACAAGTGCAGGCTAGGCATAAGGCAGGGGCACAAGTGCAGGCTAGGCATAAGGCAGGGGCACAAGTGTAGGCTAGGCATAAGGCAGGGGCACAAGTGCAGGCTAGGCATAAGACAGGGGCACAAGTGCAGGCTAGGCATAAGACAGGGGCACAAGTGCAGGCTAGGCATAAGGCAGGCGCACAAGTGCAGGCTAGGCATAAGGCAGGGGCACAAGTGGTGGCTAGGCATAAGGCAGGGGAACAAGTGCTGGCTAGGCATAAGGCAGGGGCACAAGTGCGGGCTAGGCTTAAGGCAGGGGCACAAGTACAAACTAAGCATAAGGCAGAGGCACAAGTGCAAGCTAGGCATAAGGCAGGGGCACCTATGCAGGCTAGGCTTAAGGCAGGGGCACAAGTGATGGCTACACATAAGGCATACAGCTAACTCTTTGCACTCTTTGCATAAAGGGATAGGCACCCTTAGGGGTGAAGAGCTAGCTTTCACCCCTCTACTCTGTACTTCGTTGTACAGTGCGGAGCCACTCCATAACCCCCATGAACCAAGCGACCAGGCACATCTTGTCTGTCCTCCGTAAATGGGTAATGCCTTTGTCCCCAATTACAGTTGTGCATGTGCATTCAGACGGGACAAGAGCGAAGAGCGTAAAGCCTGCCCTGTGTGCATAACCAACATGAAGCTAAAGACAAAAAAACAATAATGCAAGGGGCTCAAAAGTGCTGGCTAGGCATAAGGCAGGGGCACAAGTGCTGGCTAGGCATAAGGCAGGGGCACAAGTGCTGGCTAGGCATAAGGCAGGGGCACAAGTGCTGGCTAGGCATAAGGCAGGGGCACAAGTGCTGGCTAGGCATAAGGCAGGGGCACAAGTGCTGGCTAGGCATAAGGCAGGGGCACACGTGCAGGCTAGGCATAAGGCATCGGCACACGTGCAGGCTAGGCATAAGGCAGGGGCACACGTGCAGGCTAGGCATAAGGCAGGGGCACACGTGCAGGCTAGGCATAAGGCAGGGGCACACGTGCAGGCTAGGCATAAGGCAGGGGCACACGTGCAGGCTAGGCATAACGCAGGGGCACACGTGCAGGCTAGGCATAACGCAGGGGCACAAGTGCAGGCTAGGCATAAGGCAGGGGCACAGGTGCAGGCTAGGCATAAGGCAGGGGCACAAGTGCAGGCTAGGCATAAGGCAGGGGCACAAGTGCAGGCTAGGCATAAGGCAGGGGCACAAGTGCAGGCTAGGCATAAGGCAGGGGCACAAGTGCAGGCTAGGCATAAGGCAGGGGCACAAGTGCAGGCTAGGCATCAGGCAGGGGCAAAAGTGCTGGCTAGGCATAAGGCAGGGGCACAAATGCAGGCTAGGCATAAGGCAGGGGCACGAGTGCAGGCTAGGCATAAGGCAGGGGCACGAGTGCTGGCTAGGCATAAGGCAGGGGCACGAGTGCTGGCTAGGCATAAGGCAGGGGTACAAGTGCTGGCTAGGCATAAGGCAGGGGCACGAGTGCTGGCTAGGCATAAGGCAGGGGCACGAGTGCTGGCTAGGCATAAGGCAGGGGCACGAGTGCTGGCTAGGCATAAGGCAGGGGCACAAGTGCTGGCTAGGCATAAGGCAGGGGCACGAGTGCTGGCTAGGCATAAGGCAGGGGCACGAGTGCTGGCTAGGCATAAGGCAGGGGCACGAGTGCTGGCTAGGCATAAGGCAGGGGCACGAGTGCTGGCTAGGCATAAGGCAGGGGCACGAGTGCTGGCTAGGCATAAGGCAGGGGCACGAGTGCTGGCTAGGCATAAGGCAGGGGCACGAGTGCTGGCTAGGCATAAGGCAGGGGCACGAGTGCTGGCTAGGCATAAGGCAGGGGCACGAGTGCTGGCTAGGCATAAGGCAGGGGCACGAGTGCTGGCTAGGCATAAGGCAGGGGCACGAGTGCTGGCTAGGCATAAGGCAGGGGCACGAGTGCAGGCTAGGCATAAGGCAGGGGCACGAGTGCAGGCTAGGCATAAGGCAGGGGCACGAGTGCAGGCTAGGCATAAGGCATGGGCACGAGTGCTGGCTAGGCATAAGGCAGGGGCACAAGTGCGGGCTAGGCTTTAGGCAGGGGCACAAGTACAAACTAAGCATAAGGCAGAGGCACAAGTGCAAGCTAGGCATAAGGCAGGGGCACCTATGCAGGCTAGGCATAAGGCAGGGGCACCTATGCAGGCTAGGCTTAAGGCAGGGGCACAAGTGATGGCTACACATAAGGCATACAGCTAACTCTTTGCACTCTTTGCATAAAGGGATAGGCACCCTTAGGGGTGAAAAGCTAGCTTTCACCCCTCTACTCTGTACTTCGTTGTACAGTGCGGAGCCACTCCATAACCCCCATGAACCAAGCGACCAGGCACATCTTGTCTGTCCTCCGTAAATGGGTAATGCCTTTGTCCCCAATTACAGTTGTGCATGTGCATTCAGACGGGACAAGAGCGAAGAGCGTAAAGCCTGCCCTGTGTGCATAACCAACATGAAGCTAAAGACAAAAAAACAATAATGCAAGGGGCTCAAAAGTGCTGGCTAGGCGTAAGGCAGGGGCACAAGTGCTGGCTAGGCATAAGGCAGGGGCACAAGTGCTGGCTAGGCATAAGGCAGGGGCACAAGTGCTGGCTAGGCATAAGGCAGGGGCACAAGTGCTGGCTAGGCATAAGGCAGGGGCACAAGTGCTGGCTAGGCATAAGGCAGGGGCACAAGTGCTGGCTAGGCATAAGGCAGGGGCACAAGTGCTGGCTAGGCATAAGGCAGGGGCTCAAGTGCGGGCTAGGCATAATGCAGGGGCACAAGTGCGGGCTAGGCATAAGGCAGGGGCACAAGTGCGGGCTAGGCATACGGCAGGGGCACAAGTGCAGGCTAGGCATAAGGCAGGGGCACAAGTGCAGGCTAGGCATAAGGCAGGGGCACAAGTGCAGGCTAGGCATAAGGCAGGGGCACAAGTGCAGGCTAGGCATAAAGCAGGGGCACAAGTGCAGGCTAGGCATAAGGCAGGGCACAAGTGCAGGCTAGGCATAAGGCAGGGCACAAGTGCAGGCTAGGCATAAGGCAGGGGCACAAGTGCGGGCTAGGCATAAGGCAGGGGCACAAGTGCGGGCTAGGCATAAGGCAGGGGCACAAGTGCAAACTAAGCATAAGGCAGAGGCACAAGTGCAGGCTAGGCATAAGGCAGAAGCACAAGTGCAGGCTAGGCATAAGGCAGGGGCACAAGTGCTGGCTAGGCATAAGGCAGGGGCACAAGTGCTGGCTAGGCATAAGGCAGGGGCACAAGTGCAGGCTGGGCATAAGGCAGGGGCACAAGTGCAGGCTAGGCATAAGGCAGGGGCACAAGTGCAGGCTAGGCATAAGGCAGGGGCACAAGTGCAGGCTAGGCATAAGGCAGGGGCACAAGTGAAAACTAAGCATAAGGCAGAGGCACAAGTGCAGGCTAGGCATAAGGCAGAAGCACAAGTGCAGGCTAGGCATAAGGCAGGGGCACAAGTGCTGGCTAGGCATAAGGCAGGGGCACAAGTGCAGGCTAGGCATAAGGCAGGGGCACAAGTGCAGGCTAGGCATAAGGCAGGGGCACAAGTGCAGGCTAGGCATAAGGCAGGGGCAAAAGTGCGGGCTAGGCATAAGGCAGGGGCACAAGTGCAGGCTAGGCATAAGGCAGGGGCACAAGTGCAGGCTAGGCATAAGGCAGGGGCACAAGTGCTGGCTAGGCATAAGGCAGGGGCACAAGTGCTGGCTAGGCATAAGGCAGGGGCACAAGTGCTGGCTAGGCATGAGGCAGGGGCACAAGTGCTGGCTAGGCATAAGGCAGGGGTACAAGTGCTGGCTAGGCATAAGGCAGGGGCACAAGTGCTGGCTAGGCATAAGGCAGGGGCACAAGTGCTGGCTAGGCGTAAGGCAGGGGCACAAGTGCGGGCTAGTCTTTAGGCAGGGGCACAAGTGCAAACTAAGCATAAGGCAGAGGCACAAGTGCAGGCTAGGCATAAGGCAGGGGCACAAGTGCAGGCTAGGCATAAGGCAGGGGCACAAGTGCTGGCTAGGCATAAGGCAGGGGCACAAGTGCTGGCTAGGCATAAGGCAGGGGCACAAGTGCTGGCTAGGCATAAGGCAGGGGCACAAGTGCTGGCTAGGCATAAGGCAGGGGCACAAGTGCTGGCTAGGCTTAAGGCAGGGGCACAAGTGCGGGCTAGGCATAAGGCAGGGGCACAAGTGCTGCCTAGGCATCAGGCAGGGGCAAAAGTGCTGGCTAGGCATAAGGCAGGGGCAAAAGTGCTGGCTAGGCATAAGGCAGGGGCACAAATGCAGGCTAGGCATAAGGCAGGGGCACAAATGCAGGCTAGGCATAAGGCAGGGGCACAAGTGCAGGATAGGCATAAGGCAGGGGCACAAGTGGTGGCTAGGCATAAGGCAGGGGCACAAGTGCTGGCTAGGCATAAGGCAGGGGCACAAGTGCTGGCTAGGCATAAGGCAGGGGCACAAGTGCGGACTAGGCTTTAGGCAGGGGCACAAGTGCTGGCTAGGCATAAGGCAGGGGCACAAGTGCTGGCTAGGCATAAGGCAGGGGCACAAGTGCGGGCTAGGCTTTAGGCAGGGGCACAAGTACAAACTAAGCATAAGGCAGAGGCACAAGTGCAAGCTAGGCATAAGGCAGGGGCACCTATGCAGGCTAGGCTTAAGGCAGGGGCACAAGTGATGGCTACACATAAGGCATACAGCTAACTCTTTGCACTCTTTGCATAAAGGGATAGGCACCCTTAGGGGTGAAGAGCTAGCTTTCACCCCTCTACTCTGCACTTTGTTGTTCAGTGCAAAGCCAGTCCATAACCCCCATGCTCCAAGCGACCAGGCACATCTTGTCTGTCCTCCGTAAATGGGTAATGCCTTCGTCCCCAATTACAGTCGTGCATGTGCATTCAGACGGGACAAGAGCGAAGAGCGTAAAGCCTGCCCTGTGTGCATAACCAACATGAAGCTAAAGACAAAAAAACAATAATGCAAGGGGCTCAAAAGTGCTGGCTAGGCATAAGGCAGGGGCACAAGTGCTGGCTAGGCATAAGGCAGGGGCACAAGTGCTGGCTAGGCATAAGGCAGGGACACAAGTGCTGGCTAGGCATAAGGCAGGGGCACAAGTGCGGGCTAGGCATAAGGCAGGGGCACAAGTGCGGGCTAGGCATATGGCAGGGGCACAAGTGCGGGCTAGGCATAAGGCAGGGGCACAAGTGCGGGCTAGGCATAAGGCAAGGGCACAAGTGCTGGCTAGGCATAAGGCAGGGGCACAAGTGCAGGCTAGGCATAAGGCAGGGGCACAAGTGCAGGCTAGGCATAAGGCAGGGGCACAAGTGCAGGCTAGGCATAAGGCAGGGGCGCAAGTGCGGGCTAGGCATAAGGCAGGGGCGCAAGTGCGGGCTAGGCATAAGGCAGGGGCGCAAGTGCCGGCTAGGCATAAGGCAGGGGCGCAAGTGCGGGCTAGGCATAAGGCAGGGGCGCAAGTGCGGGCTAGTCATAAGGCAGGGGCGCAAGTGCGGGCTAGGCATAAGGCAGGGGCGCAAGTGCGGGCTAGGCATAAGGCAGGGGCGCAAGTGCCGGCTAGGCATAAGGCAGGGGCACCTATGCAGGCTAGGCTTAAGGCAGGGGAACAAGTGATGGCTACACATAAGGCATACGGCTAACTCTTTGCACTCTTTGCATAAAGGGATAGGCACCCTTAGGGGTGTGAAGAGCTAGCTTTCACCCCTCTACTCTGTACTTTGTTGTACAGTGCGGAGACACTCCATAACCCCCATGCTCCAAGCAACCAGGCACATCTTGTCTGTCCTCCGTAAATGGGTAATGCCTTCGTCCCCAATTACAGTCGTGCATGTGCATTCAGATGGGACAAGAGCGAAGAGCGTAAAGCCTGCCCTGTGTGCATAACCAACATGAAGCTAAAGACAAAAAAACAATAATGCAAGGGGCTCAAAAGTGCTGGCTAGGCATAAGGCAGGGGCACAAGTGCTGGCTAGGCATAAGGCAGGGGCACAAGTGCTGGCTAGGCATAAGGCAGGGGCACAAGTGCTGGCTAGGCATAAGGCAGGGGCACAAGTGCGGGCTAGGCATAAGGCAGGGGCACAAGTGCGGGCTAGGCATAAGGCAGGGGCACAAGTGCGGGCTAGGCATAAGGCAGGGGCACAAGTGCGGGCTAGGCATAAGGCAGGGGCACAAGTGCGGGCTAGGCATAAGGCAGGGGCACAAGTGCGGGCTAGGCATAAGGCAGGGGCACAAGTGCGGGCTAGGCATAAGGCAGGGGCACAAGTGCGGGCTAGGCATAAGGCAGGGGCGCAAGTGCGGGCTAGGCATAAGGCAGGGGCGCAAGTGCGGGCTAGGCATAAGGCAGGGGCGCAAGTGCGGGCTAGGCATAAGGCAGGGGCGCAAGTGCGGGCTAGGCATAAGGCAGGGGCGCAAGTGCTGGCTAGGCATAAGGCAGGGGCACAAGTGCGGGCTAGGCTTTAGGCAGGGGCACAAGTGCAAACTAAGCATAAGGCAGAGGCACAAGTGCAAGCTAGGCATAAGGCAGGGGCACCTATGCAGGTTAGGCTTAAGGCAGGGGCACAAGTGATGGCTACACATAAGGCATACGGCTAACTCTTTGCACTCTTTGCATAAAGGGATAGGCACCCTTAGGGGTGTGAAGAGCTAGCTTTCACCCCTCTACTCTGTACTTTGTTGTACAGTGCGGAGCCACTCCATAACCCCCATGCTCCAAGCGACCAGGCACATCTTGTCTGTCCTCCGTAAATGGGTAATGCCTTCGTCCCCAATTACAGTCGTGCATGTGCATTCAGACGGGACAAGAGCGAAGAGCGTAAAGCCTGCCCTGTGTGCATAACCAACATGAAGCTAAAGACAAAAAAACAATAATGCAAGGGGCTCAAAATTGCTGGCTAGGCATAAGGCAGGGGCACAAGTGCTGGCTAGGCATAAGGCAGGGGCACAAGTGCTGGCTAGGCATAAGGCAGGGGCACAAGTGCTGGCTAGGCATAAGGCAGGGGCACAAGTGCTGGCTAGGCATAAGGCAGGGGCACAAGTGCTGGCTAGGCATAAGGCAGGGGCACAAGTGCGGGCTAGGCATAAGGCAGGGGCACAAGTGCGGGCTAGGCATAAGGCAGGGGCACAAGTGCGGGCTAGGCATAAGGCAGGGGCACAAGTGCGGGCTAGGCATAAGGCAGGGGCACAAGTGCTGGCTAGGCATAAGGCAGGGGCACAAGGCAGGGGCACAAGTGCGGGCTAGGCATAAGGCAGGGGCACAAGTGCGGGCTAGGCATAATGCAGGGGCACAAGTGCTGGCTAGGCATAATGCAGGGGCATAAGTGCGGGCTAGGCTTTAGGCAGGGGCACAAGTGCAAACTAAGCATAAGGCAGAGGCACAAGTGCAAGCTAGGCATAAGGCAGGGGCGCAAGTGCGGGCTAGGCATAAGGCAGGGGCGCAAGTGCGGGCTAGGCATAAGGCAGGGGCGCAAGTGCGGGCTAGGCATAAGGCAGGGGCGCAAGTGCGGGCTAGGCATAAGGCAGGGGCGCAAGTGCGGGCTAGGCATAAGGCAGGGGCGCAAGTGCGGGCTAGGCATAAGGCAGGGGCGCAAGTGCGGGCTAGGCATAAGGCAGGGGCGCAAGTGCGGGCTAGGCATAAGGCAGGGGCGCAAGTGCGGGCTAGGCATAAGGCAGGGGCGCAAGTGCGGGCTAGGCATAAGGCAGGGGCGCAAGTGCGGGCTAGGCATAAGGCAGGGGCGCAAGTGCGGGCTAGGCATAAGGCAGGGGCGCAAGTGCGGGCTAGGCATAAAGCAGGGGCGCAAGTGCGGGCTAGGCATAAGGCAGGGGCGCAAGTGCGGGCTAGGCATAAGGCAGGGGCGCAAGTGCGGGCTAGGCATAAGGCAGGGGCGCAAGTGCCGGCTAGGCATAAGGCAGGGGCGCAAGTGCCGGCTAGGCATAAGGCAGGGGCGCAAGTGCCGGCTAGGCATAAGGCAGGGGCGCAAGTGCCGGCTAGGCATAAGGCAGGGGCGCAAGTGCCGGCTAGGCATAAGGCAGGGGCGCAAGTGCCGGCTAGGCATAAGGCAGGGGCGCAAGTGCCGGCTAGGCATAAGGCAGGGGCGCAAGTGCCGGCTAGGCATAAGGCAGGGGCGCAAGTGCGGGCTAGGCATAAGGCAGGGGCGCAAGTGCGGGCTAGGCATAAGGCAGGGGCGCAAGTGCGGGCTAGGCATAAGGCAGGGGCGCAAGTGCGGGCTAGGCATAAGGCAGGGGCGCAAGTGCGGGCTAGGCATAAGGCAGGGGCGCAAGTGCGGGCTAGGCATAAGGCAGGGGCTCAAGTGCGGGCTAGGCATAAGGCAGGGGCGCAAGTGCGGGCTAGGCATAAGGCAGGGGCTCAAGTGCGGGCTAGGCATAAGGCAGGGGCGCAAGTGCTGGCTAGGCATAAGGCAGGGGCGCAAGTGCGGGCTAGGCATAAGGCAGGGGCGCAAGTGCGGGCTAGGCATAAGGCAGGGGCGCAAGTGCGGGCTAGGCATAAGGCAGGGGCGCAAGTGCGGGCTAGGCATAAGGCAGGGGCGCAAGTGCGGGCTAGGCATAAGGCAGGGGCGCAAGTGCGGGCTAGGCATAAGGCAGGGGCGCAAGTGCGGGCTAGGCATAAGGCAGGGGCGCAAGTGCGGGCTAGGCATAAGGCAGGGGCGCAAGTGCGGGCTAGGCATAAGGCAGGGGCGCAAGTGCGGGCTAGGCATAAGGCAGGGGCGCAAGTGCGGGCTAGGCATAAGGCAGGGGCGCAAGTGCGGGCTAGGCATAAGGCAGGGGCGCAAGTGCGGGCTAGGCATAAGGCAGGGGCGCAAGTGCGGGCTAGGCATAAGGCAGGGGCGCAAGTGCGGGCTAGGCATAAGGCAGGGGCGCAAGTGCGGGCTAGGCATAAGGCAGGGGCGCAAGTGCTGGCTAGGCATAAGGCAGGGGCGCAAGTGCTGGCTAGGCATAAGGCAGGGGCGCAAGTGCGGGCTAGGCATAAGGCAGGGGCGCAAGTGCGGGCTAGGCATAAGGCAGGGGCGCAAGTGCGGGCTAGGCATAAGGCAGGGGCACAAGTGCGAGCTAGGCATAAGGCAGGGGCACAAGTGCGAGCTAGGCATAAGGCAGGGGCACAAGTGCGGGCTAGGCATAAGGCAGGGGCACAAGTGCGGGCTAGGCATAAGGCAGGGGCACAAGTGCGGGCTAGGCATAAGGCAGGGGCGCAAGTGCGGGCTAGGCATAAGGCAGGGGCGCAAGTGCGGGCTAGGCATAAGGCAGGGGCGCAAGTGCGGGCTAGGCATAAGGCAGGGGCGCAAGTGCGGGCTAGGCATAAGGCAGGGGCGCAAGTGCGGGCTAGGCATAAGGCAGGGGCGCAAGTGCGGGCTAGGCATAAGGCAGGGGCGCAAGTGCGGGCTAGGCATAAGGCAGGGGCGCAAGTGCGGGCTAGGCATAAGGCAGGGGCGCAAGTGCGGGCTAGGCATAAGGCAGGGGCGCAAGTGCGGGCTAGGCATAAGGCAGGGGCGCAAGTGCGGGCTAGGCATAAGGCAGGGGCGCAAGTGCGGGCTAGGCATAAGGCAGGGGCGCAAGTGCGGGCTAGGCATAAGGCAGGGGCGCAAGTGCGGGCTAGGCATAAGGCAGGGGCGCAAGTGCGGGCTAGGCATAAGGCAGGGGCGCAAGTTCGGGCTAGGCATAAGGCAGGGGCGCAAGTTCGGGCTAGGCATAAGGCAGGGGCGCAAGTGCGGGCTAGGCATAAGGCAGGGGCGCAAGTGCGGGCTAGGCATAAGGCAGGGGCGCAAGTGCGGGCTAGGCATAAGGCAGGGGCGCAAGTGCGGGCTAGGCATAAGGCAGGGGCGCAAGTGCGGGCTAGGCATAAGGCAGGGGCGCAAGTGCGGGCTAGGCATAAGGCAGGGGCGCAAGTGCGGGCTAGGCATAAGGCAGGGGCGCAAGTGCGGGCTAGGCATAAGGCAGGGGCGCAAGTGCGGGCTAGGCATAAGGCAGGGGCGCAAGTGCGGGCTAGGCATAAGGCAGGGGCGCAAGTGCGGGCTAGGCATAAGGCAGGGGCGCAAGTGCGGGCTAGGCATAAGGCAGGGGCGCAAGTGCGGGCTAGGCATAAGGCAGGGGCGCAAGTGCGGGCTAGGCATAAGGCAGGGGCGCAAGTGCGGGCTAGGCATAAGGCAGGGGCGCAAGTGCGGGCTAGGCATAAGGCAGGGGCGCAAGTGCGGGCTAGGCATAAGGCAGGGGCGCAAGTGCGGGCTAGGCATAAGGCAGGGGCGCAAGTGCGGGCTAGGCATAAGGCAGGGGCGCAAGTGCGGGCTGGGCATAAGGCAGGGGCGCAAGTGCGGGCTGGGCATAAGGCAGGGGCGCAAGTGCGGGCTAGGCATAAGGCAGGGGCGCAAGTGCGGGCTAGGCATAAGGCAGGGGCACAAGTGCGGGCTAGGCATAAGGCAGGGGCACAAGTGCGGGCTAGGCATAAGGCAGGGGCACAAGTGCGGGCTAGGCATAAGGCAGGGGCACAAGTGCGGGCTAGGCATAAGGCAGGGGCACAAGTGCGGGCTAGGCATAAGGCAGGGGCACAAGTGCGGGCTAGGCATAAGGCAGGGGCACAAGTGCGGGCTAGGCATAAGGCAGGGGCACAAGTGCGGGCTAGGCATAAGGCAGGGGCACAAGTGCGAGCTAGGCATAAGGCAGGGGCACAAGTGCGAGCTAGGCATAAGGCAGGGGCACAAGTGCGGGCTAGGCATAAGGCAGGGGCACAAGTTCGGGCTAGGCATAAGGCAGGGGCACAAGTGAAAGCTAGGCATAAGGCAGAGGCGCAAGTGCGGGCTAGGCATAAGGCAGGGGCGCAAGTGCGGGCTAGGCATAAGGCAGGGGCGCAAGTGCGGGCTAGGCATAAGGCAGGGGCGCAAGTGCGGGCTAGGCATAAGGCAGGGGCGCAAGTGCGGGCTAGGCATAAGGCAGGGGCGCAAGTGCGGGCTAGGCATAAGGCAGGGGCGCAAGTGCGGGCTAGGCATAAGGCAGGGGCGCAAGTGCGGGATAGGCATAAGGCAGGGGCGCAAGTGCTGGCTAGGCATAAGGCAGGGGCGCAAGTGCTGGCTAGGCATAAGGCAGGGGCGCAAGTGCTGGCTAGGCATAAGGCAGGGGCACAAGTGCGGGCTAGGCTTTAGGCAGGGGCACAAGTGCAAACTAAGCATAAGGCAGAGGCACAAGTGCGGGCTAGGCATAAGGCAGGGGCACAAGTGCGGGCTAGGCATAAGGCAGGGGCACAAGTGTGGGCTAGGCATAAGGCAGGGGCACAAGTGCGGGCTAGGCATAAGGCAGGAGCACAAGTGCGAGCTAGGCATAAGGCAGGGGCACAAGTGCGGGCTAGGCATAAGGCAGGGGCACAAGTGCGGGCTAGGCATAAGGCAGGGGCACAAGTGCGGGCTAGGCATAAGGCAGGGGCACAAGTGCGGGCTAGGCATAAGGCAGGGGCACAAGTGCGGGCTAGGCATAAGGCAGGGGCACAAGTGCAGGCTAGGCATAAGGCAGGGGCACAAGTGCGGGCTAGGCATAAGGCAGGGGCACAAGTGCGGGCTAGGCATAAGGCAGGGGCACAAGTGCGGGCTAGGCATAAGGCAGGGGCACAAGTGCAGGCTAGGCATAAGGCAGGGCCACAAGTGCGGGCTAGGCATAAGGCAGGGGCACAAGTGCGGGCTAGGCATCAGGCAGGGGCACAAGTGCGGGCTAGGCATAAGACAGGGGCACAAGTGCGGGCTAGGCATAAGACAGGGGCACAAGTGCGGGCTAGGCATAAGACAGGGGCACAAGTGCGGGCTAGGCATAAGGCAGGGGCACAAGTGCGGGCTAGGCATAAGGCAGGGGCACAAGTGCGGGCTAGGCATAAGGCAGGGGCACAAGTGCGGGCTAGGCATAAGGCAGGGGCACAAGTGCGGGCTAGGCATAAGGCAGGGGCACAAGTGCTGGCTAGGCATAATGCAGGGGCATAAGTTCGGGCTAGGCTTTAGGCAGGGGCACAAGTGCAAACTAAGCATAAGGCAAAGGCACAAGTGCAAGCTAGGCATAAGGCAGGGGCACCTATGCAGGCTAGGCTTAAGGCAGGGGAACAAGTGATGGCTACACATGAGGCATACGGCTAACTCTTTGCACTCTTTGCATAAAGGGATAGGCACCCTTAGGGGTGTGAAGAGCTAGCTTTCACCCCTCTACTCTGTACTTTGTTGTACAGTGCGGAGCCACTCCATAACCCCCACGCTCCAAGCAACCAGGCACATCTTGTCTGTCCTCCGTAAATGGGTAATGCCTTCGTCCCCAATTACAGTCGTGCATGTGCATTCAGATGGGACAAGAGCGAAGAGCGTAAAGCCTGCCCTGTGTGCATAACCAACATGAAGCTAAAGACAAAAAAACAATAATGCAAGGGGCTCAAAAGTGCTGGCTAGGCATAAGGCAGGGGCACAAGTGCTGGCTAGGCATAAGGCAGGGGCACAAGTGCTGGCTAGGCATAAGGCAGGGGCACAAGTGCTGGCTAGGCATAAGGCAGGGGCACAAGTGCTGGCTAGGCATAAGGCAGGGGCACAAGTGCGGGCTAGGCATAAGGCAGGGGCACAAGTGCGGGCTAGGCATAAGGCAGGGGCACAAGTGCGGGCTAGGCATAAGGCAGGGGCACAAGTGCGGGCTAGGCATAAGGCAGGGGCACAAGTGCGGGCTAGGCATAAGGCAGGGGCACAAGTGCGGGCTAGGCATAAGGCAGGGGCACAAGTGCGGGCTAGGCATAAGGCAGGGGCACAAGTGCGGGCTAGGCATAAGGCAGGGGCACAAGTGCGGGCTAGGCATAAGGCAGGGGCACAAGTGCGGGCTAGGCATAAGGCAGGGGCGCAAGTGCGGGCTAGGCATAAGGCAGGGGCGCAAGTGCGGGCTAGGCATAAGGCAGGGGCACAAGTGCGGGCTAGGCATAAGGCAGGGGCACAAGTGCAAACTAAGCATAAGGCAGAGGCACAAGTGCAAGCTAGGCATAAGGCAGGGGCACCTATGCAGGTTAGGCTTAAGGCAGGGGCACAAGTGATGGCTACACATAAGGCATACGGCTAACTCTTTGCACTCTTTGCATAAAGGAATAGGCACCCTTAGGGGTGTGAAGAGCTAGCTTTCACCCCTCTACTCTGTACTTTGTTGTACAGTGCGGAGCCACTCCATAACCCCCATGCTCCAAGCAACCAGGCACATCTTGTCTGTCCTCCGTAAATGGGTAATGCCTTCGTCCCCAATTACAGTCGTGCATGTGCATTCAGATGGGACAAGAGCGAAGAGCGTAAAGCCTGCCCTGTGTGCATAACCAACATGAAGCTAAAGACAAAAAAACAATAATGCAAGGGGCTCAAAAGTGCTGGCTAGGCATAAGGCAGGGGCACAAGTGCTGGCTAGGCATAAGGCAGGGGCACAAGTGCTGGCTAGGCATAAGGCAGGGGCACAAGTGCTGGCTAGGCATAAGGCAGGGGCACAAGTGCGGGCTAGGCATAAGGCAGGGGCACAAGTGCGGGCTAGGCATAAGGCAGGGGCACAAGTGCGGGCTAGGCATAAGGCAGGGGCACAAGTGCGGGCTAGGCATAAGGCAGGGGCACAAGTGCGGGCTAGGCATAAGGCAGGGGCGCAAGTGCGGGCTAGGCATAAGGCAGGGGCGCAAGTGCGGGCTAGGCATAAGGCAGGGGCACAAGTGCGGGCTAGGCATAAGGCAGGGGCGCAAGTGCGGGCTAGGCATAAGGCAGGGGCGCAAGTGCGGGCTAGGCATAAGGCAGGGGCACAAGTGCGGGCTAGGCATAAGGCAGGGGCACAAGTGCGGGCTAGGCATAAGGCAGGGGCACAAGTGCGGGCTAGGCATAAGGCAGGGGCACAAGTGCGGGCTAGGCATAAGGCAGGGGCACAAGTGCGGGCTAGGCATAAGGCAGGGGCACAAGTGCGGGCTAGGCATAAGGCAGGGGCACAAGTGCGGGCTAGGCATAAGGCAGGGGCACAAGTGCGGGCTAGGCATAAGGCAGGGGCACAAGTGCGGGCTAGGCATAAGGCAGGGGCACAAGTGCCGGCTAGGCATAAGGCAGGGGCACAAGTGCGGGCTAGGCATAAGGAAGTGGCACAAGTGCGGGCTAGGCATAAGGAAGGGGCACAAGTGCTGGCTAGGCATAATGCAGGGGAACAAGTGCTGGCTAGGCATAATGCAGGGGCATAAGTGCGGGCTAGGCTTTAGGCAGGGGCACAAGTGCAAACTAAGCATAAGGCAGAGGCACAAGTGCAAGCTAGGCATAAGGCAGGGGCGCAAGTGCGGGCTAGGCATAAGGCAGGGGCGCAAGTGCGGGCTAGGCATAAGGCAGGGGCGCAAGTGCGGGCTAAGCATAAGGCAGGGGCGCAAGTGCGGGCTAGGCATAAGGCAGGGGCGCAAGTGCGGGCTAGGCATAAGGCAGGGGCGCAAGTGCGGGCTAGGCATAAGGCAGGGGCGCAAGTGCGGGCTAGGCATAAGGCAGGGGCGCAAGTGCGGGCTAGGCATAAGGCAGGGGCGCAAGTGCGGGCTAGGCATAAGGCAGGGGCGCAAGTGCGGGATAGGCATAAGGCAGGGGCGCAAGTGCTGGCTAGGCATAAGGCAGGGGCGCAAGTGCTGGCTAGGCATAAGGCAGGGGCGCAAGTGCTGGCTAGGCATAAGGCAGGGGCGCAAGTGCGGGCTAGGCATAAGGCAGGGGCGCAAGTGCGGGCTAGGCATAAGGCAGGGGCCCAAGTGCGGGCTAGGCATAAGGCAGGGGCACAAGTGCGGGCTAGGCATAAGGCAGGGGCACAAGTGCGGGCTAGGCATAAGGCAGGGGCACAAGTGCGGGCTAGGCATAAGGCAGGGGCACAAGTGCGGGCTAGGCATAAGGCAGGGGCACAAGTGCGGGCTAGGCATAAGGCAGGGGCACAAGTGCGGGCTAGGCATAAGGCAGGGGCACAAGTGCGGGCTAGGCATAAGGCAGGGGCACAAGTGCGGGCTAGGCATAAGGCAGGGGCACAAGTGCGGGCTAGGCATAAGGCAGGGGCACAAGTGCGGGCTAGGCATAAGGCAGGGGCACAAGTGCGGGCTAGGCATAAGGCAGGGGCACTAGTGCGGGCAAGGCATAAGGCAGGGGCACAAGTGCGGGCTAGGCATAAGGCAGGGGCACAAGTGCGGGCTAGGCATAAGGCAGGGGCACAAGTGCGGGCTAGGCATAAGGCAGGGGCACAAGTGCGAGCTAGGCATAAGGCAGGGGCACAAGTGCGAGCTAGGCATAAGGCAGGGGCACAAGTGCGGGCTAGGCATAAGGCAGGGGCGCAAGTGCGGGCTAGGCATAAGGCAGGGGCGCAAGTGCGGGCTAGGCATAAGGCAGGGGCGCAAGTGCGGGCTAGGCATAAGTCAGGGGCGCAAGTGCGGGCTAGGCATAAGGCAGGGGCGCAAGTGCGGGCTAGGCATAAGGCAGGGGCGCAAGTGCGGGCTAGGCATAAGGCAGGGGCTCAAGTGCGGGCTAGGCATAAGGCAGGGGCACAAGTGCGGGCTAGGCATAAGGCAGGGGCACAAGTGCGGGCTAGGCATAAGGCAGGGGCGCAAGTGCGGGCTAAGCATCAGGCAGGGGCGCAAGTGCGGGCTAGGCATAAGGCAGGGGCGCAAGTGCGGGCTAGGCATAAGGCAGGGGCGCAAGTGCGGGCTCGGCATAAGGCAGGGGAGCAAGTGCGGGCTAGGCATAAGGCAGGGGCGCAAGTGCGGGATAGGCATAAGGCAGGGGCGCAAGTGCGGGATAGGCATAAGGCAGGGGCGCAAGTGCGGGATAGGCATAAGGCAGGGGCGCAAGTGCTGGCTAGGCATAAGGCAGGGGCGCAAGTGCTGGCTAGGCATAAGGCAAGGGCGCAAGTGCTGGCTAGGCATAAGGCAGGGGCGCAAGTGCTGGCTAGGCATAAGGCTGGGGAGCAAGTGCTGGCTAGGCATAAGGCAGGGGCGCAAGTGCGGGCTAGGCATAAGGCAGGGGCACAAGTGCGGGCTAGGCATAAGGCAGGGGCCCAAGTGCGGGCTAGGCATAAGGCAGGGGCCCAAGTGCGGGCTAGGCATAAGGCAGGGGCCCAAGTGCGGGCTAGGCATAAGGCAGGGGCCCAAGTGCGGGCTAGGCATAAGGCAGGGGCACAAGTGCGGGATAGGCATAAGGCAGGGGCACAAGTGCTGGCTAGGCATAAGGCTGGGGCGCAAGTGCTGGCTAGGCATAAGGCAGGGGCGCAAGTGCGGGCTAGGCATAAGGCAGGGGCGCAAGTGCGGGCTAGGAATAAGGCAGGGGCGCAAGTGCTGGCTAGGCATAAGGCAGGGGCGCAAGTGCTGGCTAGGCATAAGGCTGGGGCGCAAGTGCGGGCTAGGCATAAGGCTGGGGCGCAAGTGCGGGCTAGGCATAAGGCAGGGGCGCAAGTGCGGGCTAGGCATAAGGCAGGGGCGCAAGTGCGGGCTAGGCATAAGGCAGGGGCCCAAGTGCGGGCTAGGCATAAGGCAGGGGCCCAAGTGCGGGCTAGGCATAAGGCAGGGGCCCAAGTACGGGCTAGGCATAAGGCAGGGGCACAAGTGCGGGCTAGGCATAAGGCAGGGGCGCAAGTGCTGGCTAGGCATAAGGCTGGGGCGCAAGTGCTGGCTAGGCATAAGGCAGGGGCACAAGTGCGGGCTAGGCATAAGGCAGGGGCGCAAGTGCGGGCTAGGAATAAGGCAGGGGCGCAAGTGCGGGCTAGGCATAAGGCAGGGGCGCAAGTGCGGGCTAGGCATAAGGCAGGGGCGCAAGTGCGGGCTAGGCATAAGGCAGGGGCGCAAGTGCGGGCTAGGCATAAGGCAGGGGCGCAAGTGCGGGCTAGGCATAAGGCAGGGGATCAAGTGCGGGCTAGGCATAAGGCAGGGGAGCAAGTGCGGGCTAGGCATAAGGCAGGGGCACAAGTGCTGGCTAGGCATAAGGCAGGGGCACAAGTGCGGGCTAGGCATAAGGCAGGGGCACAAGTGCGGACTAGGCATAAGGCAGGGGCACAAGTGCTGGCTAGGCATAAGGCAGGGGCACAAGTGCTGGCTAGGCATAAGGCAGGGGCACAAGTGCTGGCTAGGCATAAGGCAGGGGCACAAGTGCTGGCTAGGCATAAGGCAGGGGCACAAGTGCTGGCTAGGCATAAGGCATGGGCACAAGTGCTGGCTAGGCATAAGGCAGGGGCACAAGTGCTGGCTAGGCATAAGGCAGGGGCACAAGTGCTGGCTAGGCATAAGGCAGGGGCACAAGTGCTGGCTAGGCATAAGGCAGGGGCACAAGTGCTGGCTAGGCATAAGGCAGGGGCACAAGTGCTGGCTAGGCATAAGGCAGAGGCACAAGTACAAACTAAGCATAAGGCAGAGGCACAAGTGCAAGCTAGGCATAAGGCAGGGGCACCTATGCAGGCTAGGCTTAAGGCAGGGTCACAAGTGATGGCTACACAAGGCATACGGCTAACTCTTTGCACTCTTTGCATAAAGGGATAGTCACCCTTAGGGGTGAAGAGCTAGCTTTCACCCCTCTACTCTGTACTTTGTTGTACAGTGCTGAGCCACTCCATATCCCCCATGCTCCAAGCAGCCAGGCACATCTTGTCTGTCCTCCGTAAATGGGTAATGCCTTCGTCCCCAATTACAGTCGTGCATGTGCATTCAGACAGGACAAGAGCGAAGAGCATAAAGCCTGCCCTGTGTGCATAACCAACATGAAGCTAAAGACAAAAAAAACAATAATGCAAGGGGCTTAAAAGTGCTGGCTAGGCATAAGGAAGGGGCACAAGTGCTGGCTAGGCATAAGGCAGGGGCACAAGTGCTGGCTAGGCATAAGGCAGGGGCTCAAGTACAGGCTAGGCATAAGGCATGGGCACAAGTACAGGCTAGGCATAAGGCAGGGGCACAAGTGCTGGCTAGGCATAAGGCAGGGGCACAAGTGCTGGCTAGGCATAAGGCAGGGGCACAAGTGCGGGCTAGGCATAAGGCAGGGGCACAAGTGCGGGCTAGGCATAAGGCAGGGGCACAAGTGCGGGCTAGGCATAAGGCAGGGGCACAAGTGCGGGCTAGGCATAAGGCAGGGGCACAAGTGCGGGATAGGCATAAGGCAGGGGCACAAGTGCTGGCTAGGCATAAGGCTGGGGCGCAAGTGCTGGCTAGGCATAAGGCAGGGGCGCAAGTGCGGGCTAGGCATAAGGCAGGGGCGCAAGTGCGGGCTAGGAATAAGGCAGGGGCGCAAGTGCTGGCTAGGCATAAGGCAGGGGCGCAAGTGCTGGCTAGGCATAAGGCTGGGGCGCAAGTGCGGGCTAGGCATAAGGCTGGGGCGCAAGTGCGGGCTAGGCATAAGGCAGGGGCGCAAGTGCGGGCTAGGCATAAGGCAGGGGCGCAAGTGCGGGCTAGGCATAAGGCAGGGGCCCAAGTGCGGGCTAGGCATAAGGCAGGGGCCCAAGTGCGGGCTAGGCATAAGGCAGGGGCCCAAGTGCGGGCTAGGCATAAGGCAGGGGCACAAGTGCGGGCTAGGCATAAGGCAGGGGCGCAAGTGCTGGCTAGGCATAAGGCTGGGGCGCAAGTGCTGGCTAGGCATAAGGCAGGGGCACAAGTGCGGGCTAGGCATAAGGCAGGGGCGCAAGTGCGGGCTAGGAATAAGGCAGGGGCGCAAGTGCGGGCTAGGCATAAGGCAGGGGCGCAAGTGCGGGCTAGGCATAAGGCAGGGGCGCAAGTGCGGGCTAGGCATAAGGCAGGGGCGCAAGTGCGGGCTAGGCATAAGGCAGGGGCGCAAGTGCGGGCTAGGCATAAGGCAGGGGAGCAAGTGCGGGCTAGGCATAAGGCAGGGGAGCAAGTGCGGGCTAGGCATAAGGCAGGGGCACAAGTGCTGGCTAGGCATAAGGCAGGGGCACAAGTGCGGGCTAGGCATAAGGCAGGGGCACAAGTGCGGGCTAGGCATAAGGCAGGGGCACAAGTGCTGGCTAGGCATAAGGCAGGGGCACAAGTGCTGGCTAGGCATAAGGCAGGGGCACAAGTGCTGGCTAGGCATAAGGCAGGGGCACAAGTGCTGGCTAGGCATAAGGCAGGGGCACAAGTGCTGGCTAGGCATAAGGCATGGGCACAAGTGCTGGCTAGGCATAAGGCAGGGGCACAAGTGCTGGCTAGGCATAAGGCAGGGGCACAAGTGCTGGCTAGGCATAAGGCAGGGGCACAAGTGCTGGCTAGGCATAAGGCAGGGGCACAAGTGCTGGCTAGGCATAAGGCAGGGGCACAAGTGCTGGCTAGGCATAAGGCAGAGGCACAAGTACAAACTAAGCATAAGGCAGAGGCACAAGTGCAAGCTAGGCATAAGGCAGGGGCACCTATGCAGGCTAGGCTTAAGGCAGGGTCACAAGTGATGGCTACACAAGGCATACGGCTAACTCTTTGCACTCTTTGCATAAAGGGATAGTCACCCTTAGGGGTGAAGAGCTAGCTTTCACCCCTCTACTCTGTACTTTGTTGTACAGTGCTGAGCCACTCCATATCCCCCATGCTCCAAGCAGCCAGGCACATCTTGTCTGTCCTCCATAAATGGGTAATGCCTTCGTCCCCAATTACAGTCGTGCATGTGCATTCAGACAGGACAAGAGCGAAGAGCATAAAGCCTGCCCTGTGTGCATAACCAACATGAAGCTAAAGACAAAAAAAACAATAATGCAAGGGGCTTAAAAGTGCTGGCTAGGCATAAGGAAGGGGCACAAGTGCTGGCTAGGCATAAGGCAGGGGCACAAGTGCTGGCTAGGCATAAGGCAGGGGCTCAAGTACAGGCTAGGCATAAGGCATGGGCACAAGTACAGGCTAGGCATAAGGCAGGGGCACAAGTGCTGGCTAGGCATAAGGCAGGGGCACAAGTGCTGGCTAGGCATAAGGCAGGGGCACAAGTGCGGGCTAGGCATAAGGCAGGGGCACAAGTGCGGGCTAGGCATAAGGCAGGGGCACAAGTGCGGGCTAGGCATAAGGCAGGGGCACAAGTGCGGGCTAGGCATAAGGCAGGGGCACAAGTGCGGGCTAGGCATAAGGCAGTGGCACAAGTGCGGGCTAGGCATAAGGCAGGGGCACAAGTGCTGGCTAGGCATAAGGCAGGGGCACAAGTGCGGGCTAGGCATAAGGCAGGGGCACAAGTGCGGGCTAGGCATAAGGCAGGGGCACAAGTGCGGGCTAGGCATAAGGCAGGGGCACAAGTGCGGGCTAGGCATAAGGCAGGGGCACAAGTGCGGGCTAGGCATAAGGCAGGGGCACAAGTGCGGGCTAGGCATAAGGCAGGGGCACAAGTGCGGGCTAGGCATAAGGCAGGGGCACAAGTGCGGGCTAGGCATAAGGCAGGGGCACAAGTGCGGGCTAGGCATAAGGCAGGGGCACAAGTGCGGGCTAGGCATAAGGCAGGGGCACAAGTGCGGGCTAGGCATAAGGCAGGGGCACACGTGCGGGCTAGGCATAAGGCAGGGGCACAAGTGCGGGCTAGGCATAAGGCAGGGGCACAAGTGCGGGCTAGGCATAAGGCAGGGGCACAAGTGCGGGCTAGGCATAAGGCAGGGGCACAAGTGCGGGCTAGGCATAAGGCAGGGGCACAAGTGCGGGCTAGGCATAAGGCAGGGGCACAAGTGCGGGCTAGGCATAAGGCAGGGGCACAAGTGCGGGCTAGGCATAAGGCAGGGGCACAAGTGCGGGCTAGGCATAAGGCAGGGGCACAAGTGCGGGCTAGGCATAAGGCAGGGGCACAAGTGCGGGCTAGGCATAAGGCAGGGGCACAAGTGCGGGCTAGGCATAAGGCAGGGGCACAAGTGCGGGCTAGGCATAAGGCAGGGGCACAAGTGCGGGCTAGGCATAAGGCAGGGGCACAAGTGCGGGCTAGGCATAAGGCAGGGGCACAAGTGCGGGCTAGGCATAAGGCAGGGGCACAAGTGCAAACTAAGCATAAGGCAGAGGCACAAGTGCGAGCTAGGCATAAGGCAGGGGCACCTATGCAGGCTAGGCTTAAGGCATGGGCACCTATGCAGGCTAGGCTTAAGGCAGGGGCACAAGTGATGGCTACACATAAGGCATACGGCTAACTCTTTGCACTCTTTGCATAAAGGGATAGGCACCCTTAGGGGTGAAGAACTAGCTTTCACCCCTCTACTCTGTACTTTGTTGTACAGTGCGGAGCCACTCCATAACCCCCATGCTCCAAGCGACCAGGCACATCTTGTCTGTCCTCCGTAAATGGGTAATGCCTTCGTCCCCAATTACAGTCGTGCATGTGCATTCAGAAGGGACAAGAGCGAAGAGCGTAAAGCCTGCCCTGTGTGCATAACCAACATGAAGCTAAAGACAAAAAAACAATAATGCAAGGGGCTCAAAAGTGCTGGCTAGGCATAAGGCAGGGGCACAAGTGCTGGCTAGGCATAAGGCAGGGGCACAAGTGCTGGCTAGGCATAAGGCAGGGGCACAAGTGCTGGCTAGGCTTAAGGCAGGGGCCCAAGTGCTGGCTAGGCATAAGGCAGGGGCACAAGTGTAGGCTAGGCATAAGGAAGGGGCACAAGTGCTGGCTAGGCATAAGGCAGGGGTACAAGTGCTGCCTAGGCATCAGGCAGGGGCAAAAGTGCTGGCTAGGCATAAGGCAGGGGCACAAATGCAGGCTAGGCATAAGGCAGGGGCACAAGTGCAGGCTAGGCATAAGGCAGGGGCACAAGTGCAGGCTAGGCATAAGGCAGGGGCACAAGTGCAGGCTAGGCATAAGGCAGGGGCACAAGTGCAGGCTAGGCAGAAGGCAGGGGCACAAGTGCAGGCTAGGCATAAGGCAGGGGCACAAGTGCAGGCTAGTTATAAGGCAGGGGCACAAGTGCAGGCTAGGCAGAAGGCAGGGGCACAAGTGGTGGCTAGGCATAAGGCAGGGGAACAAGTGCTGGCTAGGCATAAGGCAGGGGCACAAGTGGTGGCTAGGCATAAGGCAGGGGCACGAGTGCTGGCTAGTCATAAGGCAGGGGCACGAGTGCTGGCTAGGCATAAGGCAGGGGCACGAGTGCTGGCTAGGCATAAGGCAGGGGCACGAGTGCTTTTTAGGCATAAGGCAGGGGTACGAGTGCTGGCTAGGCATAAGGCAGGGGCACAAATGCAGGCTAGGCATAAGGCAGGGGCACAAGTGGTGGCCAGGCATAAGGCCGGGGCACAAGTGCGGGCTAGGCTTAAGGCCGGGGCACAAGTGCGGGCTAGGCTTAAGGCCGGGGCACAATTGCGGGCTGGGCTTAAGGCCGGGGCACAATTGCGGGCTGGGCTTAAGGCCGGGGCACAAGTGCGGGCTAGGCTTAAGGCCTGGGCACTATTTCGGGCTAGGCTTAAGGCCTGGGCACAAGTGCGGGCTAGGCTTAAGGCCTGGGCACTATTTCGGGCTAGGCTTAAGGCCTGGGCACTATTTCGGGCTAGGCTTAAGGCCTGGGCACAAGTGCGGGCTAGGCTTAAGGCCTGGGCACAAGTGCGGGCTAGGCTTAAGGCCTGGGCACAAGTGCGGGCTAGGCTTAAGGCCTGGGCACAAGTGCTGGCTAGGCATAAGGCAGGGGCACGAGTGCTGGCTAGGCATAAGGCAGGGGCACGAGTGCTGGCTAGGCATAAGGCAGGGGCACGAGTGCTGCCTAGGCATAAGGCAGGGGCACACGTGCAGGCTAGGCATAAGGCAGGGGCACACGTGCAGGCTAGGCATAAGGCATCGGCACACGTGCAGGCTAGGCATAAGGCAGGGGCACACGTGCAGGCTAGGCATAAGGCAGGGGCACACGTGCAGGCTAGGCATAAGGCAGGGGCACAAGTGCTGGCTAGGCATAAGGCAGGGGCACAAGTGCTGGCTAGGCATGAGGCAGGGGCACAAGTGCTGGCTAGGCATAAGGCAGGGGTACAAGTGCTGGCTAGGCATAAGGCAGGGGCACAAGTGCTGGCTAGGCATAAGGCAGGGGCACAAGTGCTGGCTAGGTGTAAGGCAGGGGCACAAGTGCGGGCTAGTCTTTAGGCAGGGGCACAAGTGCAAACTAAGCATAAGGCAGAGGCACAAGTGCAGGCTAGGCATAAGGCAGGGGCACAAGTGCAGGCTAGGCATAAGGCAGGAGCACAAGTGCAGGCTAGGCATCAGACAGGGGCACAAGTGCAGGCTAGGCATAAGGCAGGGGCACAAGTGCTGGCTAGGCATAAGGCAGGGGCACAAGTGCAGGCTAGGCATAAGGCAGGGGCACGAGTGCTGGCTAGGCATAAGGCAGGGGCACGAGTGCTGGCTAGGCATAAGGCAGGGGCACGAGTGCTGGCTAGGCATAAGGCAGGGGTACAAGTGCTGGCTAGGCATAAGGCAGGGGTACAAGTGCTGCCTAGGCATCAGGCAGGGGCAAAAGTGCTGGCTAGGCATAAGGCAGGGGCATAAATGCAGGCTAGGCATAAGGCAGGGGCACAAGTGCAGGCTAGGCATAAGGCAGGGGCACAAGTGCAGGCTAGGCATAAGGCAGGGGCACAAGTGCAGGCTAGGCATCAGGCAGGGGCAAAAGTGCTGGCTAGGCATAAGGCAGGGGCACAAAAGCAGGCTAGGCATAAGGCAGGGGCACGAGTGCAGGCTAGGCATAAGGCAGGGGCACGAGTGCAGGCTAGGCATAAGGCAGGGGCACGAGTGCTGGCTAGGCATAAGGCAGGGGCACGAGTGCTGGCTAGGCATAAGGCAGGGGCACGAGTGCTGGCTAGGCATAAGGCAGGGGCACGAGTGCTGGCTAGGCATAAGGCAGGGGTACAAGTGCTGCCTAGGCATCAGGCAGGGTCAAAAGTGCTGGCTAGGCATAAGGCAGGGGCATAAATGCAGGCTAGGCATAAGGCAGGGGCATAAATGCAGGCTAGGCATAAGGCAGGGGCACAAGTGCAGGCTAGGCATAAGGCAGGGGCACAAGTGCAGGCTAGGCATAAGGCAGGGGCACAAGTGCAGGCTAGGCATAAGGCAGGGGCACAAGTGGTGGCTAGGCATAAGGCAGGGGCACAAGTGCTGGCTAGGCATAAGGCAGGGGCACGAGTGCTGCCTAGGCATAAGGCAGGGGCACAAGTGCAGGCTAGGCATAAGGCAGGGGCACAAGTGCAGGCTAGGCATAAGGCAGGGGCACAAGTGAAAACTAAGCATAAGGCAGAGGCACAAGTGCAGGCTAGGCATAAGGCAGAAGCACAAGTGCAGGCTAGGCATAAGGCAGGGGCACAAGTGCTGGCTAGGCATAAGGCAGGGGCACAAGTGCAGGCTAGGCATAAGGCAGGGGCACAAGTGCAGGCTAGGCATAAGGCAGGGGCACAAGTGCGGGCTAGGCATAAGGCAGGGGCAAAAGTGCGGGCTAGGCATAAGGCAGGGGCACAAGTGCAGGCTAGGCATAAGGCAGGGGCACAAGTGCAGGCTAGGCATAAGGCAGGGGCACAAGTGCTGGCTAGGCATAAGGCAGGGGCACAAGTGCTGGCTAGGCATAAGGCAGGGGCACAAGTGCTGGCTAGGCATGAGGCAGGGGCACAAGTGCTGGCTAGGCATAAGGCAGGGGTACAAGTGCTGGCTAGGCATAAGGCAGGGGCACAAGTGCTGGCTAGGCATAAGGCAGGGGCACAAGTGCTGGCTAGGCGTAAGGCAGGGGCACAAGTGCGGGCTAGTCTTTAGGCAGGGGCACAAGTGCAAACTAAGCATAAGGCAGAGGCACAAGTGCAGGCTAGGCATAAGGCAGGGGCACAAGTGCAGGCTAGGCATCAGACAGGGGCACAAGTGCAGGCTAGGCATAAGGCAGGGGCACAAGTGCTGGCTAGGCATAAGGCAGGGGTACAAGTGCTGCCTAGGCATCAGGCAGGGGCAAAAGTGCTGGCTAGGCATAAGGCAGGGGCATAAATGCAGGCTAGGCATAAGGCAGGGGCATAAATGCAGGCTAGGCATAAGGCAGGGGCACAAGTGCAGGCTAGGCATAAGGCAGGGGCACAAGTGCTGGCTAGGCATAAGGCAGGGGCACAAGTGCTGGCTAGGCATAAGGCAGGGGCACGAGTGCTGGCTAGGCATAAGGCAGGGGCACGAGTGCTGGCTAGGCATAAGGCAAGGGCACGAGTGCTGGCTAGGCATAAGGCAGGGGCACGAGTGCTGGCTAGGCATAAGGCAGGGGCACGAGTGCTGGCTAGGCATAAGGCAGGGGCACGAGTGCAGGCTAGGCATAAGGCAGGGGCACGAGTGCAGGCTAGGCATAAGGCAGGGGCACGAGTGCAGGCTAGGCATAAGGCAGGGGCACGAGTGCAGGCTAGGCATAAGGCATGGGCACGAGTGCTGGCTAGGCATAAGGCAGGGGCACGAGTGCAGGCTAGGCATAAGGCAGGGGCACGAGTGCAGGCTAGGCATAAGGCAGGGGCACAAGTGCAGGCTAGGCATAAGGCAGGGGCACAAGTGCAGGCTAGGCATAAGGCAGGGGCACAAGTGCAGGCTAGGCATAAGGCAGGGGCACAAGTGTAGGCTAGGCATAAGGCAGGGGCACAAGTGCAGGCTAGGCATAAGACAGGGGCACAAGTGCAGGCTAGGCATAAGACAGGGGCACAAGTGCAGGCTAGGCATAAGGCAGGCGCACAAGTGCAGGCTAGGCATAAGGCAGGGGCACAAGTGGTGGCTAGGCATAAGGCAGGGGAACAAGTGCTGGCTAGGCATAAGGCAGGGGCACAAGTGCGGGCTAGGCTTTAGGCAGGGGCACAAGTACAAACTAAGCATAAGGCAGAGGCACAAGTGCAAGCTAGGCATAAGGCAGGGGCACCTATGCAGGCTAGGCTTAAGGCAGGGGCACAAGTGATGGCTACACATAAGGCATACAGCTAACTCTTTGCACTCTTTGCATAAAGGGATGGGCACCCTTAGGGGTGAAGAGCTAGCTTTCACCCCTCTACTCTGTACTTCGTTGTACAGTGCGGAGCCACTCCATAACCCCCATGAACCAAGCGACCAGGCACATCTTGTCTGTCCTCCGTAAATGGGTAATGCCTTTGTCCCCAATTACAGTTGTGCATGTGCATTCAGACGGGACAAGAGCGAAGAGCGTAAAGCCTGCCCTGTGTGCATAACCAACATGAAGCTAAAGACAAAAAAACAATAATGCAAGGGGCTCAAAAGTGCTGGCTAGGCATAAGGCAGTGGCACAAGTGCTGGCTAGGCATAAGGCAGGGGCACAAGTGCTGGCTAGGCATAAGGCAGGGGCACAAGTGCTGGCTAGGCATAAGGCAGGGGCACAAGTGCTGGCTAGGCATAAGGCAGGGGCACAAGTGCTGGCTAGGCATAAGGCAGGGGCACAAGTGCTGGCTAGGCATAAGGCAGGGGCTCAAGTGCGGGCTAGGCATAAGGCAGGGGCACAAGTGCGGGCTAGGCATAAGGCAGGGGCACAAGTGCGGGCTAGGCATACGGCAGGGGCACAAGTGCAGGCTAGGCATAAGGCAGGGGCACAAGTGCAGGCTAGGCATAAGGCAGGGGCACAAGTGCAGGCTAGGCATAAGGCAGGGGCACAAGTGCAGGCTAGGCATAAGGCAGGGGCACAAGTGCAGGCTAGGCATAAGGCAGGGCACAAGTGCAGGCTAGGCATAAGGCAGGGCACAAGTGCAGGCTAGGCATAAGGCAGGGCACAAGTGCGGGCTAGGCATAAGTCAGGGGCACAAGTGCGGGCTAGGCATAAGGCAGGGGCACAAGTGCGGGCTAGGCATAAGGCAGGGGCACAAGTGCAAACTAAGCATAAGGCAGAGGCACAAGTGCAGGCTAGGCATAAGGCAGAAGCACAAGTGCAGGCTAGGCATAAGGCAGGGGCACAAGTGCTGGCTAGGCATAAGGCAGGGGCACAAGTGCTGGCTAGGCATGAGGCAGGGGCACAAGTGCTGGCTAGGCATAAGGCAGGGGCACAAGTGCAGGCTAGGTATAAGGCAGGGCACAAGTGCAGGCTAGGCATAAGGCAGGGCACAAGTGCAGGCTAGGCATAAGGCAGGGGCACAAGTGCGGGCTAGGCATAAGGCAGGGGCACAAGTGCGGGCTAGGCATAAGGCAGGGGCACAAGTGAAAACTAAGCATAAGGCAGAGGCACAAGTGCAGGCTAGGCATAAGGCAGAAGCACAAGTGCAGGCTAGGCATAAGGCAGGGGCACAAGTGCTGGCTAGGCATAAGGCAGGGGCACAAGTGCAGGCTAGGCATAAGGCAGGGGCACAAGTGCAGGCTAGGCATAAGGCAGGGGCACAAGTGCGGGCTAGGCATAAGGCAGGGGCAAAAGTGCGGGCTAGGCATAAGGCAGGGGCAAAAGTGCAGGCTAGGCATAAGGCAGGGGCACAAGTGCAGGCTAGGCATAAGGCAGGGGCACAAGTGCTGGCTAGGCATAAGGCAGGGGCACAAGTGCTGGCTAGGCATAAGGCAGGGGCACAAGTGCTGGCTAGGCATGAGGCAGGGGCACAAGTGCTGGCTAGGCATAAGGCAGGGGCACAAGTGCTGGCTAGGCATAAGGCAGGGGCACAAGTGCTGGCTAGGCATAAGGCAGGGGCACAAGTGCTGGCTAGGCATAAGGCAGGGGCACAAGTGCTGGCTAGGCGTAAGGCAGGGGCACAAGTGCGGGCTAGTCTTTAGGCAGGGGCACAAGTGCAAACTAAGCATAAGGCAGAGGCACAAGTGCAGGCTAGGCATAAGGCAGGGGCACAAGTGCAGGCTAGGCATAAGGCAGGAGCACAAGTGCAGGCTAGGCATCAGACAGGGGCACAAGTGCAGGCTAGGCATAAGGCAGGGGCACAAGTGCTGGCTAGGCATAAGGCAGGGGCACAAGTGCTGGCTAGGCATAAGGCAGGGGCACAAGTGCTGGCTAGGCATAAGGCAGGAGCACAAGTGCAGGCTAGGCATAAGGCAGGGGCACAAGTGCTGGCTAGGCTTAAGGCAGGGGCACAAGTGCGGGCTAGGCATAAGGCAGGGGCACAAGTGCGGGCTAGGCATAAGGCAGGGGCACAAGTGCGGGCTAGGCATAAGGCAGGGGCACAAGTGCGGGCTAGGCATAAGGCAGGGGCACAAGTGCGGGCTAGGCATAAGGCAGGGGCACAAGTGCGGGCTAGGCATAAGACAGGAGCACAAGTGCAGGCTAGGCATAAGGCAGGGGCACAAGTGCAGGCTAGGCATAAGGCAGGGGCACAAGTGCAAACTAAGCATAAGGCAGAGGCACAAGTGCAGGCTAGGCATAAGGCAGGGGCACAAGTGCTGGCTAGGCATAAGGCAGGGGCACAAGTGCAGGCTAGGCATAAGGCAGGGGCACAAGTGCTGGCTAGGCATAAGGCAGGGGCACAAGTGCTGGCTAGGCATAAGGCAGGGGCACAAGTGCTGGCTAGGCATAAGGTAGGGGCACAAGTGCTGGCTAGGCATAAGGCAGGGGCACAAGTGATGGCTAGGCATAAGGCAGGGGCACAAGTGCTGGCTAGGCATAAGGCAGGGGCACAAGTGCAGGCTAGGCATAAGGCAGGGGCACAAGTGCAGGCTAGGCATAAGGCAGGGGCACAAGTGCTGGCTAGGCATAAGGCAGGGGTACAAGTGCTGCCTAGGCATCAGGCAGGGGCAAAAGTGCTGGCTAGGCATAAGGCAGGGGCAAAAGTGCTGGCTAGGCATAAGGCAGGGGCACAAATGCAGGCTAGGCATAAGGCAGGGGCACAAATGCAGGCTAGGCATAAGGCAGGGGCACAAATGCAGGCTAGGCATAAGGCAGGGGCACAAGTGCAGGATAGGCATAAGGCAGGGGCACAAGTGGTGGCTAGGCATAAGGCAGGGGCACAAGTGCTGGCTAGGCATAAGGCAGGGGCACAAGTGCTGGCTAGGCATAAGGCAGGGGCACAACTGCGGACTAGGCTTTAGGCAGGGGCACAAGTGGTGGCTAGGCATCAGGCAGGGGCAAAAGTGCTGGCTAGGCATAAGGCAGGGGCAAAAGTGCTGGCTAGGCATAAGGCAGGGGCACAAATGCAGGCTAGGCATAAGGCAGGGGCACAAATGCAGGCTAGGCATAAGGCAGGGGCACAAGTGCAGGATAGGCATAAGGCAGGGGCACAAGTGCTGGCTAGGCATAAGGCAGGGGCACGAGTGCAGGCTAGGCATAAGGCAGGGGCACGAGTGCTGGCTAGGCATAAGGCAGGGGCACGAGTGCAGGCTAGGCATAAGGCAGGGGCACGAGTGCAGGCTAGGCATAAGGCAGGGGCACAAGTGCAGGCTAGGCATAAGGCAGGGGCACAAGTGCAGGCTAGGCATAAGGCAGGGGCACAAGTGCAGGCTAGGCATAAGGCAGGGGCACAAGTGTAGGCTAGGCATAAGGCAGGGGCACAAGTGCAGGCTAGGCATAAGACAGGGGCACAAGTGCAGGCTAGGCATAAGACAGGGGCACAAGTGCAGGCTAGGCATAAGGCAGGCGCACAAGTGCAGGCTAGGCATAAGGCAGGGGCACAAGTGGTGGCTAGGCATAAGGCAGGGGAACAAGTGCTGGCTAGGCATAAGGCAGGGGCACAAGTGCGGGCTAGGCTTAAGGCAGGGGCACAAGTACAAACTAAGCATAAGGCAGAGGCACAAGTGCAAGCTAGGCATAAGGCAGGGGCACCTATGCAGGCTAGGCTTAAGGCAGGGGCACAAGTGATGGCTACACATAAGGCATACAGCTAACTCTTTGCACTCTTTGCATAAAGGGATAGGCACCCTTAGGGGTGAAGAGCTAGCTTTCACCCCTCTACTCTGTACTTCGTTGTACAGTGCGGAGCCACTCCATAACCCCCATGAACCAAGCGACCAGGCACATCTTGTCTGTCCTCCGTAAATGGGTAATGCCTTTGTCCCCAATTACAGTTGTGCATGTGCATTCAGACGGGACAAGAGCGAAGAGCGTAAAGCCTGCCCTGTGTGCATAACCAACATGAAGCTAAAGACAAAAAAACAATAATGCAAGGGGCTCAAAAGTGCTGGCTAGGCATAAGGCAGGGGCACAAGTGCTGGCTAGGCATAAGGCAGGGGCACAAGTGCTGGCTAGGCATAAGGCAGGGGCACAAGTGCTGGCTAGGCATAAGGCAGGGGCACAAGTGCTGGCTAGGCATAAGGCAGGGGCACAAGTGCTGGCTAGGCATAAGGCAGGGGCACACGTGCAGGCTAGGCATAAGGCATCGGCACACGTGCAGGCTAGGCATAAGGCAGGGGCACACGTGCAGGCTAGGCATAAGGCAGGGGCACACGTGCAGGCTAGGCATAAGGCAGGGGCACACGTGCAGGCTAGGCATAAGGCAGGGGCACACGTGCAGGCTAGGCATAACGCAGGGGCACACGTGCAGGCTAGGCATAACGCAGGGGCACAAGTGCAGGCTAGGCATAAGGCAGGGGCACAGGTGCAGGCTAGGCATAAGGCAGGGGCACAAGTGCAGGCTAGGCATAAGGCAGGGGCACAAGTGCAGGCTAGGCATAAGGCAGGGGCACAAGTGCAGGCTAGGCATAAGGCAGGGGCACAAGTGCAGGCTAGGCATAAGGCAGGGGCACAAGTGCAGGCTAGGCATCAGGCAGGGGCAAAAGTGCTGGCTAGGCATAAGGCAGGGGCACAAATGCAGGCTAGGCATAAGGCAGGGGCACGAGTGCAGGCTAGGCATAAGGCAGGGGCACGAGTGCTGGCTAGGCATAAGGCAGGGGCACGAGTGCTGGCTAGGCATAAGGCAGGGGTACAAGTGCTGGCTAGGCATAAGGCAGGGGCACGAGTGCTGGCTAGGCATAAGGCAGGGGCACGAGTGCTGGCTAGGCATAAGGCAGGGGCACGAGTGCTGGCTAGGCATAAGGCAGGGGCACAAGTGCTGGCTAGGCATAAGGCAGGGGCACGAGTGCTGGCTAGGCATAAGGCAGGGGCACGAGTGCTGGCTAGGCATAAGGCAGGGGCACGAGTGCTGGCTAGGCATAAGGCAGGGGCACGAGTGCTGGCTAGGCATAAGGCAGGGGCACGAGTGCTGGCTAGGCATAAGGCAGGGGCACGAGTGCTGGCTAGGCATAAGGCAGGGGCACGAGTGCTGGCTAGGCATAAGGCAGGGGCACGAGTGCTGGCTAGGCATAAGGCAGGGGCACGAGTGCTGGCTAGGCATAAGGCAGGGGCACGAGTGCTGGCTAGGCATAAGGCAGGGGCACGAGTGCTGGCTAGGCATAAGGCAGGGGCACGAGTGCAGGCTAGGCATAAGGCAGGGGCACGAGTGCAGGCTAGGCATAAGGCAGGGGCACGAGTGCAGGCTAGGCATAAGGCATGGGCACGAGTGCTGGCTAGGCATAAGGCAGGGGCACAAGTGCGGGCTAGGCTTTAGGCAGGGGCACAAGTACAAACTAAGCATAAGGCAGAGGCACAAGTGCAAGCTAGGCATAAGGCAGGGGCACCTATGCAGGCTAGGCATAAGGCAGGGGCACCTATGCAGGCTAGGCTTAAGGCAGGGGCACAAGTGATGGCTACACATAAGGCATACAGCTAACTCTTTGCACTCTTTGCATAAAGGGATAGGCACCCTTAGGGGTGAAAAGCTAGCTTTCACCCCTCTACTCTGTACTTCGTTGTACAGTGCGGAGCCACTCCATAACCCCCATGAACCAAGCGACCAGGCACATCTTGTCTGTCCTCCGTAAATGGGTAATGCCTTTGTCCCCAATTACAGTTGTGCATGTGCATTCAGACGGGACAAGAGCGAAGAGCGTAAAGCCTGCCCTGTGTGCATAACCAACATGAAGCTAAAGACAAAAAAACAATAATGCAAGGGGCTCAAAAGTGCTGGCTAGGCGTAAGGCAGGGGCACAAGTGCTGGCTAGGCATAAGGCAGGGGCACAAGTGCTGGCTAGGCATAAGGCAGGGGCACAAGTGCTGGCTAGGCATAAGGCAGGGGCACAAGTGCTGGCTAGGCATAAGGCAGGGGCACAAGTGCTGGCTAGGCATAAGGCAGGGGCACAAGTGCTGGCTAGGCATAAGGCAGGGGCACAAGTGCTGGCTAGGCATAAGGCAGGGGCTCAAGTGCGGGCTAGGCATAAGGCAGGGGCACAAGTGCGGGCTAGGCATAAGGCAGGGGCACAAGTGCGGGCTAGGCATACGGCAGGGGCACAAGTGCAGGCTAGGCATAAGGCAGGGGCACAAGTGCAGGCTAGGCATAAGGCAGGGGCACAAGTGCAGGCTAGGCATAAGGCAGGGGCACAAGTGCAGGCTAGGCATAAAGCAGGGGCACAAGTGCAGGCTAGGCATAAGGCAGGGCACAAGTGCAGGCTAGGCATAAGGCAGGGCACAAGTGCAGGCTAGGCATAAGGCAGGGGCACAAGTGCGGGCTAGGCATAAGGCAGGGGCACAAGTGCGGGCTAGGCATAAGGCAGGGGCACAAGTGCAAACTAAGCATAAGGCAGAGGCACAAGTGCAGGCTAGGCATAAGGCAGAAGCACAAGTGCAGGCTAGGCATAAGGCAGGGGCACAAGTGCTGGCTAGGCATAAGGCAGGGGCACAAGTGCTGGCTAGGCATAAGGCAGGGGCACAAGTGCAGGCTGGGCATAAGGCAGGGGCACAAGTGCAGGCTAGGCATAAGGCAGGGGCACAAGTGCAGGCTAGGCATAAGGCAGGGGCACAAGTGCAGGCTAGGCATAAGGCAGGGGCACAAGTGAAAACTAAGCATAAGGCAGAGGCACAAGTGCAGGCTAGGCATAAGGCAGAAGCACAAGTGCAGGCTAGGCATAAGGCAGGGGCACAAGTGCTGGCTAGGCATAAGGCAGGGGCACAAGTGCAGGCTAGGCATAAGGCAGGGGCACAAGTGCAGGCTAGGCATAAGGCAGGGGCACAAGTGCAGGCTAGGCATAAGGCAGGGGCAAAAGTGCGGGCTAGGCATAAGGCAGGGGCACAAGTGCAGGCTAGGCATAAGGCAGGGGCACAAGTGCAGGCTAGGCATAAGGCAGGGGCACAAGTGCTGGCTAGGCATAAGGCAGGGGCACAAGTGCTGGCTAGGCATAAGGCAGGGGCACAAGTGCTGGCTAGGCATGAGGCAGGGGCACAAGTGCTGGCTAGGCATAAGGCAGGGGTACAAGTGCTGGCTAGGCATAAGGCAGGGGCACAAGTGCTGGCTAGGCATAAGGCAGGGGCACAAGTGCTGGCTAGGCGTAAGGCAGGGGCACAAGTGCGGGCTAGTCTTTAGGCAGGGGCACAAGTGCAAACTAAGCATAAGGCAGAGGCACAAGTGCAGGCTAGGCATAAGGCAGGGGCACAAGTGCAGGCTAGGCATAAGGCAGGGGCACAAGTGCTGGCTAGGCATAAGGCAGGGGCACAAGTGCTGGCTAGGCATAAGGCAGGGGCACAAGTGCTGGCTAGGCATAAGGCAGGGGCACAAGTGCTGGCTAGGCATAAGGCAGGGGCACAAGTGCTGGCTAGGCTTAAGGCAGGGGCACAAGTGCGGGCTAGGCATAAGGCAGGGGCACAAGTGCTGCCTAGGCATCAGGCAGGGGCAAAAGTGCTGGCTAGGCATAAGGCAGGGGCAAAAGTGCTGGCTAGGCATAAGGCAGGGGCACAAATGCAGGCTAGGCATAAGGCAGGGGCACAAATGCAGGCTAGGCATAAGGCAGGGGCACAAGTGCAGGATAGGCATAAGGCAGGGGCACAAGTGGTGGCTAGGCATAAGGCAGGGGCACAAGTGCTGGCTAGGCATAAGGCAGGGGCACAAGTGCTGGCTAGGCATAAGGCAGGGGCACAAGTGCGGACTAGGCTTTAGGCAGGGGCACAAGTGCTGGCTAGGCATAAGGCAGGGGCACAAGTGCTGGCTAGGCATAAGGCAGGGGCACAAGTGCGGGCTAGGCTTTAGGCAGGGGCACAAGTACAAACTAAGCATAAGGCAGAGGCACAAGTGCAAGCTAGGCATAAGGCAGGGGCACCTATGCAGGCTAGGCTTAAGGCAGGGGCACAAGTGATGGCTACACATAAGGCATACAGCTAACTCTTTGCACTCTTTGCATAAAGGGATAGGCACCCTTAGGGGTGAAGAGCTAGCTTTCACCCCTCTACTCTGCACTTTGTTGTTCAGTGCAAAGCCAGTCCATAACCCCCATGCTCCAAGCGACCAGGCACATCTTGTCTGTCCTCCGTAAATGGGTAATGCCTTCGTCCCCAATTACAGTCGTGCATGTGCATTCAGACGGGACAAGAGCGAAGAGCGTAAAGCCTGCCCTGTGTGCATAACCAACATGAAGCTAAAGACAAAAAAACAATAATGCAAGGGGCTCAAAAGTGCTGGCTAGGCATAAGGCAGGGGCACAAGTGCTGGCTAGGCATAAGGCAGGGGCACAAGTGCTGGCTAGGCATAAGGCAGGGACACAAGTGCTGGCTAGGCATAAGGCAGGGGCACAAGTGCGGGCTAGGCATAAGGCAGGGGCACAAGTGCGGGCTAGGCATATGGCAGGGGCACAAGTGCGGGCTAGGCATAAGGCAGGGGCACAAGTGCGGGCTAGGCATAAGGCAAGGGCACAAGTGCTGGCTAGGCATAAGGCAGGGGCACAAGTGCAGGCTAGGCATAAGGCAGGGGCACAAGTGCAGGCTAGGCATAAGGCAGGGGCACAAGTGCAGGCTAGGCATAAGGCAGGGGCACAAGTGCAGGCTAGGCATAAGGCAGGGGCACAAGTGCAGGCTAGGCATAAGGCAGGGGCACAAGTGCAGGCTAGGCATAAGGCAGGGGCACCTATGCAGGCTAGGCTTAAGGCAGGGGCACAAGTGATGGCTACACATAAGGCATACAGCTAACTCTTTGCACTCTTTGCATAAAGGGATAGGCACCCTTAGGGGTGAAGAGCTAGCTTTCACCCCTCTACTCTGTACTTTGTTGTTCAGTGCGGAGCCAGTCCATAACCCCCATGCGCCAAGCGACCAGGCACATCTTGTCTGTCCTCCGTAAATGGGTAATGCCTTCGTCCCCAATTACAGTCGTGCATGTGCATTCAGACGGGACAAGAGCGAAGAGCGTAAAGCCTGCCCTGTGTGCATAACCAACATGAAGCTAAAGACAAAAAAACAATAATGCAAGGGGCTCAAAAGTGCTGGCTAGGCATAAGGCAGGGGCACAAGTGCTGGCTAGGCATAAGGCAGGGGCACAAGTGCTGGCTAGGCATAAGGCAGGGACACAAGTGCTGGCAAGGCATAAGGCAGGGGCACAAGTGCAGGCTAGGCATAAGGCAGGGGCACAAGTGCTGGCTAGGCATAAGGCAGGGGCACAAGTGCTGGCTAGGCATAAGGCAGGGGCACAAGTGCTGGCTAGGCATAAGGCAGGGGCACAAGTGCTGGCTAGGCATAAGGCAGGGGCACAAGTGCTGGCTAGGCATAAGGCAGGGGCACAAGTGATGGCTAGGCATAAGGCAGGGGCACAAGTGCTGGCTAGGCATAAGGCAGGGGCACAAGTGCAGGCTAGGCATAAGGCAGGGGCACAAGTGCAGGCTAGGCATAAGGCAGGGGCACAAGTGCTGGCTAGGCATAAGGCAGGGGTACAAGTGCTGCCTAGGCATCAGGCAGGGGCAAAAGTGCTGGCTAGGCATAAGGCAGGGGCAAAAGTGCTGGCTAGGCATAAGGCAGGGGCACAAATGCAGGCTAGGCATAAGGCAGGGGCACAAATGCAGGCTAGGCATAAGGCAGGGGCACAAGTGCAGGATAGGCATAAGGCAGGGGCACAAGTGGTGGCTAGGCATAAGGCAGGGGCACAAGTGCTGGCTAGGCATAAGGCAGGGGCACAAGTGCGGACTAGGCTTTAGGCAGGGGCACAAGTGCTGGCTAGGCATAAGGCAGGGGCACAAGTGCTGGCTAGGCATAAGGCAGGGGCACAAGTGCGGGCTAGGCTTTAGGCAGGGGCACAAGTACAAACTAAGCATAAGGCAGAGGCACAAGTGCAAGCTAGGCATAAGGCAGGGGCACCTATGCAGGCTAGGCTTAAGGCAGGGGCACAAGTGATGGCTACACATAAGGCATACAGCTAACTCTTTGCACTCTTTGCATAAAGGGATAGGCACCCTTAGGGGTGAAGAGCTAGCTTTCACCCCTCTACTCTGTACTTTGTTGTTCAGTGCAAAGCCAGTCCATAACCCCCATGCTCCAAGCGACCAGGCACATCTTGTCTGTCCTCCGTAAATGGGTAATGCCTTCGTCCCCAATTACAGTCGTGCATGTGCATTCAGACGGGACAAGAGCGAAGAGCGTAAAGCCTGCCCTGTGTGCATAACCAACATGAAGCTAAAGACAAAAAAACAATAATGCAAGGGGCTCAAAAGTGCTGGCTAGGCATAAGGCAGGGGCACAAGTGCTGGCTAGGCATAAGGCAGGGGCACAAGTGCTGGCTAGGCATAAGGCAGGGACACAAGTGCTGGCTAGGCATAAGGCAGGGGCACAAGTGCGGGCTAGGCATAAGGCAGGGGCACAAGTGCGGGCTAGGCATAAGGCAGGGGCACAAGTGCGGGCTAGGCATAAGGCAGGGGCACAAGTGCGGGCTAGGCATAAGGCAGGGGCACAAGTGCAGGCTAGGCATAAGGCAGGGGCACAAGTGCAGGCTAGGCATAAGGCAGGGGCACAAGTGCAGGCTAGGCATAAGACAGGGGCACAAGTGCAGGCTAGGCATAAGGCAGGGGCACAAGTGCAGGCTAGGCATAAGGCAGGGGCACAATTGCAGGCTAGGCATAAGGCAGGGGCACAAGTGCAGGCTAGGCATAAGGCAGGGGCACCTATGCAGGCTAGGCTTAAGGCAGGGGCACAAGTGATGGCTACACATAAGGCATACAGCTAACTCTTTGCACTCTTTGCATAAAGGGATAGGCACCCTTAGGGGTGAAGAGCTAGCTTTCACCCCTCTACTCTGTACTTTGTTGTTCAGTGCGGAGCCAGTCCATAACCCCCATGCTCCAAGCGACCAGGCACATCTTGTCTGTCCTCCGTAAATGGGTAATGCCTTCGTCCCCAATTACAGTCGTGCATGTGCATTCAGACGGGACAAGAGCGAAGAGCGTAAAGCCTGCCCTGTGTGCATAACCAACATGAAGCTAAAGACAAAAAAACAATAATGCAAGGGGCTCAAAAGTGCTGGCTAGGCATAAGGCAGGGGCACAAGTGCTGGCTAGGCATAAGGCAGGGACACAAGTGCTGGCAAGGCATAAGGCAGGGGCACAAGTGCGGGCTAGGCATAAGGCAGGGGCACAAGTGCGGGCTAGGCATAAGGCAGGGGCACAAGTGCGGGCTAGACATAAGGCAGGGGCACAAGTGCAGGCTAGGCATAAGGCAGGGGCACAAGTGCAGGCTAGGCATAAGGCAGGGGCACAAGTGCAGGCTAGGCATAAGGCAGGGGCACAAGTACAGGCTAGGCATAAGGCAGGGGCACAAGTGCAGGCTAGGCATAAGGCAGGGGGCACAAGTGCAGGCTAGGCATAAGGCAGGGGGCACAAGTGCAGGCTAGGCATAAGGCAGGGGGCACAAGTGCAGGCTAGGCATAAGGCAGGGGCACAAGTGCAGGCTAGGCATAAGGCAGGGACACAAGTGCAGGCTAGGCATAAGGCAGGGCACAAGTGCGGGCTAGGCATAAGGCAGGGCACAAGTGCGGGCTAGGCATAAGGCATGGCACAAGTGCGGGCTAGGCATAAGGCAGGGCACAAGTGCGGGCTAGGCATAAGGCAGGGGCACAAGTGCGGGCTAGGCTTTAGGCAGGGGCACAAGTGCAAACTAAGCATAAGGCAGAGGCACAAGGGCAGGCTACGCATAAGGCAGAAGCACAAGTGCAGGCTAGGCATAAGGCAAGGGCACAAGTGCAGGCTAGGCATAAGGCAGGGGCACAAGTGCAGGCTAGGCATAAGGCAGGGGCACAAGTGCAGGCTAGGCATAAGGCAGGGGCACAAGTGCTGGCTAGGCATAAGGCAGGGGCACAAGTGCTGGCTAGGCATAAGGCAGGGGCACAAGTGCTGGCTAGGCATAAGGCAGGGGCACAAGTGCTGGCTAGGCATAAGGCAGGGGCACAAGTGCTGGCTAGGCATAAGGCAGGGGCACAAGTGCTGGCTAGGCATAAGGCAGGGGCACAAGTGCTGGCTAGGCATAAGGCAGGGGCACAAGTGCTGGCTAGGCATAAGGCAGGGGCACAAGTGCAGGCTAGGCATAAGGCAGGGGCACAAGTGCTGGCTAGGCATAAGGCAGGGGTACAAGTGCTGCCTAGGCATCAGGCAGGGGCAAAAGTGCTGCCTAGGCATCAGGCAGGGGCAAAAGTGCTGGCTAGGCATAAGGCAGGGGCAAAAGTGCTGGCTAGGCATAAGGCAGGGGCACAAATGCAGGCTAGGCATAAGGCAGGGGCACAAGTGCAGGCTAGGCATAAGGCAGGGGCAAAAGTGCTGGCTAGGCATAAGGCAGGGGCACAAGTGGTGGCTAGGCATAAGGCAGGGGCACAAGTGCTGGCTAGGCATAAGGCAGGGGCAAAAGTGCTGGCTAGGCATAAGGCAGGGGCACAAGTGGTGGCTAGGCATAAGGCAGGGGCACAAGTGCTGGCTAGGCATAAGGCAGGGGCACAAGTGCTGGCTAGGCATAAGGCAGGGGCACAAGTGCTGGCTAGGCATAAGGCAGGGGCACAAGTGCTGGCTAGGCATAAGGCAGGGGCACGAGTGCTGGCTAGGCATAAGGCAGGGGCACGAGTGCTGGCTAGGCATAAGGCAGGGGCACGAGTGCTGGCTAGGCATAAGGCAGGGGCACGAGTGCTGGCTAGGCATAAGGCAGGGGCACGAGTGCTGGCTAGGCATAAGGCAGGGGCACAAGTGCAGGCTAGGCATAAGGCAGGGGCACAAGTGCAGGCTAGGCATAAGGCAGGGGCACAAGTGCAGGCTAGGCATAAGGCAGGGGCACAAGTGCAGGCTAGGCATAAGGCAGGGCACAAGTGCGGGCTAGGCAGAATGCAGGGGCACAATTGCGGGCTAGGCTTTCGGCAGGGGCACAAGTGCAAACTAAGCATAAGGCAGAGGCACAAGGGCAGGCTAGGCATATGGCAGAAGCACAAGTGCAGGCTAGGCATAAGGCAGGGGCACAAGTGCAGGCTAGGCATAAGGCAGGGGCAAAAGTGCAGGCTAGGCATAAGGCAGGAGCACAAGTGCAGGATAGGCATAAGACAGGGGCACAAGTGCAGGCTAGGCATAAGGCAGGGGCACAAGTGCAGGCTAGGCATAAGGCAGGGGCACAAGTGCAGGCTAGGCATAAGGCAGGGGCACAAGCGCTGGCTAGGCATAAGGCAGGGGCACAAGCGCTGGCTAGGCATAAGGCAGGGGCACAAGCGCTGGCTAGGCATAAGGCAGGGGCACAAGTGCGGGCTAGGCATAAGGCAGGGGCACAAGTGCGGGCTAGCCATAAGGCAGGGGCACAAGTGCGGGCTAGGCATAAGGCAGGGGCACAAGTGCAGGCTAGGCATAAGGCAGGGGCACAAGTGCAGGCTAGGCATAAGGCAGGGGCACAAGTGCAGGCTAGGCATAAGGCAGGGGCACAAGTGCAGGCTAGGCATAAGGCAGGGCACAAGTGCGGGCTAGGCAGAATGCAGGGGCACAATTGCGGGCTAGGCTTTCGGCAGGGGCACAAGTGCAAACTAAGCATAAGGCAGAGGCACAAGGGCAGGCTAGGCATATGGCAGAAGCACAAGTGCAGGCTAGGCATAAGGCAGGGGCACAAGTGCAGGCTAGGCATAAGGCAGGGGCACAAGTGCAGGCTAGGCATAAGGCAGGAGCACAAGTGCAGGATAGGCATAAGACAGGGGCACAAGTGCAGGCTAGGCATAAGGCAGGGGCACAAGTGCAGGCTAGGCATAAGGCAGGGGCACAAGTGCTGGCTAGGCATAAGGCAGGGGCACAAGTGCTGGCTAGGCATAAGGCAGGGGCACAAGTGCTGGCTAGGCATAAGGCAGGGGCACAAGTGCGGGCTAGGCATAAGGCAGGGGCACACGTGCAGGCTAGGCATAAGGCAGGGGCACACGTGCAGGCTAGGCATAAGGCAGGGGCACACGTGCAGGCTAGGCATAAGGCAGGGGCACACGTGCAGGCTAGGCATAAGGCAGGGGCACACGTGCAGGCTAGGCATAAGGCAGGGGCACACGTGCAGGCTAGGCATAAGGCAGGGGCACACGTGCAGGCTAGGCATAAGGCAGGGGCACACGTGCAGGCTAGGCATAAGGCAGGGGCACACGTGCAGGCTAGGCATAAGGCAGGGGCACACGTGCAGGCTAGGCATAAGGCAGGGGCACACGTGCAGGCTAGGCATAACGCAGGGGCACAAGTGCAGGCTAGGCATAAGGCAGGGGCACAGGTGCAGGCTAGGCATAAGGCAGGGGCACAAGTGCAGGCTAGGCATAAGGCAGGGGCACAAGTGCAGGCTAGGCATAAGGCAGGGGCACAAGTGCAGGCTAGGCATAAGGCAGGGGCACAAGTGCAGGCTAGGCATCAGGCAGGGGCAAAAGTGCTGGCTAGGCATAAGGCAGGGGCACAAATGCAGGCTAGGCATAAGGCAGGGGCACGAGTGCAGGCTAGGCATAAGGCAGGGGCACGAGTGCTGGCTAGGCATAAGGCAGGGGCACAAGTGCAGGCTAGGCATAAGGCAGGGGCACAAGTGTAGGCTAGGCATAAGGCAGGGGCACAAGTGCAGGCTAGGCATAAGACAGGGGCACAAGTGCAGGCTAGGCATAAGACAGGGGCACAAGTGCAGGCTAGGCATAAGGCAGGCGCACAAGTGCAGGCTAGGCATAAGGCAGGGGCACAAGTGGTGGCTAGGCATAAGGCAGGGGAACAAGTGCTGGCTAGGCATAAGGCAGGGGCACAAGTGCGGGCTAGGCTTTAGGCAGGGGCACAAGTACAAACTAAGCATAAGGCAGAGGCACAAGTGCAAGCTAGGCATAAGGCAGGGGCACCTATGCAGGCTAGGCTTAAGGCAGGGGCACAAGTGATGGCTACACATAAGGCATACAGCTAACTCTTTGCACTCTTTGCATAAAGGGATAGGCACCCTTAGGGGTGAAGAGCTAGCTTTCACCCCTCTACTCTGTACTTCGTTGTACAGTGCGGAGCCACTCCATAACCCCCATGAACCAAGCGACCAGGCACATCTTGTCTGTCCTCCGTAAATGGGTAATGCCTTTGTCCCCAATTACAGTTGTGCATGTGCATTCAGACGGGACAAGAGCGAAGAGCGTAAAGCCTGCCCTGTGTGCATAACCAACATGAAGCTAAAGACAAAAAAACAATAATGCAAGGGGCTCAAAAGTGCTGGCTAGGCATAAGGCAGGGGCACAAGTGCTGGCTAGGCATAAGGCAGGGGCACAAGTGCTGGCTAGGCATAAGGCAGGGGCACAAGTGCTGGCTAGGCATAAGGCAGGGGCACAAGTGCTGGCTAGGCATAAGGCAGGGGCACACGTGCAGGCTAGGCATAAGGCATCGGCACACGTGCAGGCTAGGCATAAGGCAGGGGCACACGTGCAGGCTAGACATAAGGCAGGGGCACACGTGCAGGCTAGGCATAAGGCAGGGGCACACGTGCAGGCTAGGCATAAGGCAGGGGCACACGTGCAGGCTAGGCATAACGCAGGGGCACACGTGCAGGCTAGGCATAACGCAGGGGCACAAGTGCAAGCTAGGCATAAGGCAGGGGCACAGGTGCAGGCTAGGCATAAGGCAGGGGCACAAGTGCAGGCTAGGCATAAGGCAGGGGCACAAGTGCAGGCTAGGCATAAGGCAGGGGCACAAGTGCAGGCTAGGCATAAGGCAGGGGCACAAGTGCAGGCTAGGCATCAGGCAGGGGCAAAAGTGCTGGCTAGGCATAAGGCAGGGGCACAAATGCAGGCTAGGCATAAGGCAGGGGCACGAGTGCAGGCTAGGCATAAGGCAGGGGCACGAGTGCTGGCTAGGCATAAGGCAGGGGCACGAGTGCAGGCTAGGCATAAGGCAGGGGCACGAGTGCAGGCTAGGCATAAGGCAGGGGCACAAGTGCAGGCTAGGCATAAGGCAGGGGCACAAGTGCAGGCTAGGCATAAGGCAGGGGCACAAGTGCAGGCTAGGCATAAGGCAGGGGCACAAGTGTAGGCTAGGCATAAGGCAGGGGCACAAGTGCAGGCTAGGCATAAGACAGGGGCACAAGTGCAGGCTAGGCATAAGACAGGGGCACAAGTGCAGGCTAGGCATAAGGCAGGCGCACAAGTGCAGGCTAGGCATAAGGCAGGGGCACAAGTGGTGGCTAGGCATAAGGCAGGGGAACAAGTGCTGGCTAGGCATAAGGCAGGGGCACAAGTGCGGGCTAGGCTTTAGGCAGGGGCACAAGTACAAACTAAGCATAAGGCAGAGGCACAAGTGCAAGCTAGGCATAAGGCAGGGGCACCTATGCAGGCTAGGCTTAAGGCAGGGGCACAAGTGATGGCTACACATAAGGCATACAGCTAACTCTTTGCACTCTTTGCATAAAGGGATAGGCACCCTTAGGGGTGAAGAGCTAGCTTTCACCCCTCTACTCTGTACTTCGTTGTACAGTGCGGAGCCACTCCATAACCCCCATGAACCAAGCGACCAGGCACATCTTGTCTGTCCTCCGTAAATGGGTAATGCCTTTGTCCCCAATTACAGTTGTGCATGTGCATTCAGACGGGACAAGAGCGAAGAGCGTAAAGCCTGCCCTGTGTGCATAACCAACATGAAGCTAAAGACAAAAAAACAATAATGCAAGGGGCTCAAAAGTGCTGGCTAGGCATAAGGCAGGGGCACAAGTGCTGGCTAGGCATAAGGCAGGGGCACAAGTGCTGGCTAGGCATAAGGCAGGGGCACAAGTGCTGGCTAGGCATAAGGCAGGGGCACAAGTGCTGGCTAGGCATAAGGCAGGGGCACACGTGCAGGCTAGGCATAAGGCATCGGCACACGTGCAGGCTAGGCATAAGGCAGGGGCACACGTGCAGGCTAGGCATAAGGCAGGGGCACAAGTGCAGGCTAGGCATAAGGCAGGGGCACACGTGCAGGCTAGGCATAAGGCAGGGGCACACGTGCAGGCTAGGCATAACGCAGGGGCACACGTGCAGGCTAGGCATAACGCAGGGGCACAAGTGCAGGCTAGGCATAAGGCAGGGGCACAGGTGCAGGCTAGGCATAAGGCAGGGGCACAAGTGCAGGCTAGGCATAAGGCAGGGGCACAAGTGCAGGCTAGGCATAAGGCAGGGGCACAAGTGCAGGCTAGGCATAAGGCAGGGGCACAAGTGCAGGCTAGGCATAAGGCAGGGGCACAAGTGCAGGCTAGGCATCAGGCAGGGGCAAAAGTGCTGGCTAGGCATAAGGCAGGGGCACAAATGCAGGCTAGGCATAAGGCAGGGGCACGAGTGCAGGCTAGGCATAAGGCAGGGGCACGAGTGCTGGCTAGGCATAAGGCAGGGGCACGAGTGCTGGCTAGGCATAAGGCAGGGGTACGAGTGCTGGCTAGGCATAAGGCAGGGGCACGAGTGCTGGCTAGGCATAAGGCAGGGGCACGAGTGCTGGCTAGGCATAAGGCAGGGGCACGAGTGCTGGCTATGCATAAGGCAGGGGCACAAGTGCTGGCTAGGCATAAGGCAGGGGCACGAGTGCTGGCTAGGCATAAGGCAGGGGCACGAGTGCTGGCTAGGCATAAGGCAGGGGCACGAGTGCTGGCTAGGCATAAGGCAGGGGCACGAGTGCTGGCTAGGCATAAGGCAGGGGCACGAGTGCTGGCTAGGCATAAGGCAGGGGCACGAGTGCTGGCTAGGCATAAGGCAGGGGCACGAGTGCTGGCTAGGCATAAGGCAGGGGCACGAGTGCTGGCTAGGCATAAGGCAGGGGCACGAGTGCTGGCTAGGCATAAGGCAGGGGCACGAGTGCTGGCTAGGCATAAGGCAGGGGCACGAGTGCTGGCTAGGCATAAGGCAGGGGCACGAGTGCAGGCTAGGCATAAGGCAGGGGCACGAGTGCAGGCTAGGCATAAGGCAGGGGCACGAGTGCAGGCTAGGCATAAGGCAGGGGCACGAGTGCAGGCTAGGCATAAGGCATGGGCACGAGTGCTGGCTAGGCATAAGGCAGGGGCACAAGTGCGGGCTAGGCTTTAGGCAGGGGCACAAGTACAAACTAAGCATAAGGCAGAGGCACAAGTGCAAGCTAGGCATAAGGCAGGGGCACCTATGCAGGCTAGGCATAAGGCAGGGGCACCTATGCAGGCTAGGCTTAAGGCAGGGGCACAAGTGATGGCTACACATAAGGCATACAGCTAACTCTTTGCACTCTTTGCATAAAGGGATAGGCACCCTTAGGGGTGAAAAGCTAGCTTTCACCCCTCTACTCTGTACTTCGTTGTACAGTGCGGAGCCACTCCATAACCCCCATGAACCAAGCGACCAGGCACATCTTGTCTGTCCTCCGTAAATGGGTAATGCCTTTGTCCCCAATTACAGTTGTGCATGTGCATTCAGACGGGACAAGAGCGAAGAGCGTAAAGCCTGCCCTGTGTGCATAACCAACATGAAGCTAAAGACAAAAAAACAATAATGCAAGGGGCTCAAAAGTGCTGGCTAGGCGTAAGGCAGGGGCACAAGTGCTGGCTAGGCATAAGGCAGGGGCACAAGTGCTGGCTAGGCATAAGGCAGGGGCACAAGTGCTGGCTAGGCATAAGGCAGGGGCACAAGTGCTGGCTAGGCATAAGGCAGGGGCACAAGTGCTGGCTAGGCATAAGGCAGGGGCACAAGTGCTGGCTAGGCATAAGGCAGGGGCACAAGTGCTGGCTAGGCATAAGGCAGGGGCTCAAGTGCGGGCTAGGCATAAGGCAGGGGCACAAGTGCGGGCTAGGCATAAGGCAGGGGCACAAGTGCGGGCTAGGCATACGGCAGGGGCACAAGTGCAGGCTAGGCATAAGGCAGGGGCACAAGTGCAGGCTAGGCATAAGGCAGGGGCACAAGTGCAGGCTAGGCATAAGGCAGGGGCACAAGTGCAGGCTAGGCATAAAGCAGGGGCACAAGTGCAGGCTAGGCATAAGGCAGGGCACAAGTGCAGGCTAGGCATAAGGCAGGGCACAAGTGCAGGCTAGGCATAAGGCAGGGGCACAAGTGCGGGCTAGGCATAAGGCAGGGGCACAAGTGCGGGCTAGGCATAAGGCAGGGGCACAAGTGCAAACTAAGCATAAGGCAGAGGCACAAGTGCAGGCTAGGCATAAGGCAGAAGCACAAGTGCAGGCTAGGCATAAGGCAGGGGCACAAGTGCTGGCTAGGCATAAGGCAGGGGCACAAGTGCTGGCTAGGCATAAGGCAGGGGCACAAGTGCAGGCTGGGCATAAGGCAGGGGCACAAGTGCAGGCTAGGCATAAGGCAGGGGCACAAGTGCAGGCTAGGCATAAGGCAGGGGCACAAGTGCAGGCTAGGCATAAGGCAGGGGCACAAGTGAAAACTAAGCATAAGGCAGAGGCACAAGTGCAGGCTAGGCATAAGGCAGAAGCACAAGTGCAGGCTAGGCATAAGGCAGGGGCACAAGTGCTGGCTAGGCATAAGGCAGGGGCACAAGTGCAGGCTAGGCATAAGGCAGGGGCACAAGTGCAGGCTAGGCATAAGGCAGGGGCACAAGTGCAGGCTAGGCATAAGGCAGGGGCAAAAGTGCGGGCTAGGCATAAGGCAGGGGCACAAGTGCAGGCTAGGCATAAGGCAGGGGCACAAGTGCAGGCTAGGCATAAGGCAGGGGCACAAGTGCAGGCTAGGCATAAGGCAGGGGCACAAGTGCTGGCTAGGCATAAGGCAGGGGCACAAGTGCTGGCTAGGCATAAGGCAGGGGCACAAGTGCTGGCTAGGCATGAGGCAGGGGCACAAGTGCTGGCTAGGCATAAGGCAGGGGTACAAGTGCTGGCTAGGCATAAGGCAGGGGCACAAGTGCTGGCTAGGCATAAGGCAGGGGCACAAGTGCTGGCTAGGCGTAAGGCAGGGGCACAAGTGCGGGCTAGTCTTTAGGCAGGGGCACAAGTGCAAACTAAGCATAAGGCAGAGGCACAAGTGCAGGCTAGGCATAAGGCAGGGGCACAAGTGCAGGCTAGGCATAAGGCAGGGGCACAAGTGCTGGCTAGGCATAAGGCAGGGGCACAAGTGCTGGCTAGGCATAAGGCAGGGGCACAAGTGCTGGCTAGGCATAAGGCAGGGGCACAAGTGCTGGCTAGGCATAAGGCAGGGGCACAAGTGCTGGCTAGGCATAAGGCAGGGGCACAAGTGTGGGCTAGGCATAAGGCAGGGGCACAAGTGCGGGCTAGGCATAAGGCAGGGGCACAAGTGCGGGCTAGGCATAAGGCAGGGGCACAAGTGTGGGCTAGGCATAAGGCAGGGGCACAAGTGCTGGCTAGGCATAAGACAGGAGCACAAGTGCGGGCTAGGCATAAGGCAGGGGCACAAGTGCAGGCTAGGCATAAGGCAGGGGCACAAGTGCAAACTAAGCATAAGGCAGAGGCACAAGTGCAGGCTAGGCATAAGGCAGGGGCACAAGTGCTGGCTAGGCATAAGGCAGGGGCACAAGTGCAGGCTAGGCATAAGGCAGGGGCACAAGTGCTGGCTAGGCATAAGGCAGGGGCACAAGTGCTGGCTAGGCATAAGGCAGGGGCACAAGTGCTGGCTAGGCATAAGGCAGGGGCACAAGTGCTGGCTAGGCATAAGGCAGGGGCACAAGTGCTGGCTAGGCATAAGGCAGGGGCACAAGTGATGGCTAGGCATAAGGCAGGGGCACAAGTGCTGGCTAGGCATAAGGCAGGGGCACAAGTGCAGGCTAGGCATAAGGCAGGGGCACCAGTGCAGGCTAGGCATAAGGCATGGGCACAAGTGCTGGCTAGGCATAAGGCAGGGGTACAAGTGCTGCCTAGGCATCAGGCAGGGGCAAAAGTGCTGGCTAGGCATAAGGCAGGGGCAAAAGTGCTGGCTAGGCATAAGGCAGGGGCACAAATGCAGGCTAAGCATAAGGCAGGGGCACAAATGCAGGCTAGGCATAAGGCAGGGGCACAAGTGCAGGATAGGCATAAGGCAGGGGCACAAGTGGTGGCTAGGCATAAGGCAGGGGCACAAGTGCTGGCTAGGCATAAGGCAGGGGCACAAGTGCTGGCTAGGCATAAGGCAGGGGCACAAGTGCGGACTAGGCTTTAGGCAGGGGCACAAGTGCTGGCTAGGCATAAGGCAGGGGCACAAGTGCTGGCTAGGCATAAGGCAGGGGCACAAGTGCGGGCTAGGCTTTAGGCAGGGGCACAAGTACAAACTAAGCATAAGGCAGAGGCACAAGTGCAAGCTAGGCATAAGGCAGGGGCACCTATGCAGGCTAGGCTTAAGGCAGGGGCACAAGTGATGGCTACACATAAGGCATACAGCTAACTCTTTGCACTCTTTGCATAAAGGGATAGGCACCCTTAGGGGTGAAGAGCTAGCTTTCACCCCTCTACTCTGCACTTTGTTGTTCAGTGCAAAGCCAGTCCATAACCCCCATGCTCCAAGCGACCAGGCACATCTTGTCTGTCCTCCGTAAATGGGTAATGCCTTCGTCCCCAATTACAGTCGTGCATGTGCATTCAGACGGGACAAGAGCGAAGAGCGTAAAGCCTGCCCTGTGTGCATAACCAACATGAAGCTAAAGACAAAAAAACAATAATGCAAGGGGCTCAAAAGTGCTGGCTAGGCATAAGGCAGGGGCACAAGTGCTGGCTAGGCATAAGGCAGGGGCACAAGTGCTGGCTAGGCATAAGGCAGGGACACAAGTGCTGGCAAGGCATAAGGCAGGGGCACAAGTGCAGGCTAGGCATAAGGCAGGGGCACAAGTGCTGGCTAGGCATAAGGCAGGGGCACAAGTGCTGGCTAGGCATAAGGCAGGGGCACAAGTGCTGGCTAGGCATAAGGCAGGGGCACAAGTGCTGGCTAGGCATAAGGCAGGGGCACAAGTGCTGGCTAGGCATAAGGCAGGGGCACAAGTGATGGCTAGGCATAAGGCAGGGGCAGAAGTGCTGGCTAGGCATAAGGCAGGGGCACAAGTGCAGGCTAGGCATAAGGCAGGGGCACAAGTGCAGGCTAGGCATAAGGCAGGGGCACAAGTGCTGGCTAGGCATAAGGCAGGGGTACAAGTGCTGCCTAGGCATCAGGCAGGGGCAAAAGTGCTGGCTAGGCATAAGGCAGGGGCAAAAGTGCTGGCTAGGCATAAGGCAGGGGCACAAATGCAGGCTAGGCATAAGGCAGGGGCACAAATGCAGGCTAGGCATAAGGCAGGGGCACAAGTGCAGGATAGGCATAAGGCAGGGGCACAAGTGGTGGCTAGGCATAAGGCAGGGGCACAAGTGCTGGCTAGGCATAAGGCAGGGGCACAAGTGCGGACTAGGCTTTAGGCAGGGGCACAAGTGCTGGCTAGGCATAAGGCAGGGGCACAAGTGCTGGCTAGGCATAAGGCAGGGGCACAAGTGCGGGCTAGGCTTTAGGCAGGGGCACAAGTACAAACTAAGCATAAGGCAGAGGCACAAGTGCAAGCTAGGCATAAGGCAGGGGCACCTATGCAGGCTAGGCTTAAGGCAGGGGCACAAGTGATGGCTACACATAAGGCATACAGCTAACTCTTTGCACTCTTTGCATAAAGGGATAGGCACCCTTAGGGGTGAAGAGCTAGCTTTCACCCCTCTACTCTGTACTTTGTTGTTCAGTGCAAAGCCAGTCCATAACCCCCATGCTCCAAGCGACCAGGCACATCTTGTCTGTCCTCCGTAAATGGGTAATGCCTTCGTCCCCAATTACAGTCGTGCATGTGCATTCAGACGGGACAAGAGCGAAGAGCGTAAAGCCTGCCCTGTGTGCATAACCAACATGAAGCTAAAGACAAAAAAACAATAATGCAAGGGGCTCAAAAGTGCTGGCTAGGCATAAGGCAGGGGCACAAGTGCTGGCTAGGCATAAGGCAGGGGCACAAGTGCTGGCTAGGCATAAGGCAGGGACACAAGTGCTGGCTAGGCATAAGGCAGGGGCACAAGTGCGGGCTAGGCATAAGGCAGGGGCACAAGTGCGGGCTAGGCATAAGGCAGGGGCACAAGTGCGGGCTAGGCATAAGGCAGGGGCACAAGTGCGGGCTAGGCATAAGGCAGGGGCACAAGTGCAGGCTAGGCATAAGGCAGGGGCACAAGTGCAGGCTAGGCATAAGGCAGGGGCACAAGTGCAGGCTAGGCATAAGACAGGGGCACAAGTGCAGGCTAGGCATAAGGCAGGGGCACAAGTGCAGGCTAGGCATAAGGCAGGGGCACAATTGCAGGCTAGGCATAAGGCAGGGGCACAAGTGCAGGCTAGGCATAAGGCAGGGGCACCTATGCAGGCTAGGCTTAAGGCAGGGGCACAAGTGATGGCTACACATAAGGCATACAGCTAACTCTTTGCACTCTTTGCATAAAGGGATAGGCACCCTTAGGGGTGAAGAGCTAGCTTTCACCCCTCTACTCTGTACTTTGTTGTTCAGTGCGGAGCCAGTCCATAACCCCCATGCTCCAAGCGACCAGGCACATCTTGTCTGTCCTCCGTAAATGGGTAATGCCTTCGTCCCCAATTACAGTCGTGCATGTGCATTCAGACGGGACAAGAGCGAAGAGCGTAAAGCCTGCCCTGTGTGCATAACCAACATGAAGCTAAAGACAAAAAAACAATAATGCAAGGGGCTCAAAAGTGCTGGCTAGGCATAAGGCAGGGGCACAAGTGCTGGCTAGGCATAAGGCAGGGACACAAGTGCTGGCAAGGCATAAGGCAGGGGCACAAGTGCGGGCTAGGCATAAGGCAGGGGCACAAGTGCGGGCTAGGCATAAGGCAGGGGCACAAGTGCGGGCTAGGCATAAGGCAGGGGCACAAGTGCTGGCTAGGCATAAGGCAGGGGCACAAGTGCGGGCTAGGCATAAGGCAGGGGCACAAGTGCTGGCTAGGCATAAGGCAGGGGCACAAGTGCAGGCTAGGCATAAGGCAGGGGCACAAGTGCTGGCTAGGCATAAGGCAGGGGCACGAGTGCTGGCTAGGCATAAGGCAGGGGCACGAGTGCTGGCTAGGCATAAGGCAGGGGCACGAGTGCTGGCTAGGCATAAGGCAGGGGCACGAGTGCTGGCTAGGCATAAGGCAGGGGCACGAGTGCTGGCTAGGCATAAGGCAGGGGCACGAGTGCTGGCTAGGCATAAGGCAGGGGCACGAGTGCTGGCTAGGCATAAGGCAGGGGCACGAGTGCTGGCTAGGCATAAGGCAGGGGCACGAGTGCTGGCTAGGCATAAGGCAGGGGCACAAGTGCAGGCTAGGCATAAGGCAGGGGCACAAGTGCAGGCTAGGCATAAGGCAGGGGCACAAGTGCAGGCTAGGCAGAAGGCAGGGCACAAGTGCGGGCTAGGCAGAAGGCAGGGGCACAATTGCGGGCTAGGCTTTCGGCAGGGGCACAAGTGCAAACTAAGCATAAGGCAGAGGCACAAGGGCAGGCTAGGCATATGGCAGAAGCACAAGTGCAGGCTAGGCATAAGGCAGGGGCACAAGTGCAGGCTAGGCATAAGGCAGGGGCAAAAGTGCAGGCTAGGCATAAGGCAGGAGCACAAGTGCAGGATAGGCATAAGACAGGGGCACAAGTGCAGGCTGGGCATAAGGCAGGGGCACAAGTGCAGGCTGGGCATAAGGCAGGGGCACAAGTGCAGGCTAGGCATAAGGCAGGGGCACAAGTGCAGGCTAGGCATAAGGCAGGGGCACAAGTGCTGGCTAGGCATAAGGCAGGGGCACAAGCGCTGGCTAGGCATAAGGCAGGGGCACAAGTGCGGGCTAGGCATAAGGCAGGGGCACAAGTGCGGGCTAGCCATAAGGCAGGGGCACAAGTGCGGGCTAGGCATAAGGCAGGGGCACAAGTGCGGGCTAGGCATAAGGCAGGGGCACAAGTGCGGGCTAGGCATAAGGCAGGGGCACAAGTGTGGGCTAGGCATAAGGCAGGGGCACAAGTGCGGGCTAGGCATAAGGCAGGGGCACAAGTGCTGCCTAGGCATCAGGCAGGGGCAAAAGTGCTGGCTAGGCATAAGGCAGGGGCACAAATGCAGGCTAGGCATAAGGCAGGGGCACAAATGCAGGCTAGGCATAAGGCAGGGGCACAAGTGCAGGCTAGGCATAAGGCAGGGGCAAAAGTGCTGGCTTGGCATAAGGCAGGGGCACAAGTGGTGGCTAGGCATAAGGCAGGGGCACAAGTGCTGGCTAGGCATAAGGCAGGGGCACAAGTGCGGGCTAGGCATAAGGCAGGGGCACAAGTGCAGGCTAGGCATAAGGCAGGGGCACAAGTGCAGGCTAGGCATAAGGCAGGGGCACAAGTGCAGGCTAGGCATAAGGCAGGGGCACAAGTGCAGGCTAGGCATAAGGCAGGGGCACAAGTGCAGGCTAGGCATAAGGCAGGGGCACAAGTGCAGGCTAGGCATAAGGCAGGGGGCACAAGTGCAGGCTAGGCATAAGGCAGGGGCACAAGTGCAGGCTAGGTATAAGGCAGGGGCACAAGTGCAGGCTAGGCATAAGGCAGGGGCACAAGTGCTGGCTAGGCATAAGGCAGGGGCACAAGTGCTGGCTAGGCATAAGGCAGGGGCACAAGTGCTGGCTAGGCATAAGGCAGGGGCACAAGTGCTGGCTAGGCATAAGGCAGGGGCACGAGTGCTGGCTAGGCATAAGGCAGGGGCACGAGTGCTGGCTAGGCATAAGGCAGGGGCACGAGTGCTGGCTAGGCATAAGGCAGGGGCACGAGTGCTGGCTAGGCATAAGGCAGGGGCACGAGTGCTGGCTAGGCATAAGGCAGGGGCACAAGTGCAGGCTAGGCATAAGGCAGGGGCACAAGTGCAGGCTAGGCATAAGGCAGGGGCACAAGTGCGGGCTAGGCATAAGGCAGGGGCACAACTGCGGGCTAGGCTTTCGGCAGGGGCACAAGTGCAAACTAAGCATAAGGCAGAGGCACAAGGGCAGGCTAGGCATATGGCAGAAGCACAAGTGCAGGCTAGGCATAAGGCAGGGGCACAAGTGCAGGCTAGGCATAAGGCAGGGGCACAAGTGCAGGCTAGGCATAAGGCAGGAGCACAAGTGCAGGATAGGCATAAGACAGGGGCACAAGTGCAGGCTAGGCATAAGGCAGGGGCACAAGTGCAGGCTAGGCATAAGGCAGGGGCACAAGTGCTGGCTAGGCATAAGGCAGGGGCACAAGTGCTGGCTAGGCATAAGGCAGGGGCACAAGTGCTGGCTAGGCATAAGGCAGGGGCACAAGTGCGGGCTAGGCATAAGGCAGGGGCACAAGTGCGCGCTAGGCATAAGGCAGGGGCACAAGTGCGGGCTAGCCATAAGGCAGGGGCACAAGTGCGGGCTAGGCATAAGGCAGGGGCACAAGTGCGGGCTAGGCATAAGGCAGGGGCACAAGTGCGGGCTAGGCATAAGGCAGGGGCACAAGTGCGGGCTAGGCATAAGGCAGGGGCACAAGTGCGGGCTAGCCATAAGGCAGGGGCACGAGTGCGGGCTAGGCATAAGGCAGGGGCACGAGTGCTGGCTAGGCATAAGGCAGGGGCACGAGTGCTGGCTAGGCATAAGGCAGGGGCACGAGTGCTGGCTAGGCATAAGGCAGGGGCACGAGTGCTGGCTAGGCATAAGGCAGGGGCACGAGTGCTGGCTAGGCATAAGGCAGGGGCACGAGTGCTGGCTATGCATAAGGCAGGGGCACAAGTGCTGGCTAGGCATAAGGCAGGGGCACGAGTGCTGGCTAGGCATAAGGCAGGGGCACGAGTGCTGGCTAGGCATAAGGCAAGGGCACAAGTGCTGGCTAGGCATAAGGCAGGGGCACGAGTGCTGGCTAGGCATAAGGCAGGGGCACGAGTGCAGGCTAGGCATAAGGCAGGGGAACGAGTGCAGGCTAGGCATAAGGCAGGGGCACGAGTGCTGGCTAGGCATAAGGCAGGGGCACAAGTGCTGGCTAGGCATAAGGCAGGGGCACAAGTGCTGGCTAGGCATAAGGCAGGGGCACAAGTGCTGGCTAGGCGTAAGGCAGGGGCACAAGTGCGGGCTAGTCTTTAGGCAGGGGCACAAGTGCAAACTAAGCATAAGGCAGAGGCACAAGTGCAGGCTAGGCATAAGGCAGAGGCACAAGTGCAGGCTAGGCATAAGGCAGGGGCACAAGTGCAGGCTAGGCATAAGGCAGGGGCACAAGTGCAGGCTAGGCATAAGGCAGGAGCACAAGTGCAGGCTAGGCATCAGACAGGGGCACAAGTGCAGGCTAGGCATAAGGCAGGGGCACAAGTGCTGGCTAGGCATAAGGCAGGGGCACAAGTGCTGGCTAGGCATAAGGCAGGGGCACAAGTGCTGGCTAGGCATAAGGCAGGGGCACAAGTGCTGGCTAGGCATAAGGCAGGGGCACAAGTGCTGGCTAGGCTTAAGGCAGGGGCACAAGTGCGGGCTAGGCATAAGGCAGGGGCACAAGTGCGGGCTAGGCATAAGGCAGGGGCACAAGTGCGGGCTAGGAATAAGGCAGGGGCACAAGTGCGGGTTAGGCATAAGGCAGGGGCACAAGTGCGGGCTAGGCATAAGGCAGGGGCACAAGTGCTGGCTAGGCATAAGACAGGAGCACAAGTGCAGGCTAGGCATAAGGCAGGGGCACAAGTGCAGGCTAGGCATAAGGCAGGGGCACAAGTGCAAACTAAGCATAAGGCAGAGGCACAAGTGCAGGCTAGGCATAAGGCAGGGGCACAAGTGCTGGCTAGGCATAAGGCAGGGGCACAAGTGCAGGCTAGGCATAAGGCAGGGGCACAAGTGCTGGCTAGGCATAAGGCAGGGGCACAAGTGCTGGCTAGGCATAAGGCAGGGGCACAAGTGCTGGCTAGGCATAAGGCAGGGGCACAAGTGCTGGCGAGGCATAAGGCAGGGGCACAAGTGCTGGCTAGGCATAAGGCAGGGGCACAAGTGCTGGCTAGGCATAAGGCAGGGGCACAAGTGCTGGCTAGGCATAAGGCAGGGGCACAAGTGCAGGCTAGGCATAAGGCAAGGGCACAAGTGCTGGCTAGGCATAAGGCAGGGGCACAAGTGCAGGCTAGGCATAAGGCAGGGGCACAAGTGCTGGCTAGGCATAAGGCAGGGGCACAAGTGCGGGCTAGGCTTTAGGCAGGGGCTTAAGTGCTGGCTAGGCATAAGGCAGGGGCACAAGTGCGGGCTAGGCTTTAGGCAGGGGCACAAGTACAAACTAAGCATAAGGCAGAGGCACAAGTGCAAGCTAGGCATAAGGCAGGGGCACCTATGCAGGCTAGGCTTAAGGCAGGGGCACAAGTGATGGCTACACATAAGGCATACAGCTAACTCTTTGCACTCTTTGCATAAAGGGATAGGCACCCTTAGGGGTGAAGAGCTAGCTTTCACCCCTCTACTCTGTACTTTGTTGTTCAGTGCAAAGCCAGTCCATAACCCCCATGCTCCAAGCGACCAGGCACATCTTGTCTGTCCTCCGTAAATGGGTAATGCCTTCGTCCCCAATTACAGTCGTGCATGTGCATTCAGACGGGACAAGAGCGAAGAGCGTAAAGCCTGCCTTGTGTGCATAACCAACATGAAGCTAAAGACAAAAAAACAATAATGCAAGGGGCTCAAAAGTGCTGGCTAGGCATAAGGCAGGGGCACAAGTGCTGGCTAGGCATAAGGCAGGGGCACAAGTGCTGGCTAGGCATAAGGCAGGGACACAAGTGCTGGCTAGGCATAAGGCAGGGGCACAAGTGCGGGCTAGGCATAAGGCAGGGGCACAAGTGCGGGCTAGGCATAAGGCAGGGGCACAAGTGCGGGCTAGGCATAAGGCAGGGGCACAAGTGCAGGCTAGGCATAAGGCAGGGGCACAAGTGCAGGCTAGGCATAAGGCAGGGGCACAAGTGCAGGCTAGGCATAAGGCAGGGGCACAAGTGCAGGCTAGGCATAAGGCAGGGGCACAAGTGCAGGCTAGGCATAAGGCAGGGGCACCTATGCAGGCTAGGCTTAAGGCAGGGGCACAAGTGATGGCTACACATAAGGCATACAGCTAACTCTTTGCACTCTTTGCATAAAGGGATAGGCACCCTTAGGGGTGAAGAGCTAGCTTTCACCCCTCTACTCTGTACTTTGTTGTTCAGTGCGGAGCCAGTCCATAACCCCCATGCTCCAAGCGACCGGGCACATCTTGTCTGTCCTCCGTAAATGGGTAATGCCTTCGTCCACAATTACAGTCGTGCATGTGCATTCAGACGGGACAAGAGCGAAGAGCGTAAAGCCTGCCCTGTGTGCATAACCAACATGAAGCTAAAGACAAAAAAACAATAATGCAAAGGGCTCAAAAGTGCTGGCTAGGCATAAGGCAGGGGCACAAGTGCTGGCTAGGCATAAGGCAGGGGCACAAGTGCTGGCTAGGCATAAGGCAGGGGCACAAGTGCGGGCTAGGCTTAAGGCAGGGGCACAAGTGCGGGCTAGGCATAAGGCAGGGGCACAAGTGCGGGCTAGGCATAAGGCAGGGGCGCAAGTGCGGGCTAGGCATAAGGCAGGGGCGCAAGTGCGGGCTAGGCATAAGGCAGGGGCGCAAGTGCGGGCTAGGCATAAGGCAGGGGCGCAAGTGCGGGCTAGGCATAAGGCAGGGGCGCAAGTGCGGGCTAGGCATAAGGCAGGGGCGCAAGTGCGGGCTCGGCATAAGGCAGGGGCGCAAGTGCTGGCTAGGCATAAGGCAGGGGCGCAAGTGCGGGCTGGGCATAAGGCAGGGGCACAAGTGCGGGCTGGGCATAAGGCAGGGGCACAAGTGCGGGCTGGGCACAAGTGCGGGCTGGGCATAAGGCAGGGGCACAAGTGCGGGCTGGGCATAAGGCAGGGGCACAAGTGCGGGCTGGGCATAAGGCAGGGGCACAAGTGCGGGCTAGGCATAAGGCAGGGGCACAAGTGCGGGCTAGGCATAAGGCAGGGGCACAAGTGCGGGCTAGGCATAAGGCAGGGGCACAAGTGCCGGCTAGGCATAAGGCAGGGGCACAAGTGCGGGCTAGGCATAAGGAAGGGGCACAAGTGCGGGCTAGGCATAAGGAAGGGGCACAAGTGCTGGCTAGGCATAATGCAGGGGCGCAAGTGCTGGCTAGGCATAAGGCAGGGGCGCAAGTGCGGGCTAGGCATAAGGCAGGGGCGCAAGTGCGGGCTAGGCATAAGGCAGGGGCGCAAGTGCGGGCTAGGCATAAGGCAGGGGCGCAAGTGCGGGCTAGGCATAAGGCAGGGGCGCAAGTGCGGGCTAGGCATAAGGCAGGGGCGCAAGTGCGGGCTAGGCATAAGGCAGGGGCGCAAGTGCGGGCTAGGCATAAGGCAGGGGCGCAAGTGCGGGCTAGGCATAAGGCAGGGGCGCAAGTGCGGGCTAGGCATAAGGCAGGGGCGCAAGTGCGGGCTAGGCATAAGGCAGGGGCGCAAGTGCGGGCTAGGCATAAGGCAGGGGCGCAAGTGCGGGCTAGGCATAAGGCAGGGGCCAAAGTGCGGGCTAGGCATAAGGCAGGGGCACAAGTGCGGGCTAGGCATAAGGCAGGGGCGCAAGTGCGGGCTAGGCATAAGGCAGGGGCACAAGTACGGGCTAGGCATAAGGCAGGGGCACAAGTACGGGCTAGGCATAAGGCAGGGGCGCAAGTGCGGGCTAGGCATAAGGCAGGGGCGCAAGTGCGGGCTAGGCATAAGGCAGGGGCGCAAGTGCGGGCTAGGCATAAGGCAGGGGCGCAAGTGCGGGCTAGGCATAAGGCAGGGGCGCAAGTGCGGGCTAGGCATAAGTCAGGGGCGCAAGTGCGGGCTAGGCATAAGGCAGGGGCGCAAGTGCGGGCTAGGCATAAGGCAGGGGCTCAAGTGCGGGCTAGGCATAAGGCAGGGGCACAAGTGCGGGCTAGGCATAAGGCAGGGGCGCAAGTGCGGGCTAAGCATCAGGCAGGGGCGCAAGTGCGGGCTAGGCATAAGGCAGGGGCGCAAGTGCGGGCTAGGCATAAGGCAGGGGCGCAAGTGCGGGCTCGGCATAAGGCAGGGGCGCAAGTGCGGGCTCGGCATAAGGCAGGGGCGCAAGTGCTGGCTAGGCATAAGGCAGGGGCGCAAGTGCTCGCTAGGCATAAGGCTGGGGAGCAAGTGCTGGCTAGGCATAAGGCAGGGGCACAAATGCAGGCTAGGCATAAGGCAGGGGCACAAGTGCAGGCTAGGCATAAGGCAGGGGCACAAGTGCAGGCTAGGCATAAGGCAGGGGCACAAGTGCAGGCTAGGCATAAGGCAGGGGCACAAGTGCAGGCTAGGCATAAGGCAGGGGCACAAGTGCAGGCTAGGCATAAGGCAGGGGCATAAGTGCAGGCTAGGCAGAAGGCAGGGGCACAAGTGCAGGCTAGGCATAAGGCAGGGGCACAAGTGCAGGCTAGGCATAAGGCAGGGGCACAAGTGCAGGCTAGGCAGAAGGCAGGGGCACAAGTGGTGGCTAGGCATAAGGCAGGGGAACAAGTGCTGGCTAGGCATAAGGCAGGGGCACAAGTGGTGGCTAGGCATAAGGCAGGGGCACGAGTGCTGGCTAGGCATAAGGCAGGGGCACGAGTGCTGGCTAGGCATAAGGCAGGGGCACAAGTGCTTTTTAGGCATAAGGCAGGGGTACGAGTGCTGGCTAGGCATAAGGCAGGGGCACAAATGCAGGCTAGGCATAAGGCAGGGGCACAAGTGGTGGCTAGGCATAAGGCCGGGGCACAAGTGCGGGCTAGGCTTAAGGCCGGGGCACAAGTGCGGGCTAGGCTTAAGGCCGGGGCACAAGTGCGGGCTAGGCTTAAGGCCGGGGCACAAGTGCGGGCTAGGCTTAAGGCCGGGGCACAAGTGCGGGCTAGGCTTAAGGCCGGGGCACAATTGCGGGCTGGGCTTAAGGCCGGGGCACAAGTGCGGGCTAGGCTTAAGGCCTGGGCACTATTTCGGGCTAGGCTTAAGGCCTGGGCACAAGTGCGGGCTAGGCTTAAGGCCTGGGCACAAGTGCGGGCTAGGCTTAAGGCCTGGGCACTATTTCGGGCTAGGCTTAAGGCCTGGGCACTATTTCGGGCTAGGCTTAAGGCCTGGGCACAAGTGCGGGCTAGGCTTAAGGCCTGGGCACAAGTGCGGGCTAGGCTTAAGGCCTGGGCACAAGTGCGGGCTAGGCTTAAGGCCTGGGCACAAGTGCTGGCTAGGCATAAGGCAGGGGCACGAGTGCTGGCTAGGCATAAGGCAGGGGCACGAGTGCTGGCTAGGCATAAGGCAGGGGCACGAGTGCTGCCTAGGCATAAGGCAGGGGCACACGTGCAGGCTAGGCATAAGGCAGGGGCACACGTGCAGGCTAGGCATAAGGCATCGGCACACGTGCAGGCAAGGCATAAGGCAGGGGCACACGTGCAGGCTAGGCATAAGGCAGGGGCACACGTGCAGGCTAGGCATAAGGCAGGGGCACAAGTGCTGGCTAGGCATAAGGCAGGGGCACAAGTGCTGGCTAGGCATGAGGCAGGGGCACAAGTGCTGGCTAGGCATAAGGCAGGGGTACAAGTGCTGGCTAGGCATAAGGCAGGGGCACAAGTGCTGGCTAGGCATAAGGCAGGGGCACAAGTGCTGGCTAGGCGTAAGGCAGGGGCACAAGTGCGGGCTAGTCTTTAGGCAGGGGCACAAGTGCAAACTAAGCATAAGGCAGAGGCACAAGTGCAGGCTAGGCATAAGGCAGGGGCACAAGTGCAGGCTAGGCATAAGGCAGGAGCACAAGTGCAGGCTAGGCATCAGACAGGGGCACAAGTGCAGGCTAGGCATAAGGCAGGGGCACAAGTGCTGGCTAGGCATAAGGCAGGGGCACAAGTGCAGGCTAGGCATAAGGCAGGGGCACGAGTGCTGGCTAGGCATAAGGCAGGGGCACAAGTGCTGGCTATGCATAAGGCAGGGGCACAAGTGCTGGCTAGGCATAAGGCAGGGGCACAAGTGCTGGCTAGGCATAAGGCAGGGGCACGAGTGCTGGCTAGGCATAAGGCAGGGGCACGAGTGCTGGCTAGGCATAAGGCAAGGGCACGAGTGCTGGCTAGGCATAAGGCAGGGGCACGAGTGCTGGCTAGGCATAAGGCAGGGGCACGAGTGCTGGCTAGGCATAAGGCAGGGGCACGAGTGCAGGCTAGGCATAAGGCAGGGGCACGAGTGCAGGCTAGGCATAAGGCAGGGGCACGAGTGCAGGCTAGGCATAAGGCATGGGCACGAGTGCTGGCTAGGCATAAGGCAGGGGCACGAGTGCAGGCTAGGCATAAGGCAGGGGCACGAGTGCAGGCTAGGCATAAGGCAGGGGCACCAGTGCAGGCTAGGCATAAGGCAGGGGCACAAGTGCAGGCTAGGCATAAGGCAGGGGCACAAGTGCAGGCTAGGCATAAGGCAGGGGCACAAGTGTAGGCTAGGCATAAGGCAGGGGCACAAGTGCAGGCTAGGCATAAGACAGGGGCACAAGTGCAGGCTAGGCATAAGACAGGGGCACAAGTGCAGGCTAGGCATAAGGCAGGCGCACAAGTGCAGGCTAGGCATAAGGCAGGGGCACAAGTGGTGGCTAGGCATAAGGCAGGGGAACAAGTGCTGGCTAGGCATAAGGCAGGGGCACAAGTGCGGGCTAGGCTTTAGGCAGGGGCACAAGTACAAACTAAGCATAAGGCAGAGGCACAAGTGCAAGCTAGGCATAAGGCAGGGGCACCTATGCAGGCTAGGCTTAAGGCAGGGGCACAAGTGATGGCTACACATAAGGCATACAGCTAACTCTTTGCACTCTTTGCATAAAGGGATAGGCACCCTTAGGGGTGAAGAGCTAGCTTTCACCCCTCTACTCTGTACTTCGTTGTACAGCGCGGAGCCACTCCATAACCCCCATGAACCAAGCGACCAGGCACATCTTGTCTGTCCTCCGTAAATGGGTAATGCCTTTGTCCCCAATTACAGTTGTGCATGTGCATTCAGACGGGACAAGAGCGAAGAGCGTAAAGCCTGCCCTGTGTGCATAACCAACATGAAGCTAAAGACAAAAAAACAATGCAAGGGGCTCAAAAGTGCTGGCTAGGCATAAGGCAGTGGCACAAGTGCTGGCTAGGCATAAGGCAGGGGCACAAGTGCTGGCTAGGCATAAGGCAGGGGCACAAGTGCTGGCTAGGCATAAGGCAGGGGCACAAGTGCTGGCTAGGCATAAGGCAGGGGCACAAGTGCTGGCTAGGCATAAGGCAGGGGCTCAAGTGCGGGCTAGGCATAAGGCAGGGGCACAAGTGCGGGCTAGGCATAAGGCAGGGGCACAAGTGCGGGCTAGGCATACGGCAGGGGCACAAGTGCAGGCTAGGCATAAGGCAGGGGCACAAGTGCAGGCTAGGCATAAGGCAGGGGCACAAGTGCAGGCTAGGCATAAGGCAGGGCACAAGTGCAGGCTAGGCATAAGGCAGGGCACAAGTGCAGGCTAGGCATAAGGCAGGGCACAAGTGCGGGCTAGGCATAAGGCAGGGGCACAAGTGCGGGCTAGGCATAAGGCAGGGGCACAAGTGCGGGCTAGGCATAAGGCAGGGGCACAAGTGCGGGCTAGGCATAAGGCAGGGGCACAAGTGCGGGCTAGGCATAAGGCAGGGGCACAAGTGCAAACTAAGCATAAGGCAGAGGCACAAGTGCAGGCTAGGCATAAGGCAGAAGCACAAGTGCAGGCTAGGCATAAGGCAGGGGCACAAGTGCTGGCTAGGCATAAGGCAGGGGCACAAGTGCTGGCTAGGCATAAGGCAGGGGCACAAGTGCTGGCTAGGCATAAGGCAGGGGCACAAGTGCAGGCTAGGCATAAGGCAGGGCACAAGTGCAGGCTAGGCATAAGGCAGGGCACAAGTGCAGGCTAGGCATAAGGCAGGGGCACAAGTGCGGGCTAGGCATAAGGCAGGGGCACAAGTGCGGGCTAGGCATAAGGCAGGGGCACAAGTGCAAACTAAGCATAAGGCAGAGGCACAAGTGCAGGCTAGGCATAAGGCAGAAGCACAAGTGCAGGCTAGGCATAAGGCAGGGGCACAAGTGCTGGCTAGGCATAAGGCAGGGGCACAAGTGCTGGATAGGCATAAGGCAGGGGCACAAGTGCAGGCTAGGCATAAGGCAGGGGCACAAGTGCAGGCTAGGCATAAGGCAGGGGCACAAGTGCAGGCTAGGCATAAGGCAGGGGCACAAGTGCAGGCTAGGCATAAGGCAGGGGCACAAGTGAAAACTAAGCATAAGGCAGAGGCACAAGTGCAGGCTAGGCATAAGGCAGAAGCACAAGTGCAGGCTAGGCATAAGGCAGGGGCACAAGTGCTGGCTAGGCATAAGGCAGGGGCACAAGTGCAGGCTAGGCATAAGGCAGGGGCACAAGTGCAGGCTAGGCATAAGGCAGGGGCACAAGTGCAGGCTAGGCATAAGGCAGGGGCAAAAGTGCGGGCTAGGCATAAGGCAGGGGCACAAGTGCGGGCTAGGCATAAGGCAGGGGCACAAGTGCAGGCTAGGCATAAGGCAGGGGCACAAGTGCTGGCTAGGCATAAGGCAGGGGCACAAGTGCTGGCTAGGCATAAGGCAGGGGCACAAGTGCTGGCTAGGCATGAGGCAGGGGCACAAGTGCTGGCTAGGCATAAGGCAGGGGTACAAGTGCTGGCTAGGCATAAGGCAGGGGCACAAGTGCTGGCTAGGCATAAGGCAGGGGCACAAGTGCTGGCTAGGCGTAAGGCAGGGGCACAAGTGCGGGCTAGTCTTTAGGCAGGGGCACAAGTGCAAACTAAGCATAAGGCAGAGGCACAAGTGCAGGCTAGGCATAAGGCAGGGGCACAAGTGCAGGCTAGGCATAAGGCAGGAGCACAAGTGCAGGCTAGGCATCAGACAGGGGCACAAGTGCAGGCTAGGCATAAGGCAGGGGCACAAGTGCTGGCTAGGCATAAGGCAGGGGCACAAGTGCTGGCTAGGCATAAGGCAGGGGCACAAGTGCTGGCTAGGCATAAGGCAGGGGCACAAGTGCAGGCTAGGCATAAGGCAGGGGCACAAGTGCTGGCTAGGCTTAAGGCAGGGGCACAAGTGCGGGCTAGGCATAAGGCAGGGGCACAAGTGCGGGCTAGGCATAAGGCAGGGGCACAAGTGCGGGCTAGGCATAAGGCAGGAGCACAAGTGCGGGCTAGGCATAAGGCAGGGGCACAAGTGCTGGCTAGGCATAAGACAGGAGCACAAGTGCAGGCTAGGCATAAGGCAGGGGCACAAGTGCAGGCTAGGCATAAGGCAGGGGCACAAGTGCAGGCTAGGCATAAGGCAGGGGCACAAGTGCAAACTAAGCATAAGGCAGAGGCACAAGTGCAGGCTAGGCATAAGGCAGGGGCACAAGTGCTGGCTAGGCATAAGGCAGGGGCACAAGTGCAGGCTAGGCATAAGGCAGGGGCACAAGTGCTGGCTAGGCATAAGGCAGGGGCACAAGTGCTGGCTAGGCATAAGGCAGGGGCACAAGTGCTGGCTAGGCATAAGGCAGGGGCACAAGTGCTGGCTAGGCATAAGGCAGGGGCACAAGTGATGGCTAGGCATAAGGCAGGGGCACAAGTGCTGGCTAGGCATAAGGCAGGGGCACAAGTGCAGGCTAGGCATAAGGCAGGGGCACAAGTGCAGGCTAGGCATAAGGCAGGGGCACAAGTGCTGGCTAGGCATAAGGCAGGGGTACAAGTGCTGCCTAGGCATCAGGCAGGGGCAAAAGTGCTGGCTAGGCATAAGGCAGGGGCAAAAGTGCTGGCTAGGCATAAGGCAGGGGCACAAATGCAGGCTAGGCATAAGGCAGGGGCACAAATGCAGGCTAGGCATAAGGCAGGGGCACAAGTGCAGGATAGGCATAAGGCAGGGGCACAAGTGGTGGCTAGGCATAAGGCAGGGGCACAAGTGCGGGCTAGGCATAAGGCAGGGGCACAAGTGCTGGCTAGGCATAAGGCAGGGGAACAAGTGCGGACTAGGCTTTAGGCAGGGGCACAAGTGCTGGCTAGGCATAAGGCAGGGGCACAAGTGCTGGCTAGGCATAAGGCAGGGGCACAAGTGCGGGCTAGGCTTTAGGCAGGGGCACAAGTACAAACTAAGCATAAGGCAGAGGCACAAGTGCAAGCTAGGCATAAGGCAGGGGCACCTATGCAGGCTAGGCTTAAGGCAGGGGCACAAGTGATGGCTACACATAAGGCATACAGCTAACTCTTTGCACTCTTTGCATAAAGGGATAAGCACCCTTAGGGGTGAAGAGCTAGCTTTCACCCCTCTACTCTGTACTTTGTTGTTCAGTGCAAAGCCAGTCCATAACCCCCATGCTCCAAGCGACCAGGCACATCTTGTCTGTCCTCCGTAAATGGGTAATGCCTTCGTCCCCAATTACAGTCGTGCATGTGCATTCAGACGGGACAAGAGCGAAGAGCGTAAAGCCTGCCCTGTGTGCATAACCAACATGAAGCTAAAGACAAAAAAACAATAATGCAAGGGGCTCAAAAGTGCTGGCTAGGCATAAGGCAGGGGCACAAGTGCTGGCTAGGCATAAGGCAGGGGCACAAGTGCTGGCTAGGCATAAGGCAGGGACACAAGTGCTGGCTAGGCATAAGGCAGGAGCACAAGTGCGGGCTAGGCATAAGGCAGGGGCACAAGTGCGGGCTAGGCATAAGGCAGGGGCACAAGTGCGGGCTAGGCATAAGGCAGGGGCACAAGTGCGGGCTAGGCATAAGGCAGGGGCACAAGTGCAGGCTAGGCATAAGGCAGGGGCACAAGTGCGGGCTAGGCATAAGGCAGGGGCACAAATGCAGGCTAGGCATAAGGCAGGGGCACAAGTGCAGGCTAGGCATAAGGCAGGGGCACAAGTGCAGGCTAGGCATAAGGCAGGGGCACAAGTGCAGGCTAGGCATAAGGCAGGGGCACAAGTGCAGGCTAGGCATAAGGCAGGGGCACAAGTGCAGGCTAGGCAGAAGGCAGGGGCACAAGTGGTGGCTAGGCATAAGGCAGGGGAACAAGTGCTGGCTAGGCATAAGGCAGGGGCACAAGTGGTGGCTAGGCATAAGGCAGGGGCACGAGTGCTGGCTAGTCATAAGGCAGGGGCACGAGTGCTGGCTAGGCATAAGGCAGGGGCACGAGTGCTGGCTAGGCATAAGGCAGGGGCACGAGTGCTGGCTAGGCATAAGGCAGGGGTACGAGTGCTGGCTAGGCATAAGGCAGGGGCACAAATGCAGGCTAGGCATAAGGCAGGGGCACAAGTGGTGGCTAGGCATAAGGCAGGGGAACAAGTGCTGGCTAGGCATAAGGCAGGGGCACAAGTGCTGGCTAGGCATAAGGCAGGGGCACGAGTGCTGGCTAGGCATAAGGCAGGGGCACGAGTGCTGGCTAGGCATAAGGCAGGGGCACAAGTGCTGCCTAGGCATAAGGCAGGGGCACACGTGCAGGCTAGGCATAAGGCAGGGGCACACGTGCAGGCTAGGCATAAGGCATCGGCACACGTGCAGGCTAGGCATAAAGCAGGGGCACACGTGCAAGCTAGGCATAAGGCAGGGGCACACGTGCAGGCTAGGCATAAGGCAGGGGCACACGTGCAGGCTAGGCATAAGGCAGGGGCACACGTGCAGGCTAGGCATAGCGCAGGGGCACACGTGCAGGCTAGGCATAACGCAGGGGCACAAGTGCAGGCTAGGCATAAGGCAGGGGCACAAGTGCAGGCTAGGCATAAGGCAGGGGCACAAGTGCAGGCTAGGCATAAGGCAGGGGGCACAAGTGCAGGCTAGGCATAAGGCAGGGGCACAAGTGCAGGCTAGGCATAAGGCAGGGGCACAAGTGCAGGCTAGGCATAAGGCAGGGGCACAAGTGCAGGCTAGGCATAAGGCAGGGGCACAAGTGCAGGCTAGGCATCAGGCAGGGGCAAAAGTGCTGGCTAGGCATAAGGCAGGGGCACAAATGCAGGCTAGGCATAAGGTAGGGTCACAAGTGCAGGCTAGGCATAAGGCAGGGGCACAAGTGCAGGCTAGGCATAAGGCAGGGGCACAAGTGGTGGCTAGGCATAAGGCAGGGGAACAAGTGCTGGCTAGGCACAAGGCAGGGGCACAAGTGCTGGTTAGGCATAAGGCAGGGGCACGAGTGCTGGCTAGGCATAAGGCAGGGGCACGAGTGCTGGCTAGGAATAAGGCAGGGGTACAAGTGCTGCCTAGGCATCATGCAGGGGCAAAAGTGCTGGCTAGGCATAAGGCAGGGGCACAAATGCAGGCTAGGCATAAGGCAGGGGCACAAGTGGTGGCTAGGCATAAGGCAGGGGAACAAGTGCTGGCTAGGCATAAGGCAGGGGAACAAGTGCTGGCTAGGCATAAGGCAGGGGCACGAGTGCTGGCTAGGCATAAGGCAGGGGCACGAGTGCTGGCTAGGCATAAGGCAGGGGCACAAGTGCTGGCTAGGCATAAGGCAGGGGCACGAGTGCAGGCTAGGCATAAGGCAGGGGCACGAGTGCAGGCTAGGCATAAGGCATGGGCACGAGTGCTGGCTAGGCATAAGGCAGGGGCACGAGTGCAGGCTAGGCATAAGGCAGGGGCACGAGTGCAGGCTAGGCATAAGGCAGGGGCACAAGTGCAGACTAGGCATAAGGCAGGGGCACAAGTGCAGGCTAGGCATAAGGCAGGGGCACAAGTGCAGGCTAGGCATAAGGCAGGGGCACAAGTGCAGGCTAGGCATAAGGCAGGGGCACAAGTGTAGGCTAGGCATAAGGCAGGGGCACAAGTGCAGGCTAGGCATAAGACAGGGGCACAAGTGCAGGCTAGGCATAAGACAGGGGCACAAGTGCAGGCTAGGCATAAGGCAGGCGCACAAGTGCAGGCTAGGCATAAGGCAGGGGCACAAGTGGTGGCTAGGCATAAGGCAGGGGAACAAGTGCTGGCTAGGCATAAGGCAGGGGCACAAGTGCGGGCTAGGCTTTAGGCAGGGGCACAAGTACAAACTAAGCATAAGGCAGAGGCACAAGTGCAAGCTAGGCATAAGGCAGGGGCACCTATGCAGGCTAGGCTTAAGGCAGGGGCACAAGTGATGGCTACACATAAGGCATACAGCTAACTCTTTGCACTCTTTGCATAAAGGGATAGGCACCCTTAGGGGTGAAGAGCTAGCTTTCACCCCTCTACTCTGTACTTCGTTGTACAGTGCGGAGCCACTCCATAACCCCCATGAACCAAGCGACCAGGCACATCTTGTCTGTCCTCCGTAAATGGGTAATGCCTTTGTCCCCAATTACAGTTGTGCATGTGCATTCAGACGGGACAAGAGCGAAGAGCGTAAAGCCTGCCCTGTGTGCATAACCAACATGAAGCTAAAGACAAAAAAACAATAATGCAAGGGGCTCAAAAGTGCTGGCTAGGCATAAGGCAGGGGCACAAGTGCTGGCTAGGCATAAGGCAGGGGCACAAGTGCTGGCTAGGCATAAGGCAGGGGCACAAGTGCTGGCTAGGCATAAGGCAGGGGCACAAGTGCTGGCTAGGCATAAGGCAGGGGCACAAGTGCTGGCTAGGCATAAGGCAGGGGCACAAGTGCTGGCTAGGCATAAGGCAGGGGCTCAAGTGCGGGCTAGGCATAAGGCAGGGGCACAAGTGCGGGCTAGGCATAAGGCAGGGGCACAAGTGCGGGCTAGGCATACGGCAGGGGCACAAGTGCAGGCTAGGCATAAGGCAGGGGCACAAGTGCAGGCTAGGCATAAGGCAGGGGCACAAGTGCAGGCTAGGCATAAGGCAGGGGCACAAGTGCAGGCTAGGCATAAAGCAGGGGCACAAGTGCAGGCTAGGCATAAGGCAGGGCACAAGTGCAGGCTAGGCATAAGGCAGGGCACAAGTGCAGGCTAGGCATAAGGCAGGGGCACAAGTGCGGGCTAGGCATAAGGCAGGGGCACAAGTGCGGGCTAGGCATAAGGCAGGGGCACAAGTGCAAACTAAGCATAAGGCAGAGGCACAAGTGCAGGCTAGGCATAAGGCAGAAGCACAAGTGCAGGCTAGGCATAAGGCAGGGGCACAAGTGCTGGCTAGGCATAAGGCAGGGGCACAAGTGCTGGCTAGGCATAAGGCAGGGGCACAAGTGCAGGCTAGGCATAAGGCAGAAGCACAAGTGCAGGCTAGGCATAAGGCAGGGGCACAAGTGCTGGCTAGGCATAAGGCAGGGGCACAAGTGCGGGCTAGGCATAAGGCAGGGGCACAAGTGCGGGCTAGGCATAAGGCAGGGGCACAAGTGCAAACTAAGCATAAGGCAGAGGCACAAGTGCAGGCTAGGCATAAGGCAGAAGCACAAGTGCAGGCTAGGCATAAGGCAGGGGCACAAGTGCTGGCTAGGCATAAGGCAGGGGCACAAGTGCTGGCTAGGCATAAGGCAGGGGCACAAGTGCAGGCTGGGCATAAGGCAGGGGCACAAGTGCAGGCTAGGCATAAGGCAGGGGCACAAGTGCAGGCTAGGCATAAGGCAGGGGCACAAGTGCAGGCTAGGCATAAGGCAGGGGCACAAGTGAAAACTAAGCATAAGGCAGAGGCACAAGTGCAGGCTAGGCATAAGGCAGAAGCACAAGTGCAGGCTAGGCATAAGGCAGGGGCACAAGTGCTGGCTAGGCATAAGGCAGGGGCACAAGTGCAGGCTAGGCATAAGGCAGGGGCACAAGTGCTGGCTAGGCATAAGGCAGGGGCACAAGTGCTGGCTAGGCATAAGGCAGGGGCACAAGTGCTGGCTAGGCATAAGGCAGGGGCACAAGTGCAGGCTAGGCATAAGGCAGGGCACAAGTGCAGGCTAGGCATAAGGCAGGGCACAAGTGCAGGCTAGGCATAAGGCAGGGGCACAAGTGCGGGCTAGGCATAAGGCAGGGGCACAAGTGCGGGCTAGGCATAAGGCAGGGGCACAAGTGCGGGCTAGGCATAAGGCAGGGGCACAAGTGCAAACTAAGCATAAGGCAGAGGCACAAGTGCAGGCTAGGCATAAGGCAGAAGCACAAGTGCAGGCTAGGCATAAGGCAGGGGCACAAGTGCTGGCTAGGCATAAGGCAGGGGCACAAGTGCTGGCTAGGCATAAGGCAGGGGCACAAGTGCAGGCTGGGCATAAGGCAGGGGCACAAGTGCAGGCTAGGCATAAGGCAGGGGCACAAGTGCAGGCTAGGCATAAGGCAGGGGCACAAGTGCAGGCTAGGCATAAGGCAGGGGCACAAGTGAAAACTAAGCATAAGGCAGAGGCACAAGTGCAGGCTAGGCATAAGGCAGAAGCACAAGTGCAGGCTAGGCATAAGGCAGGGGCACAAGTGCTGGCTAGGCATAAGGCAGGGGCACAAGTGCAGGCTAGGCATAAGGCAGGGGCACAAGTGCAGGCTAGGCATAAGGCAGGGGCACAAGTGCAGGCTAGGCATAAGGCAGGGGCAAAAGTGCGGGCTAGGCATAAGGCAGGGGCACAAGTGCAGGCTAGGCATAAGGCAGGGGCACAAGTGCAGGCTAGGCATAAGGCAGGGGCACAAGTGCTGGCTAGGCATAAGGCAGGGGCAGAAGTGCTGGCTAGGCATAAGGCAGGGGCACAAGTGCTGGCTAGGCATGAGGCAGGGGCACAAGTGCTGGCTAGGCATAAGGCAGGGGTACAAGTACTGGCTAGGCATAAGGCAGGGGCACAAGTGCTGGCTAGGCATAAGGCAGGGGCACAAGTGCTGGCTAGGCGTAAGGCAGGGGCACAAGTGCGGGCTAGGCATAAGGCAGGGGCACAAGTGCTGGCTAGGCATAAGGCAGGGGCACAAGTGCTGGCTAGGCGTAAGGCAGGGGCACAAGTGCGGGCTAGGCATAAGGCAGGGGCACAAGTGCGGGCTAGGCATAAGGCAGGGGCACAAGTGCGGGCTAGGCATAAGGCAGGGGCACAAGTGCGGGCTAGGCATAAGGCAGGGGCACAAGTGCTGGCTAGGCATAAGACAGGAGCACAAGTGCAGGCTAGGCATAAGGCAGGGGCACAAGTGCAGGCTAGGCATAAGGCAGGGGCACAAGTGCTGGCTAGGCATAAGGCAGGGGCACAAGTGCTGGCTAGGCATAAGGCAGGGGCACAAGTGCTGGCTAGGCATAAGGCAGGGGCACAAGTGCTGGCTAGGCATAAGGCAGGGGCACAAGTGCTGGCTAGGCATAAGGCAGGGGCACAAGTGCAGGCTAGGCATAAGGCAGGGGCACAAGTGCAAACTAAGCATAAGGCAGAGGCACAAGTGCAGGCTAGGCATAAGGCAGGGGCACAAGTGCTGGCTAGGTATAAGGCAGGGGCACAAGTGCAGGCTAGGCATAAGGCAGGGGCACAAGTGCTGGCTAGGCATAAGGCAGGGGCACAAGTGCTGGCTAGGCATAAGGCAGGGGCACAAGTGCTGGCTAGGCATAAGGCAGGGGCACAAGTGCTGGCTAGGCATAAGGCAGGGGCACAAGTGCTGGCTAGGCATAATGCAGGGGCACAAGTGATGGCTAGGCATAAGGCAGGGGCACAAGTGCTGGCTAGGCATAAGGCAGGGGCACAAGTGCAGGCTAGGCATAAGGCAGGGGCACAAGTGCAGGCTAGGCATAAGGCAGGGGCACAAGTGCTGGCTAGGCATAAGGCAGGGGTACAAGTGCTGCCTAGGCATCAGGCAGGGGCAAAAGTGCTGGCTAGGCATAAGGCAGGGGCAAAAGTGCTGGCTAGGCATAAGGCAGGGGCACAAATGCAGGCTAGGCATAAGGCAGGGGCACAAATGCAGGCTAGGCATAAGGCAGGGGCACAAGTGCAGGATAGGCATAAGGCAGGGGCACAAGTGGTGGCTAGGCATAAGGCAGGGGCACAAGTGCTGGCTAGGCATAAGGCAGGGGCACAAGTGCTGGCTAGGCATAAGGCAGGGGCACAAGTGCGGACTAGGCTTTAGGCAGGGGCACAAGTGCTGGCTAGGCATAAGGCAGGGGCACAAGTGCTGGCTAGGCATAAGGCAGGGGCACAAGTGCTGGCTAGGCATAAGGCAGGGGCACAAGTGCGGGCTAGGCTTTAGGCAGGGGCACAAGTACAAACTAAGCATAAGGCAGAGGCACAAGTGCAAGCTAGGCATAAGGCAGGGGCAACCTATGCAGGCTAGGCTTAAGGCAGGGGCACAAGTGATGGCTACACATAAGGCATACAGCTAACTCTTCGCACTCTTTGAATAAAGGGATAGGCAACCTTAGGGGTGAAGAGCTAGCTTTCACCCCTCTACTCTGTACTTTGTTGTTCAGTGCAAAGCCAGTCCATAACCCCCATGCTCCAAGCGACCAGGCACATCTTGTCTGTCCTCCGTAAATGGGTAATGCCTTCGTCCCCAATTACAGTCGTGCATGTGCATTCAGACGGGACAAGAGCGAAGAGCGTAAAGCCTGCCCTGTATGCATAACCAACATGAAGCTAAAGACAAAAAAACAATAATGCAAGGGGCTCAAAAGTGCTGGCTAGGCATAAGGCAGGGGCACAAGTGCTGGCTAGGCATAAGGCAGGGGCACAAGTGCTGGCTAGGCATAAGGCAGGGGCACAAGTGCGGGCTAGGCATAAGGCAGGGGCACAAGTGCGGGCTAGGCATAAGGCAGGGGCACAAGTGCGGGCTAGGCATAAGGCAGGGGCACAAGTGCGGGCTAGGCATAAGGCAGGGGCACAAGTGCGGGCTAGGCATAAGGCAGGGGCACAAGTGCAGGCTAGGCATAAGGCAGGGGCACAAGTGCAGGCTAGGCATAAGGCAGGGGCACAAGTGCAGGCTAGGCATAAGGCAGGGGCACAAGTGCAGGCTAGGCATAAGGCAGGGGCACAAGTGCAGGCTAGGCATAAGGCAGGGGCACAAGTGCAGGCTAGGCATAAGGCAGGGGCACAAGTGCAGGCTAGGCATAAGGCAGGGGCACAAGTGCAGGCTAGGCATAAGGCAGGGGCACCTATGCAGGCTAGGCTTAAGGCAGGGGCACAAGTGATGGCTACACATAAGGCATACAGCTAACTCTTTGCACTCTTTGCATAAAGGGATAGGCACCCTTAGGGGTGAAGAGCTAGCTTTCACCCCTCTACTCTGTACTTTGTTGTTCAGTGCGGAGCCAGTCCATAACCCCCATGCTCCAAGCGACCAGGCACATCTTGTCTGTCCTCCGTAAATGGGTAATGCCTTCGTCCCCAATTACAGTCGTGCATGTGCATTCAGACGGGACAAGAGCGAAGAGCGTAAAGCCTGCCCTGTGTGCATAACCAACATGAAGCTAAAGACAAAAAAACAATAATGCAAGGGGCTCAAAAGTGCTGGCTAGGCATAAGGCAGGGGCACAAGTGCTGGCTAGGCATAAGGCAGGGGCACAAGTGCTGGCTAGGCATAAGGCAGGGACACAAGTGCTGGCAAGGCATAAGGCAGGGGCACAAGTGCAGGCTAGGCATAAGGCAGGGGCACAAGTGCAGGCTAGGCATAAGGCAGGGGCACAAGTGCTGGCTAGGCATAAGGCAGGGGCAGAAGTGCTGGCTAGGCATAAGGCAGGGGCACAAGTGCTGGCTAGGCATAAGGCAGGGGCACAAGTGCTGGCTAGGCATAAGGCAGGGGCACAAGTGCTGGCTAGGCATAAGGCAGGGGCACAAGTGATGGCTAGGCATAAGGCAGGGGCACAAGTGCTGGCTAGGCATAAGGCAGGGGCACAAGTGCAGGCTAGGCATAAGGCAGGGGCACAAGTGCAGGCTAGGCATAAGGCAGGGGCACAAGTGCTGGCTAGGCATAAGGCAGGGGTACAAGTGCTGCCTAGGCATCAGGCAGGGGCAAAAGTGCTGGCTAGGCATAAGGCAGGGGCAAAAGTGCTGGCTAGGCATAAGGCAGGGGCACAAATGCAGGCTAGGCATAAGGCAGGGGCACAAATGCAGGCTAGGCATAAGGCAGGGGCACAAGTGCAGGATAGGCATAAGGCAGGGGCACAAGTGGTGGCTAGGCATAAGGCAGGGGCACAAGTGCTGGCTAGGCATAAGGCAGGGGCACAAGTGCTGGCTAGGCATAAGGCAGGGGCACAAGTGCGGACTAGGCTTTAGGCAGGGGCACAAGTGCTGGCTAGGCATAAGGCAGGGGCACAAGTGCTGGCTAGGCATAAGGCAGGGGCACAAGTGCGGGCTAGGCTTTAGGCAGGGGCACAAGTACAAACTAAGCATAAGGCAGAGGCACAAGTGCAAGCTAGGCATAAGGCAGGGGCACCTATGCAGGCTAGGCTTAAGGCAGGGGCACAAGTGATGGCTACACATAAGGCATACAGCTAACTCTTTGCACTCTTTGCATAAAGGGATAGGCACCCTTAGGGGTGAAGAGCTAGCTTTCACCCCTCTACTCTGTACTTTGTTGTTCAGTGCAAAGCCAGTCCATAACCCCCATGCTCCAAGCGACCAGGCACATCTTGTCTGTCCTCCGTAAATGGGTAATGCCTTCGTCCCCAAATACAGTCGTGCATGTGCATTCAGACGGGACAAGAGCGAAGAGCGTAAAGCCTGCCCTGTGTGCATAACCAACATGAAGCTAAAGACAAAAAAACAATAATGCAAGGGGCTCAAAAGTGCTGGCTAGGCATAAGGCAGGGGCACAAGTGCTGGCTAGGCATAAGGCAGGGGCACAAGTGCTGGCTAGGCATAAAGCAGGGGCACAAGTGCGGGCTAGGCATAAGGCAGGGGCACAAGTGCGGGCTAGGCATAAGGCAGGGGCACAAGTGCGGGCTAGGCATAAGGCAGGGGCACAAGTGCGGGCTAGGCATAAGGCAGGGGCACAAGTGCAGGCTAGGCATAAGGCAGGGGCACAAGTGCAGGCTAGGCATAAGGCAGGGGCACAAGTGCAGGCTAGGCATAAGGCAGGGGCACAAGTGCAGGCTAGGCATAAGGCAGGGGCACAAGTGCAGGCTAGGCATAAGGCAGGGGCACAAGTGCAGGCTAGGCATAAGGCAGGGGCACAAGTGCAGGCTAGGCATAAGGCAGGGGCACAAGTGCAGGCTAGGCATAAGGCAGGGACACCTATGCAGGCTAGGCTTAAGGCAGGGGCACAAGTGATGGCTACACATAAGGCATACAGCTAACTCTTTGCACTCTTTGCATAAAGGGATAGGCACCCTTAGGGGTGAAGAGCTAGCTTTCACCCCTCTACTCTGTACTTTGTTGTTCAGTGCGGAGCCAGTCCATAACCCCCATGCTCCAAGCGACCAGGCACATCTTGTCTGTCCTCCGTAAATGGGTAATGCCTTCGTCCACAATTACAGTCGTGCATGTGCATTCAGACGGGACAAGAGCGAAGAGCGTAAAGCCTGCCCTGTGTGCATAACCAACATGAAGCTAAAGACAAAAAAACAATAATGCAAGGGGCTCAAAAGTGCTGGCTAGGCATAAGGCAGGGGCACAAGTGCTGGCTAGGCATAAGGCAGGGGCACAAGTGCTGGCTAGGCATAAGGCAGGGGCACAAGTGCGGGCTAGGCTTAAGGCAGGGGCACAAGTGCGGGCTAGGCATAAGGCAGGGGCACAAGTGCGGGCTAGGCATAAGGCAGGGGCACAAGTGCGGGCTAGCCATAAGGCAGGGGCACAAGTGCGGGCTAGGCATAAGGCAGGGGCACAAGTGCGGGCTAGGCATAAGGCAGGGGCACAAGTGCGGGCTAGGCATAAGGCAGGGGCACAAGTGCGGGCTAGGCATAAGGCAGGGGCACAAGTGCGGGCTAGGCATAAGGCAGGGGCACAAGTGCGGGCTAGGCATAAGGCAGGGGCACAAGTGCGGGCTAGGCATAAGGCAGGGGCACAAGTGCGGGCTAGGCATAAGGCAGGGGCACAAGTGCGGGCTAGGCAGAAGGCAGGGGCACAAGTGCGGGCTAGGCAGAAGGCAGGGGCACAAGTGCGGGCTAGGCAGAAGGCAGGGGCACAAGTGCGGGCTAGGCAGAAGGCAGGGGCACAAGTGCGGGCTAGGCAGAAGGCAGGGGCACAAGTGCGGGCTAGGCAGAAGGCAGGGGCACAAGTGCGGGCTAGGCAGAAGGCAGGGGCACAAGTGCTGGCTAGGCAGAAGGCAGGGGCACAAGTGCTGGCTAGGCATAAGGCAGGGGCACAAGTGCTGGCTAGGCATAAGGCAGGGGCACAAGTGCTGGCTAGGCATAAGGCAGGGGCACAAGTGCTGGCTAGGCATAAGGCAGGGGCACAAGTGCTGGCTAGGCATAAGGCAGGGGCACAAGTGCTGGCTAGGCATCAGGCAGGGGCACAAGTGCTGGCTAGGCATAAGGCAGGGGCACAAGTGCTGGCTAGGCGTAAGGCAGGGGCACAAGTGCTGGCTAGGCATAAGGCAGGGGCACAAGTGCTGGCTAGGCGTAAGGCAGGGGCACAAGTGCTGGCTAGGCGTAAGGCAGGGGCACAAGTGCGGGCTAGGCTTTAGGCAGGGGCACAAGTGCAAACTAAGCATAAGGCAGAGGCACAAGGGCAGGCTAGGCATATGGCAGAAGCACAAGTGCAGGCTAGGCATAAGGCAGGGGCACAAGTGCAGGCTAGGCATAAGGCAGGGGCACAAGTGCTGGCTAGGCGTAAGGCAGGGGCACAAGTGCTGGCTAGGCGTAAGGCAGGGGCACAAGTGCTGGCTAGGCGTAAGGCAGGGGCACAAGTGCTGGCTAGGCTTTAGGCAGGGGCACAAGTGCAAACTAAGCATAAGGCAGAGGCACAAGGGCAGGCTAGGCATATGGCAGAAGCACAAGTGCAGGCTAGGCATAAGGCAGGGGCAAAAGTGCAGGCTAGGCATAAGGCAGGGGCACAAGTGCAGGCTAGGCATAAGGCAGGAGCACAAGTGCAGGATAGGCATAAGACAGGGGCACAAGTGCAGGCTAGGCATAAGGCAGGGGCACAAGTGCAGGCTAGGCATAAGGCAGGGGCACAAGTGCTGGCTAGGCATAAGGCAGGGGCACAAGTGCTGGCTAGGCATAAGGCAGGGGCACAAGTGCTGGCTAGGCATAAGGCAGGGGCACAAGTGCTGGCTAGGCATAAGGCAGGGGCACAAGTGCTGGCTAGGCATAAGGCAGGGGCACAAGTGCTGGCTAGGCATAAGGCAGGGGCACAAGTGCTGGCTAGGCATAAGGCAGGGGCACAAGTGCTGGCTAGGCATAAGGCAGGGGCACAAGTGCTGGCTAGGCGTAAGGCAGGGGCACAAGTGCTGGCTAGGCGTAAGGCAGGGGCACAAGTGCAAACTAAGCGTAAGGCAGAGGCACAAGTGCATGCTAGGCATAAGGCAGGGGCACAAGTGCAGGCTAGACATAAGGCAGGGGCACAAGTGCAGGCTAGGCATAAGACAGGGGCACAAGTGCTGGCTAGGCATAAGGCAGGGGCACAAGTGCTGGCTAGGCATAAGGCAGGGGCACAAGTGCTGGCTAGGCATAAGGCAGGGGCACAAGTGCTGGCTAGGCATAAGGCAGGGGCACAAGTGCTGGCTAGGCATAAGGCAGGGGCACAAGTGCGGGCTAGGCATAAGGCAGGGGCACAAGTGCTGGCTAGGCATAAGGCAGGGGCACAAGTGCGGGCTAGGCATAAGGCAGGGGCACAAGTGCGGGCTAGGCATAAGGCAGGGGCACAAGTGCGGGCTAGGCATAAGGCAGGGGCACAAGTGCGGGCTAGGCATCAGGCAGGGGCACAAGTGCTGGCTAGGCATAAGGCAGGGGCACAAGTGCTGGCTAGGCATAAGGCAGGGGCACAAGTGCGGGCTAGGCATAAGGCAGGGGCACAAGTGCTGGCTAGGCATAAGGCAGGGGCACAAGTGCGGGCTAGGCATAAGGCAGGGGCACAAGTGCGGGCTAGGCATAAGGCAGGGGCACAAGTGCGGGCTAGGCATAAGGCAGGGGCACAAGTGCGGGCTAGGCATAAGGCAGGGGCACAAGTGCTGGCTAGGCATAAGGCAGGGGCACAAGTGCTGGCTAGGCATAAGGCAGGGGCACAAGTGCGGGCTAGGCATAAGGCAGGGGCACAAGTGCTGGCTAGGCATAAGGCAGGAGCACAAGTGCAGGCTAGGCATAAGGCAGGGGCACAAGTGCTGGCTAGGCATAAGGCAGGGGCACAAGTGCTGGCTAGGCATAAGGCAGGGGCACAAGTGCAGGCTAGACATAAGGCAGGGGCACAAGTGCAGGCTAGGCATAAGACAGGGGCACAAGTGCTGGCTAGGCATAAGGCAGGGGCACAAGTGCTGGCTAGGCATAAGGCAGGGGCACAAGTGCTGGCTAGGCATAAGGCAGGGGCACAAGTGCTGGCTAGGCATAAGGCAGGGGCACAAGTGCTGGCTAGGCATAAGGCAGGGGCACAAGTGCGGGCTAGGCATAAGGCAGGGGCACAAGTGCTGGCTAGGCATAAGGCAGGGGCACAAGTGCGGGCTAGGCATAAGGCAGGGGCACAAGTGCGGGCTAGGCATAAGGCAGGGGCACAAGTGCGGGCTAGGCATAAGGCAGGGGCACAAGTGCTGGCTAGGCATAAGGCAGGAGCACAAGTGCAGGCTAGGCATAAGGCAGGGGCACAAGTGCTGGCTAGGCATAAGGCAGGGGCACAAGTGCTGGCTAGGCATAAGGCAGGGGCACAAGTGCTGGCTAGGCATAAGGCAGGGGCACAAGTGCTGGCTAGGCATAAGGCAGGGGCACAAGTGCTGGCTAGGCATAAGGCAGGGGCACAAGTGCGGGCTAGGCATAAGGCAGGGGCACAAGTGCGGGCTAGGCATAAAGCAGGGGCACAAGTGCGGGCTAGGCATAAGGCAGGGGCACAAGTGCGGGCTAGGCATAAGGCAGGGGCACAAGTGCGGGCTAGGCATAAGGTAGGGGCACAAGTGCGGGCTAGGCATAAGGCAGGGGCACAAGTGCAGGCTAGGCATAAGGCAGGAGCACAAGTGCAGGCTAGGCATAAGGCAGGGGCACAAGTGCAGGCTAGGCATAAGGCAGGGGCACAAGTGCAGGCTAGGCATAAGGCAGGGCACAAGTGCGGGCTAGGCATAAGGCAGGGGCACAAGTGCGGGCTAGGCATAAGGCAGAGGCACAAGTGCAGGCTAGGCATAAGGCAGGGGCACAAGTGCTGGCTAGGCATAAGGCAGGGGCACAAGTGCTGGCTAGGCATAAGGCAGGGGCACAAGTGCTGGCTAGGCATAAGGCAGGGGCACAAGTGCTGTCTAGGCATAAGGCAGGGGCACAAGTGCTGGCTAGGCATAAGGCAGGGGCACAAGTGCTGGCTAGGCATAAGGCAGGGGCACAAGTGCTGGCTAGGCATAAGGCAGGGGATCAAGTGCGGGCTAGTTTTTAGGCAGGGGCACAAGTGCAAACTAAGCATAGGGCAGAGGCACAAGTGCAGGCTAGGCATAAGGCAGGGGCACAAGTGCAGGCTAGGCATAAGGCAGGAGCACAAGTGCAGGCTAGGCATAAGACAGGGGCACAAGTGCAGGCTAGGCATAAGGCAGGGGCACAAGTGCAGGCTAGGCATAAGGCAGGGGCACAAGTGCAGGCTAGGCATAAGGCAGGGGCACAAGTGCTGGCTAGGCATAAGGCAGGGGCACAAGTGCTGGCTAGGCATAAGGCAGGGGCACAAGTGCTGGCTAGGCATAAGGCAGGGGCACAAGTGCTGGCTAGGCATAAGGCAGGGGCACAAGTGCTGGCTAGGCATAAGGCAGGGGCACAAGTGCTGGCTAGGCATAAGGCAGGGGCACAAGTGCTGGCTAGGCATAAGGCAGGGGCACAAGTGCTGGCTAGGCATAAGGCAGGGGCACAAGTGCTGGCTAGGCATAAGGCAGGGGCACAAGTGCTGGCTAGGCATAAGGCAGGGGCACAAGTGCTGGCTAGGCATAAGGCAGGGGCACAAGTGCTGGCTAGGCGTTAGGCAGGGGCACAAGTGCTGGCTAGGCGTAAGGCAGGGGCACAAGTGCTGGCTAGGCGTAAGGCAGGGGCACAAGTGCTGGCTAGGCGTAAGGCAGGGGCACAAGTGCTGGCTAGGCGTAAGGCAGGGGCACAAGTGCTGGCTAGGCGTAAGGCAGGGGCACAAGTGCTGGCTAGGCGTAAGGCAGGGGCACAAGTGCAAACTAAGCGTAAGGCAGAGGCACAAGTGCAGGCTAGGCATAAGGCAGGGGCACAAGTGCAGGCTAGACATAAGGCAGGAGCACAAGTGCAGGCTAGGCATAAGACAGGGGCACAAGTGCTGGCTAGGCATAAGGCAGGGGCACAAGTGCTGGCTAGGCATAAGGCAGGGGCACAAGTGCTGGCTAGGCATAAGGCAGGGACACAAGTGCTGGCTAGGCATAAGGCAGGGGCACAAGTGCGGGCTAGACATAAGGCAGGGGCACAAGTGCGGGCTAGGCATAAGGCAGGGGCACAAGTGCGGGCTAGACATAAGGCAGGGGCACAAGTGCGGGCTAGGCATAAGGCAGGGGCACAAGTGCGGGCTAGGCATAAGGCAGGGACACAAGTGCAGGCTAGGCATAAGGCAGGGGCACAAGTGCAGGCTAGGCATAAGGCAGGGGCACAAGTGCAGGCTAGGCATAAGGAAGGGGCACAAGTGCAGGCTAGGCATAAGGCAGGGGCACAAGTGCAGGCTAGGCATAAGGCAGGGGGCACAAGTGCAGGCTAGGCATAAGGCAGGGGGCACAAGTGCAGGCTAGGCATAAGGCAGGGGCACACGTGCAGGCTAGGCATAAGGCAGGGGCACAAGTGCAGGCTAGGCATAAGGCAGGGCACAAGTGCGGGCTAGGCATAAGGCAGGGGCACAAGTGCGGGCTAGGCAGAAGGCAGGGGCACAAGTGCGGGCTAGGCAGAAGGCAGGGGCACAAGTGCTGGCTAGGCAGAAGGCAGGGGCACAAGTGCTGGCTAGGCAGAAGGCAGGGGCACAAGTGCTGGCTAGGCATAAGGCAGGGGCACAAGTGCTGGCTAGGCATAAGGCAGGGGCACAAGTGCTGGCTAGGCATAAGGCAGGGGCACAAGTGCTGGCTAGGCATAAGGCAGGGGCACAAGTGCTGGCTAGGCATAAGGCAGGGGCACAAGTGCTGGCTAGGCATAAGGCAGGGGCACAAGTGCTGGCTAGGCATAAGGCAGGGGCACAAGTGCTGGCTAGGCATAAGGCAGGGGCACAAGTGCTGGCTAGGCGTAAGGCAGGGGCACAAGTGCTGGCTAGGCATAAGGCAGGGGCACAAGTGCTGGCTAGGCGTAAGGCAGGGGCACAAGTGCTGGCTAGGCGTAAGGCAGGGGCACAAGTGCGGGCTAGGCTTTAGGCAGGGGCACAAGTGCAAACTAAGCATAAGGCAGAGGCACAAGGGCAGGCTAGGCATATGGCAGAAGCACAAGTGCAGGCTAGACATAAGGCAGGGGCACAAGTGCAGGCTAGGCATAAGGCAGGGGCACAAGTGCTGGCTAGGCGTAAGGCAGGGGCACAAGTGCTGGCTAGGCGTAAGGCAGGGGCACAAGTGCTGGCTAGGCGTAAGGCAGGGGCACAAGTGCGGGCTAGGCTTTAGGCAGGGGCACAAGTGCAAACTAAGCATAAGGCAGAGGCACAAGGGCAGGCTAGGCATATGGCAGAAGCACAAGTGCAGGCTAGGCATAAGGCAGGGGCACAAGTGCAGGCTAGGCATAAGGCAGGGGCACAAGTGCAGGCTAGGCATAAGGCAGGAGCACAAGTGCAGGATAGGCATAAGACAGGGGCACAAGTGCAGGCTAGGCATAAGGCAGGGGCACAAGTGCAGGCTAGGCATAAGGCAGGGGCACAAGTGCAGGCTAGGCATAAGGCAGGGGCACAAGTGCTGGCTAGGCATAAGGCAGGGGCACAAGTGCTGGCTAGGCATAAGGCAGGGGCACAAGTGCTGGCTAGGCATAAGGCAGGGGCACAAGTGCTGGCTAGGCATAAGGCAGGGGCACAAGTGCTGGCTAGGCATAAGGCAGGGGCACAAGTGCTGGATAGGCATAAGGCAGGGGCACAAGTGCTGGCTAGGCATAAGGCAGGGGCACAAGTGCTGGCTAGGCATAAGACAGGGGCACAAGTGCTGGCTAGGCGTAAGGCAGGGGCACAAGTGCTGGCTAGGCGTAAGGCAGGGGCACAAGTGCAAACTAAGCATAAGGCAGAGGCACAAGTGCATGCTAGGCATAAGGCAGGGGCACAAGTGCAGGCTAGACATAAGGCAGGGGCACAAGTGCAGGCTAGGCATAAGACAGGGGCACAAGTGCTGGCTAGGCATAAGGCAGGGGCACAAGTGCTGGCTAGGCATAAGGCAGGGGCACAAGTGCTGGCTAGGCATAAGGCAGGGGCACAAGTGCTGGCTAGGCATAAGGCAGGGGCACAAGTGCTGGCTAGGCATAAGGCAGGGGCACAAGTGCGGGCTAGGCATAAGGCAGGGGCACAAGTGCTGGCTAGGCATAAGGCAGGGGCACAAGTGCGGGCTAGGCATAAGGCAGGGGCACAAGTGCGGGCTAGGCATAAGGCAGGGGCACAAGTGCGGGCTAGGCATAAGGCAGGGGCACAAGTGCTGGCTAGGCATAAGGCAGGGGCACAAGTGCGGGCTAGGCATAAGGCAGGGGCACAAGTGCGGGCTAGGCATAAGGCAGGGGCACAAGTGCTGGCTAGGCATAAGGCAGGGGCACAAGTGCGGGCTAGGCATAAGGCAGGGGCACAAGTGCGGGCTAGGCATAAGGCAGGGGCACAAGTGCGGGCTAGGCATAAGGCAGGGGCACAAGTGCTGGCTAGGCATAAGGCAGGGGCACAAGTGCGGGCTAGGCATAAGGCAGGGGCACAAGTGCTGGCTAGGCATAAGGCAGGAGCACAAGTGCAGGCTAGGCATAAGGCAGGGGCACAAGTGCTGGCTAGGCATAAGGCAGGGGCACAAGTGCTGGCTAGGCATAAGGCAGGGGCACAAGTGCAGGCTAGACATAAGGCAGGGGCACAAGTGCAGGCTAGGCATAAGACAGGGGCACAAGTGCTGGCTAGGCATAAGGCAGGGGCACAAGTGCTGGCTAGGCATAAGGCAGGGGCACAAGTGCTGGCTAGGCATAAGGCAGGGGCACAAGTGCTGGATAGGCATAAGGCAGGGGCACAAGTGCTGGCTAGGCATAAGGCAGGGGCACAAGTGCGGGCTAGGCATAAGGCAGGGGCACAAGTGCTGGCTAGGCATAAGGCAGGGGCACAAGTGCGGGCTAGGCATAAGGCAGGGGCACAAGTGCGGGCTAGGCATAAGGCAGGGGCACAAGTGCGGGCTAGGCATAAGGCAGGGGCACAAGTGCTGGCTAGGCATAAGGCAGGAGCACAAGTGTAGGCTAGGCATAAGGCAGGGGCACAAGTGCTGGCTAGGCATAAGGCAGGGGCACAAGTGCTGGCTAGGCATAAGGCAGGGGCACAAGTGCTGGCTAGGCATAAGGCAGGGGCACAAGTGCTGGCTAGGCATAAGGCAGGGGCACAAGTGCTGGCTAGGCATAAGGCAGGGGCACAAGTGCGGGCTAGGCATAAGGCAGGGGCACAAGTGCGGGCTAGGCATAAAGCAGGGGCACAAGTGCGGGCTAGGCATAAGGCAGGGGCACAAGTGCGGGCTAGGCATAAGGCAGGGGCACAAGTGCGGGCTAGGCATAAGGCAGGGGCACAAGTGCGGGCTAGGCATAAGGCAGGGGCACAAGTGCAGGCTAGGCATAAGGCAGGAGCACAAGTGCAGGCTAGGCATAAGGCAGGGGCACAAGTGCAGGCTAGGCATAAGGCAGGGGCACAAGTGCAGGCTAGGCATAAGGCAGGGCACAAGTGCGGGCTAGGCATAAGGCAGGGGCACAAGTGCGGGCTAGGCATAAGGCAGAGGCACAAGTGCGGGCTAGGCATAAGGCAGGGGCACAAGTGCTGGCTAGGCATAAGGCAGGGGCACAAGTGCTGGCTAGGCATAAGGCAGGGGCACAAGTGCTGGCTAGGCATAAGGCAGGGGCACAAGTGCTGGCTAGGCATAAGGCAGGGGCACAAGTGCTGTCTAGGCATAAGGCAGGGGCACAAGTGCTGGCTAGGCATAAGGCAGGGGCACAAGTGCTGGCTAGGCATAAGGCAGGGGCACAAGTGCTGGCTAGGCATAAGGCAGGGGCACAAGTGCGGGCTAGGCTTTAGGCAGGGGCACAAGTACAAACTAAGCATAAGGCAGAGGCACAAGTGCAAGCTAGGCATAAGGCAGGGGCACCTATGCAGGCTAGGCTTAAGGCAGGGGCACAAGTGATGGCTAGGCATAAGGCAGGGGCACAAGTGCGGGCTAGGCATAAGGCAGGGGCACAAGTGCGGGTTAGGCATAAGGCAGGGGCACAAGTGCAGGATAGGCATAAGGCAGGGGCACAAGTGCAGGCTAGGCATAAGGCAGGAGCACAAGTGCAGGATAGGCATAAGGCAGGGGCACAAGTGCGGGCTAGGCTTTAGGCAGGGGCACAAGTGCAAACTAAGCATAAGGCAGAGGCACAAGGGCAGGCTAGGCATATGGCAGAAGCACAAGTGCAGGCTAGGCATAAGGCAGGGGCACAAGTGCAGGCTAGGCATAAGGCAGGGGCACAAGTGCAGGCTAGGCATAAGGCAGGAGCACAAGTGCAGGATAGGCATAAGACAGGGGCACAAGTGCAGGCTAGGCATAAGGCAGGGGCACAAGTGCAGGCTAGGCATAAGGCAGGGGCACAAGTGCTGGCTAGGCATAAGGCAGGGGCACAAGTGCTGGCTAGGCATAAGGCAGGGGCACAAGTGCTGGCTAGGCATAAGGCAGGGGCACAAGTGCTGGCTAGGCATAAGGCAGGGGCACAAGTGCTGGCTAGGCGTAAGGCAGGGGCACAAGTGCTGGCTAGGCGTAAGGCAGGGGCACAAGTGCTGGCTAGGCGTAAGGCAGGGGCACAAGTGCTGGCTAGGCGTAAGGCAGGGGCACAAGTGCTGGCTAGGCATAAGGCAGGGGCACAAGTGCTGGCTAGGCATAAGGCAGGGGCACAAGTGCTGGCTAGGCATAAGGCAGGGGCACAAGTGCTGGCTAGGCATAAGGCAGGGGCACAAGTGCGGGCTAGGCATAAGGCAGGGGCACAAGTGCTGGCTAGGCATAAGGCAGGGGCACAAGTGCGGGCTAGGCATAAGGCAGGGGCACAAGTGCGGGCTAGGCATAAGGCAGGGGCACAAGTGCGGGCTAGGCATCAGGCAGGGGCACAAGTGCTGGCTAGGCATAAGGCAGGGGCACAAGTGCTGGCTAGGCATAAGGCAGGGGCACAAGTGCGGGCTAGGCATAAGGCAGGGGCACAAGTGCTGGCTAGGCATAAGGCAGGGGCACAAGTGCGGGCTAGGCATAAGGCAGGGGCACAAGTGCGGGCTAGGCATAAGGCAGGGGCACAAGTGCGGGCTAGGCATAAGGCAGGGGCACAAGTGCGGGCTAGGCATAAGGCAGGGGCACAAGTGCTGGCTAGGCATAAGGCAGGGGCACAAGTGCTGGCTAGGCATAAGGCAGGGGCACAAGTGCGGGCTAGGCATAAGGCAGGGGCACAAGTGCTGGCTAGGCATAAGGCAGGAGCACAAGTGCAGGCTAGGCATAAGGCAGGGGCACAAGTGCTGGCTAGGCATAAGGCAGGGGCACAAGTGCTGGCTAGGCATAAGGCAGGGGCACAAGTGCAGGCTAGACATAAGGCAGGGGCACAAGTGCAGGCTAGGCATAAGACAGGGGCACAAGTGCTGGCTAGGCATAAGGCAGGGGCACAAGTGCTGGCTAGGCATAAGGCAGGGGCACAAGTGCTGGCTAGGCATAAGGCAGGGGCACAAGTGCTGGCTAGGCATAAGGCAGGGGCACAAGTGCTGGCTAGGCATAAGGCAGGGGCACAAGTGCGGGCTAGGCATAAGGCAGGGGCACAAGTGCTGGCTAGGCATAAGGCAGGGGCACAAGTGCGGGCTAGGCATAAGGCAGGGGCACAAGTGCGGGCTAGGCATAAGGCAGGGGCACAAGTGCGGGCTAGGCATAAGGCAGGGGCACAAGTGCTGGCTAGGCATAAGGCAGGAGCACAAGTGCAGGCTAGGCATAAGGCAGGGGCACAAGTGCTGGCTAGGCATAAGGCAGGGGCACAAGTGCTGGCTAGGCATAAGGCAGGGGCACAAGTGCTGGCTAGGCATAAGGCAGGGGCACAAGTGCTGGCTAGGCATAAGGCAGGGGCACAAGTGCTGGCTAGGCATAAGGCAGGGGCACAAGTGCGGGCTAGGCATAAGGCAGGGGCACAAGTGCGGGCTAGGCATAAAGCAGGGGCACAAGTGCGGGCTAGGCATAAGGCAGGGGCACAAGTGCGGGCTAGGCATAAGGCAGGGGCACAAGTGCGGGCTAGGCATAAGGTAGGGGCACAAGTGCGGGCTAGGCATAAGGCAGGGGCACAAGTGCAGGCTAGGCATAAGGCAGGAGCACAAGTGCAGGCTAGGCATAAGGCAGGGGCACAAGTGCAGGCTAGGCATAAGGCAGGGGCACAAGTGCAGGCTAGGCATAAGGCAGGGCACAAGTGCGGGCTAGGCATAAGGCAGGGGCACAAGTGCGGGCTAGGCATAAGGCAGAGGCACAAGTGCAGGCTAGGCATAAGGCAGGGGCACAAGTGCTGGCTAGGCATAAGGCAGGGGCACAAGTGCTGGCTAGGCATAAGGCAGGGGCACAAGTGCTGGCTAGGCATAAGGCAGGGGCACAAGTGCTGTCTAGGCATAAGGCAGGGGCACAAGTGCTGGCTAGGCATAAGGCAGGGGCACAAGTGCTGGCTAGGCATAAGGCAGGGGCACAAGTGCTGGCTAGGCATAAGGCAGGGGATCAAGTGCGGGCTAGTTTTTAGGCAGGGGCACAAGTGCAAACTAAGCATAGGGCAGAGGCACAAGTGCAGGCTAGGCATAAGGCAGGGGCACAAGTGCAGGCTAGGCATAAGGCAGGAGCACAAGTGCAGGCTAGGCATAAGACAGGGGCACAAGTGCAGGCTAGGCATAAGGCAGGGGCACAAGTGCAGGCTAGGCATAAGGCAGGGGCACAAGTGCAGGCTAGGCATAAGGCAGGGGCACAAGTGCTGGCTAGGCATAAGGCAGGGGCACAAGTGCTGGCTAGGCATAAGGCAGGGGCACAAGTGCTGGCTAGGCATAAGGCAGGGGCACAAGTGCTGGCTAGGCATAAGGCAGGGGCACAAGTGCTGGCTAGGCATAAGGCAGGGGCACAAGTGCTGGCTAGGCATAAGGCAGGGGCACAAGTGCTGGCTAGGCATAAGGCAGGGGCACAAGTGCTGGCTAGGCATAAGGCAGGGGCACAAGTGCTGGCTAGGCATAAGGCAGGGGCACAAGTGCTGGCTAGGCATAAGGCAGGGGCACAAGTGCTGGCTAGGCATAAGGCAGGGGCACAAGTGCTGGCTAGGCGTTAGGCAGGGGCACAAGTGCTGGCTAGGCGTAAGGCAGGGGCACAAGTGCTGGCTAGGCGTAAGGCAGGGGCACAAGTGCTGGCTAGGCGTAAGGCAGGGGCACAAGTGCTGGCTAGGCGTAAGGCAGGGGCACAAGTGCTGGCTAGGCGTAAGGCAGGGGCACAAGTGCTGGCTAGGCGTAAGGCAGGGGCACAAGTGCAAACTAAGCGTAAGGCAGAGGCACAAGTGCAGGCTAGGCATAAGGCAGGGGCACAAGTGCAGGCTAGACATAAGGCAGGAGCACAAGTGCAGGCTAGGCATAAGACAGGGGCACAAGTGCTGGCTAGGCATAAGGCAGGGGCACAAGTGCTGGCTAGGCATAAGGCAGGGGCACAAGTGCTGGCTAGGCATAAGGCAGGGACACAAGTGCTGGCTAGGCATAAGGCAGGGGCACAAGTGCGGGCTAGACATAAGGCAGGGGCACAAGTGCGGGCTAGGCATAAGGCAGGGGCACAAGTGCGGGCTAGACATAAGGCAGGGGCACAAGTGCGGGCTAGGCATAAGGCAGGGGCACAAGTGCGGGCTAGGCATAAGGCAGGGACACAAGTGCAGGCTAGGCATAAGGCAGGGGCACAAGTGCAGGCTAGGCATAAGGCAGGGGCACAAGTGCAGGCTAGGCATAAGGAAGGGGCACAAGTGCAGGCTAGGCATAAGGCAGGGGCACAAGTGCAGGCTAGGCATAAGGCAGGGGGCACAAGTGCAGGCTAGGCATAAGGCAGGGGGCACAAGTGCAGGCTAGGCATAAGGCAGGGGCACACGTGCAGGCTAGGCATAAGGCAGGGGCACAAGTGCAGGCTAGGCATAAGGCAGGGCACAAGTGCGGGCTAGGCATAAGGCAGGGGCACAAGTGCGGGCTAGGCAGAAGGCAGGGGCACAAGTGCGGGCTAGGCAGAAGGCAGGGGCACAAGTGCTGGCTAGGCAGAAGGCAGGGGCACAAGTGCTGGCTAGGCAGAAGGCAGGGGCACAAGTGCTGGCTAGGCATAAGGCAGGGGCACAAGTGCTGGCTAGGCATAAGGCAGGGGCACAAGTGCTGGCTAGGCATAAGGCAGGGGCACAAGTGCTGGCTAGGCATAAGGCAGGGGCACAAGTGCTGGCTAGGCATAAGGCAGGGGCACAAGTGCTGGCTAGGCATAAGGCAGGGGCACAAGTGCTGGCTAGGCGTAAGGCAGGGGCACAAGTGCTGGCTAGGCATAAGGCAGGGGCACAAGTGCTGGCTAGGCGTAAGGCAGGGGCACAAGTGCTGGCTAGGCGTAAGGCAGGGGCACAAGTGCGGGCTAGGCTTTAGGCAGGGGCACAAGTGCAAACTAAGCATAAGGCAGAGGCACAAGGGCAGGCTAGGCATATGGCAGAAGCACAAGTGCAGGCTAGACATAAGGCAGGGGCACAAGTGCAGGCTAGGCATAAGGCAGGGGCACAAGTGCTGGCTAGGCGTAAGGCAGGGGCACAAGTGCTGGCTAGGCGTAAGGCAGGGGCACAAGTGCTGGCTAGGCGTAAGGCAGGGGCACAAGTGCGGGCTAGGCTTTAGGCAGGGGCACAAGTGCAAACTAAGCATAAGGCAGAGGCACAAGGGCAGGCTAGGCATATGGCAGAAGCACAAGTGCAGGCTAGGCATAAGGCAGGGGCACAAGTGCAGGCTAGGCATAAGGCAGGGGCACAAGTGCAGGCTAGGCATAAGGCAGGAGCACAAGTGCAGGATAGGCATAAGACAGGGGCACAAGTGCAGGCTAGGCATAAGGCAGGGGCACAAGTGCGGGCTAGGCATAAGGCAGGGGCACAAGTGCGGGCTAGGCATAAGGCAGGGGCACAAGTGCTGGCTAGGCATAAGGCAGGGGCACAAGTGCAGGCTAGGCATAAGGCAGGGGCACAAGTGCTGGCTAGGCATAAGGCAGGGGCACAAGTGCTGGCTAGGCATAAGGCAGGGGCACAAGTGCTGGCTAGGCATAAGGCAGGGGCACAAGTGCTGGCTAGGCATAAGGCAGGGGCACAAGTGCTGGCTAGGCATAAGGCAGGGGCACAAGTGCTGGATAGGCATAAGGCAGGGGCACAAGTGCTGGCTAGGCATAAGGCAGGGGCACAAGTGCTGGCTAGGCATAAGACAGGGGCACAAGTGCTGGCTAGGCGTAAGGCAGGGGCACAAGTGCTGGCTAGGCGTAAGGCAGGGGCACAAGTGCAAACTAAGCATAAGGCAGAGGCACAAGTGCATGCTAGGCATAAGGCAGGGGCACAAGTGCAGGCTAGACATAAGGCAGGGGCACAAGTGCAGGCTAGGCATAAGACAGGGGCACAAGTGCTGGCTAGGCATAAGGCAGGGGCACAAGTGCTGGCTAGGCATAAGGCAGGGGCACAAGTGCTGGCTAGGCATAAGGCAGGGGCACAAGTGCTGGCTAGGCATAAGGCAGGGGCACAAGTGCTGGCTAGGCATAAGGCAGGGGCACAAGTGCGGGCTAGGCATAAGGCAGGGGCACAAGTGCTGGCTAGGCATAAGGCAGGGGCACAAGTGCGGGCTAGGCATAAGGCAGGGGCACAAGTGCGGGCTAGGCATAAGGCAGGGGCACAAGTGCGGGCTAGGCATAAGGCAGGGGCACAAGTGCTGGCTAGGCATAAGGCAGGGGCACAAGTGCGGGCTAGGCATAAGGCAGGGGCACAAGTGCGGGCTAGGCATAAGGCAGGGGCACAAGTGCTGGCTAGGCATAAGGCAGGGGCACAAGTGCGGGCTAGGCATAAGGCAGGGGCACAAGTGCGGGCTAGGCATAAGGCAGGGGCACAAGTGCGGGCTAGGCATAAGGCAGGGGCACAAGTGCTGGCTAGGCATAAGGCAGGGGCACAAGTGCGGGCTAGGCATAAGGCAGGGGCACAAGTGCTGGCTAGGCATAAGGCAGGAGCACAAGTGCAGGCTAGGCATAAGGCAGGGGCACAAGTGCTGGCTAGGCATAAGGCAGGGGCACAAGTGCTGGCTAGGCATAAGGCAGGGGCACAAGTGCAGGCTAGACATAAGGCAGGGGCACAAGTGCAGGCTAGGCATAAGACAGGGGCACAAGTGCTGGCTAGGCATAAGGCAGGGGCACAAGTGCTGGCTAGGCATAAGGCAGGGGCACAAGTGCTGGCTAGGCATAAGGCAGGGGCACAAGTGCTGGATAGGCATAAGGCAGGGGCACAAGTGCTGGCTAGGCATAAGGCAGGGGCACAAGTGCGGGCTAGGCATAAGGCAGGGGCACAAGTGCTGGCTAGGCATAAGGCAGGGGCACAAGTGCGGGCTAGGCATAAGGCAGGGGCACAAGTGCGGGCTAGGCATAAGGCAGGGGCACAAGTGCGGGCTAGGCATAAGGCAGGGGCACAAGTGCTGGCTAGGCATAAGGCAGGAGCACAAGTGTAGGCTAGGCATAAGGCAGGGGCACAAGTGCTGGCTAGGCATAAGGCAGGGGCACAAGTGCTGGCTAGGCATAAGGCAGGGGCACAAGTGCTGGCTAGGCATAAGGCAGGGGCACAAGTGCTGGCTAGGCATAAGGCAGGGGCACAAGTGCTGGCTAGGCATAAGGCAGGGGCACAAGTGCGGGCTAGGCATAAGGCAGGGGCACAAGTGCGGGCTAGGCATAAAGCAGGGGCACAAGTGCGGGCTAGGCATAAGGCAGGGGCACAAGTGCGGGCTAGGCATAAGGCAGGGGCACAAGTGCGGGCTAGGCATAAGGCAGGGGCACAAGTGCGGGCTAGGCATAAGGCAGGGGCACAAGTGCAGGCTAGGCATAAGGCAGGAGCACAAGTGCAGGCTAGGCATAAGGCAGGGGCACAAGTGCAGGCTAGGCATAAGGCAGGGGCACAAGTGCAGGCTAGGCATAAGGCAGGGCACAAGTGCGGGCTAGGCATAAGGCAGGGGCACAAGTGCGGGCTAGGCATAAGGCAGAGGCACAAGTGCGGGCTAGGCATAAGGCAGGGGCACAAGTGCTGGCTAGGCATAAGGCAGGGGCACAAGTGCTGGCTAGGCATAAGGCAGGGGCACAAGTGCTGGCTAGGCATAAGGCAGGGGCACAAGTGCTGGCTAGGCATAAGGCAGGGGCACAAGTGCTGTCTAGGCATAAGGCAGGGGCACAAGTGCTGGCTAGGCATAAGGCAGGGGCACAAGTGCTGGCTAGGCATAAGGCAGGGGCACAAGTGCTGGCTAGGCATAAGGCAGGGGCACAAGTGCGGGCTAGGCTTTAGGCAGGGGCACAAGTACAAACTAAGCATAAGGCAGAGGCACAAGTGCAAGCTAGGCATAAGGCAGGGGCACCTATGCAGGCTAGGCTTAAGGCAGGGGCACAAGTGATGGCTAGGCATAAGGCAGGGGCACAAGTGCGGGCTAGGCATAAGGCAGGGGCACAAGTGCGGGTTAGGCATAAGGCAGGGGCACAAGTGCAGGATAGGCATAAGGCAGGGGCACAAGTGCAGGCTAGGCATAAGGCAGGAGCACAAGTGCAGGATAGGCATAAGGCAGGGGCACAAGTGCGGGCTAGGCTTTAGGCAGGGGCACAAGTGCAAACTAAGCATAAGGCAGAGGCACAAGGGCAGGCTAGGCATATGGCAGAAGCACAAGTGCAGGCTAGGCATAAGGCAGGGGCACAAGTGCAGGCTAGGCATAAGGCAGGGGCACAAGTGCAGGCTAGGCATAAGGCAGGAGCACAAGTGCAGGATAGGCATAAGACAGGGGCACAAGTGCAGGCTAGGCATAAGGCAGGGGCACAAGTGCAGGCTAGGCATAAGGCAGGGGCACAAGTGCTGGCTAGGCATAAGGCAGGGGCACAAGTGCTGGCTAGGCATAAGGCAGGGGCACAAGTGCTGGCTAGGCATAAGGCAGGGGCACAAGTGCTGGCTAGGCATAAGGCAGGGGCACAAGTGCTGGCTAGGCGTAAGGCAGGGGCACAAGTGCTGGCTAGGCGTAAGGCAGGGGCACAAGTGCTGGCTAGGCGTAAGGCAGGGGCACAAGTGCTGGCTAGGCGTAAGGCAGGGGCACAAGTGCTGGCTAGGCGTAAGGCAGGGGCACAAGTGCTGGCTAGGCGTAAGGCAGGGGCACAAGTGCTGGCTAGGCGTAAGGCAGGGGCACAAGTGCGGGCTAGGCATAAGGCAGGGGCACAAGTGCGGGCTAGGCATAAGGCAGGGGCACAAGTGCGGGCTAGGCATAAGGCAGGGGCACAAGTGCTGGCTAGGCATAAGGCAGGGGCACAAGTGCTGGCTAGGCATAAGGCAGGGCACAAGTGCAGGCTAGGCATAAGGCAGGGCACAAGTGCGGGCTAGGCATAAGGCAGTGCACAAGTGCGGGCTAGGCATCAGGCAGGGGCACAAGTGCTGGCTAGGCATAAGGCAGAGGCACAAGTGCTGGCTAGGCATAAGGCAGGGGCACAAGTGCTGGCTAGGCATAAGGCAGGGGCACAAGTGTTGGCTAGGCATGAGGCAGGGGCACAAGTGCTGGCTAGGCATAAGGCAGGGGCACAAGTGCTGGCTAGGCATAAGGCAGGGACACAAGTGCTGGCTAGGCATGAGGCAGGGGCACAAGTGCTGGCTAGGCATAAGGCAGGGGCACAAGTGCTGGCTAGGCATAAGGCAGGGGCACAAGTGCTGGCTAGGCATAAGGCAGGGGCACAAGTGCTGGCTAGGCATAAGGCAGGGGCACAAGTGCGGGCTAGTTTTTAGGCAGGGGCACAAGTGCAAACTAAGCATAGAGCAGAGGCACAAGTGCAGGCTAGGCATAAGGCAGGGGCACAAGTGCTGGCTAGGCATAAGGCAGGGGCACAAGTGCTGGCTAGGCATAAGGCAGGGGCACAAGTGCTGGCTAGGCATGAGGCAGGGGCACAAGTGCTGGCTAGGCGTAAGGCAGGGGCACAAGTGCTGGCTAGGCGTAAGGCAGGGGCACAAGTGCTGGCTAGGCGTAAGGCAGGGGCACAAGTGCGGGCTAGTCTTTAGGCAGGGGCACAAGTGCAAACTAAGCATAAGGCAGAGGCACAAGTGCAGGCTAGGCATAAGACAGGGGCACAAGTGCAGGCTAGGCATAAGGCAGGAGCACAAGTGCAGGCTAGGCATAAGACAGGGGCACAAGTGCAGGCTAGGCATAAGGCAGGGGCACAAGTGCAGGCAAGGCATAAGGCAGGGGCACAAGTGCTGGCTAGGCATAAGGCAGGGGCACAAGTGCTGGCTAGGCATAAGGCAGGGGCACAAGTGCTGGCTAGGCATAAGGCAGGGGCACAAGTGCGGGCTAGGCATAAGGCAGGGGCACAAGTGCTGGCTAGGCATAAGGCAGGGGCACAAGTGCTGGCTAGGCATAAGGCAGGGGCACAAGTGCGGGCTAGGCATAAAGCAGGGGCACAAGTGCGGGCTAGGCATAAGGCAGGGGCACAAGTGCGGGCTAGGCATAAGGCAGGGGCACAAGTGCGGGCTAGGCATAAGGCAGGGGCACAAGTGCGGGCTAGGCATAAGGCAGGGGCACAAGTGCAGGATAGGCATAAGGCAGGGGCACAAGTGCAGGCTAGGCATAAGGCAGGAGCACAAGTGCAGGATAGGCATAAGGCAGGGGCACAAGTGCGGGCTAGGCTTTAGGCAGGGGCACAAGTGCAAACTAAGCATAAGGCAGAGGCACAAGGGCAGGCTAGGCATATGGCAGAAGCACAAGTGCAGGCTAGGCATAAGGCAGGGGCACAAGTGCAGGCTAGGCATAAGGCAGGGGCACAAGTGCAGGCTAGGCATAAGGCAGGAGCACAAGTGCAGGATAGGCATAAGACAGGGGCACAAGTGCAGGCTAGGCATAAGGCAGGGGCACAAGTGCAGGCTAGGCATAAGGCAGGGGCACAAGTGCTGGCTAGGCATAAGGCAGGGGCACAAGTGCTGGCTAGGCATAAGGCAGGGGCACAAGTGCTGGCTAGGCATAAGGCAGGGGCACAAGTGCTGGCTAGGCATAAGGCAGGGGCACAAGTGCTGGCTAGGCGTAAGGTAGGGGCACAAGTGCTGGCTAGGCGTAAGGCAGGGGCACAAGTGCTGGCTAGGCGTAAGGCAGGGGCACAAGTGCTGGCTAGGCGTAAGGCAGGGGCACAAGTGCTGGCTAGGCGTAAGGCAGGGGCACAAGTGCTGGCTAGGCGTAAGGCAGGGGCACAAGTGCTGGCTAGGCGTAAGGCAGGGGCACAAGTGCGGGCTAGGCATAAGGCAGGGGCACAAGTGCGGGCTAGGCATAAGGCAGGGGCACAAGTGCAGGCTAGGCATAAGGCAGGGGCACAAGTGCTGGCTAGGCATAAGGCAGGGGCACAAGTGCAGGCTAGGCATAAGGCAGGGCACAAGTGCAGGCTAGGCATAAGGCAGGGCACAAGTGCGGGCTAGGCATAAGGCAGGGCACAAGTGCGGGCTAGGCATCAGGCAGGGGCACAAGTGCTGGCTAGGCATAAGGCAGAGGCACAAGTGCTGGCTAGGCATAAGGCAGGGGCACAAGTGCTGGCTAGGCATAAGGCAGGGGCACAAGTGCTGGCTAGGCATAAGGCAGGGGCACAAGTGTTGGCTAGGCATGAGGCAGGGGCACAAGTGCTGGCTAGGCATAAGGCAGGGGCACAAGTGCTGGCTAGGCATAAGGCAGGGACACAAGTGCTGGCTAGGCATGAGGCAGGGGCACAAGTGCTGGCTAGGCATAAGGCAGGGGCACAAGTGCTGGCTAGGCATAAGGCAGGGGCACAAGTGCTGGCTAGGCATAAGGCAGGGGCACAAGTGCTGGCTAGGCATAAGGCAGGGGCACAAGTGCGGGCTAGTTTTTAGGCAGGGGCACAAGTGCAAACTAAGCATAGAGCAGAGGCACAAGTGCAGGCTAGGCATAAGGCAGGGGCACAAGTGCTGGCTAGGCATAAGGCAGGGGCACAAGTGCTGGCTAGGCATAAGGCAGGGGCACAAGTGCTGGCTAGGCATGAGGCAGGGGCACAAGTGCTGGCTAGGCGTAAGGCAGGGGCACAAGTGCTGGCTAGGCGTAAGGCAGGGGCACAAGTGCTGGCTAGGCGTAAGGCAGGGGCACAAGTGCGGGCTAGTCTTTAGGCAGGGGCACAAGTGCAAACTAAGCATAAGGCAGAGGCACAAGTGCAGGCTAGGCATAAGACAGGGGCACAAGTGCAGGCTAGGCATAAGGCAGGAGCACAAGTGCAGGCTAGGCATAAGACAGGGGCACAAGTGCAGGCTAGGCATAAGGCAGGGGCACAAGTGCAGGCAAGGCATAAGGCAGGGGCACAAGTGCTGGCTAGGCATAAGGCAGGGGCACAAGTGCGGGCTAGGCATAAGGCAGGGGCACAATTGCGGGCTAGGCATAAGGCAGGGGCACAAGTGCAGGCTAGGCATAAGGCAGGGGCACACGTGCAGGCTAGGCATAAGGCAGGGGCACAAGTGCAGGCTAGGCATAAGGCAGGGGCACACGTGCAGGCTAGGCATATGGCAGGGGCACACGTGCAGGCTAGGCATATGGCAGGGGCACACGTGCTGGCTAGGCATAAGGCAGGGGCACGAGTGCTGGCTAGGCATAAAGCAGGGGCACGAGTGCTGGCTAGGCATAAAGCAGGGGCACGAGTGCTGGCTAGGCATAAGGCAGGGGCACGAGTGCTGGCTAGGCATAAGGCAGGGGCACAAGTGCTGGCTAGGCATGAGGCAGGGGCACAAGTGCTGGCTAGGCATAAGGCAGGGGCACAAGTGCTGGCTAGGCATAAGGCAGGGGCACAAGTGCTGGCTAGGCGTAAGGCAGGGGCACAAGTGCTGGATAGGCGTAAGGCAGGGGCACAAGTGCTGGCTAGGCGTAAGGCAGGGGCACAAGTGCTGGCTAGGCGTAAGGCAGGGGCACAAGTGCTGGCTAGGCGTAAGGCAGGGGCACAAGTGCGGGCTAGGCATAAGGCAGGGGCACAAGTGCGGGCTAGGCATAAGGCAGGGGCACAAGTGCAGGCTAGGCATAAGGCAGGGGCACAAGTGCTGGCTAGGCATAAGGCAGGGGCACAAGTGCAGGCTAGGCATAAGGCAGGGCACAAGTGCAGGCTAGGCATAAGGCAGGGCACAAGTGCGGGCTAGGCATAAGGCAGGGCACAAGTGCGGGCTAGGCATCAGGCAGGGGCACAAGTGCTGGCTAGGCATAAGGCAGGGGCACAAGTGCTGGCTAGGCATAAGGCAGGGGCACAAGTGCTGGCTAGGCATGAGGCAGGGGCACAAGTGCTGGCTAGGCATAAGGCAGGGGCACAAGTGCTGGCTAGGCATAAGGCAGGGGCACAAGTGCTGGCTAGGCATAAGGCAGGGGCACAAGTGCTGGCTAGGCATGAGGCAGGGGCACAAGTGCTGGCTAGGCATAAGGCAGGGGCACAAGTGCTGGCTAGGCATAAGGCAGGGGCACAAGTGCTGGCTAGGCATAAGGCAGGGGCACAAGTGCTGGCTAGGCATAAGGCAGGGGCACAAGTGCTGGCTAGGCATAAGGCAGGGGCACAAGTGCGGGCTAGTTTTTAGGCAGGGGCACAAGTGCAAACTAAGCATAGAGCAGAGGCACAAGTGCAGGCTAGGCATAAGGCAGGGGCACAAGTGCTGGCTAGGCATAAGGCAGGGGCACAAGTGCTGGCTAGGCATAAGGCAGGGGCACAAGTGCTGGCTAGGCATGAGGCAGGGGCACAAGTGCTGGCTAGGCGTAAGGCAGGGGCACAAGTGCTGGCTAGGCGTAAGGCAGGGGCACAAGTGCGGGCTAGTCTTTAGGCAGGGGCACAAGTGCAAACTAAGCATAAGGCAGAGGCACAAGTGCAGGCTAGGCATAAGACAGGGGCACAAGTGCAGGCTAGGCATAAGGCAGGAGCACAAGTGCAGGCTAGGCATAAGACAGGGGCACAAGTGCAGGCTAGGCATAAGGCAGGGGCACAAGTGCAGGCAAGGCATAAGGCAGGGACACAAGTGCTGGCTAGGCATAAGGCAGGGGCACAAGTGCGGGCTAGGCATAAGGCAGGGGCACAAGTGCGGGCTAGGCATAAGGCAGGGGCACAAGTGCAGGCTAGGCATAAGGCAGGGGCACACGTGCAGGCTAGGCATAAGGCAGGGGCACAAGTGCAGGCTAGGCATAAGGCAGGGGCACACGTGCAGGCTAGGCATATGGCAGGGGCACACGTGCAGGCTAGGCATATGGCAGGGGCACGAGTGCTGGCTAGGCATAAGGCAGGGGCACGAGTGCTGGCTAGGCATAAAGCAGGGGCACGAGTGCTGGCTAGGCATAAGGCAGGGGCACGAGTGCTGGCTAGGCATAAGGCAAGGGCACAAGTGCTGGCTAGGCATGAGGCAGGGGCACAAGTGCTGGCTAGGCATAAGGCAGGGGCACAAGTGCTGGCTAGGCATAAGGCAGGGGCACAAGTGCTGGCTAGGCATAAGGCAGGGGCACAAGTGCTGGATAGGCATAAGGCAGGGGCACAAGTGCTGGCTAGGCATAAGGCAGGGGCACAAGTGCTGGCTAGGCATAAGGCAGGGGCACAAGTGCTGGCTAGGCATAAGGCAGGGGCACAAGTGCTGGCTAGGCATAAGGCAGGGGCACAAGTGCTGGCTAGGCATAAGGCAGGCGCACAAGTGCGGGCTAGTTTTTAGGCAGGGGCACAAGTGCAAACTAAGCATAGGGCAGAGGCACAAGTGCAGGCTAGGCATAAGGCAGGGGCACAAGTGCTGGCTAGGCATAAGGCAGGGGCACAAGTGCTGGCTAGGCATGAGGCAGGGGCACAAGTGCTGGCTAGGCGTAAGGCAGGGGCACAAGTGCTGGCTAGGCGTAAGGCAGGGGCACAAGTGCTGGCTAGTCTTTAGGCAGGGGCACAAGTGCAAACTAAGCATAAGGCAGAGGCACAAGTGCAGGCTAGGCATAAGACAGGGGCACAAGTGCAGGTTAGGCATAAGGCAGGAGCACAAGTGCAGGCTAGGCATAAGACAGGGGCACAAGTGCAGGCTAGGCATAAGACAGGGGCACAAGTGCAGGCTAGGCATAAGGCAGGGGCACAAGTGCAGGCTAGGCATAAGGCAGGGGCACAAGTGCTGGCTAGGCATAAGGCAGGGGCACAAGTGCGGGCTAGTTTTTAGGCAGGGGCACAAGTGCAAACTAAGCATAGAGCAGAGGCACAAGTGCAGGCTAGGCATAAGGCAGGGGCACAAGTGCAGGCTAGGCATAAGGCAGGGGCACAAGTGCTGGCTAGGCATAAGGCAGGGGCACAAGTGCTGGCTAGGCATGAGGCAGGGGCACAAGTGCTGGCTAGGCGTAAGGCAGGGGCACAAGTGCTGGCTAGGCGTAAGGCAGGGGCACAAGTGCGGGCTAGTCTTTAGGCAGGGGCACAAGTGCAAACTAAGCATAAGGCAGAGGCACAAGTGCAGGCTAGGCATAAGACAGGGGCACAAGTGCAGGCTAGGCATAAGGCAGGAGCACAAGTGCAGGCTAGGCATAAGACAGGGGCACAAGTGCAGGCTAGGCATAAGGCAGGGGCACAAGTGCAGGCTAGGCATAAGGCAGGGGCACACGTGCAGGCTAGGCATATGGCAGGGGCACACGTGCAGGCTAGGCGTAAGGCAGGGGCACAAGTGCGGGCTAGTCTTTAGGCAGGGGCACAAGTGCAAACTAAGCATAAGGCAGAGGCACAAGTGCAGGCTAGGCATAAGACAGGGGCACAAGTGCAGGCTAGGCATAAGGCAGGAGCACAAGTGCAGGCTAGGCATAAGACAGGGGCACAAGTGCAGGCTAGGCATAAGGCAGGGGCACAAGTGCAGGCAAGGCATAAGGCAGGGGCACAAGTGCTGGCTAGGCATAAGGCAGGGGCACAAGTGCGGGCTAGGCATAAGGCAGGGGCACAAGTGCGGGCTAGGCATAAGGCAGGGGCACAAGTGCAGGCTAGGCATAAGGCAGGGGCACACGTGCAGGCTAGGCATAAGGCAGGGGCACAAGTGCAGGCTAGGCATAAGGCAGGGGCACACGTGCAGGCTAGGCATATGGCAGGGGCACACGTGCAGGCTAGGCATATGGCAGGGGCACGAGTGCTGGCTAGGCATAAGGCAGGGGCACGAGTGCTGGCTAGGCATAAAGCAGGGGCACGAGTGCTGGCTAGGCATAAGGCAGGGGCACGAGTGCTGGCTAGGCATAAGGCAAGGGCACAAGTGCTGGCTAGGCATGAGGCAGGGGCACAAGTGCTGGCTAGGCATAAGGCAGGGGCACAAGTGCTGGCTAGGCATAAGGCAGGGGCACAAGTGCTGGCTAGGCATAAGGCAGGGGCACAAGTGCTGGATAGGCATAAGGCAGGGGCACAAGTGCTGGCTAGGCATAAGGCAGGGGCACAAGTGCTGGCTAGGCATAAGGCAGGGGCACAAGTGCTGGCTAGGCATACGGCAGGGGCACAAGTGCTGGCTAGGCATAAGGCAGGGGCACAAGTGCGGGCTAGTTTTTAGGCAGGGGCACAAGTGCAAACTAAGCATAGGGCAGAGGCACAAGTGCAGGCTAGGCATAAGGCAGGGGCACAAGTGCTGGCTAGGCATAAGGCAGGGGCACAAGTGCTGGCTAGGCATGAGGCAGGGGCACAAGTGCTGGCTAGGCGTAAGGCAGGGGCACAAGTGCTGGCTAGGCGTAAGGCAGGGGCACAAGTGCTGGCTAGTCTTTAGGCAGGGGCACAAGTGCAAACTAAGCATAAGGCAGAGGCACAAGTGCAGGCTAGGCATAAGACAGGGGCACAAGTGCAGGTTAGGCATAAGGCAGGAGCACAAGTGCAGGCTAGGCATAAGACAGGGGCACAAGTGCAGGCTAGGCATAAGGCAGGGGCACAAGTGCAGGCAAGGCATAAGGCAGGGGCACAAGTGCTGGCTAGGCATAAGGCAGGGGCACAAGTGCGGGCTAGGCATAAGGCAGGGGCACAAGTGCGGGCTAGGCATAAGGCAGGGGCACAAGTGCGGGCTAGGCATAAGGCAGGGGCACAAGTGCGGGCTAGGCATAAGGCAGGGGCACATGTGCAGGCTAGGCATAAGGAAGGCACAAGTGCAGGCTAGGCATAAGGCAGGGGCACACGTGCAGGCTAGGCATATGGCAGGGGCACGAGTGCTGGCTAGGCATAAGGCAGGGGCACGAGTGCTGGCTAGGCATAAGGCAGGGGCACGAGTGCTGGCTAGGCATAAGGCAGGGGCACGGGTGCTGGCTAGGCATAAGGCAGGGGCACGAGTGCTGGCTAGGCATAAGGGAGGGGCACGAGTGCTGGCTAGGCATAAGGCAGGGGCACGAGTGCTGGCTAGGCATAAGGCAGGGGCACGAGTGCTGGCTAGGCATAAGGCAGGGGCACAAGTGCTGGCTAGGCATAAGGCAGGGGCACAAGTGCTGGCTAGGCATGAGGCAGGGGCACAAGTGCTGGCTAGGCATGAGGCAGGGGCACAAGTGCTGGCTAGGCATAAGGCAGGGGCACAAGTGCTGGCTAGGCATAAGGCAGGGGCACAAGTGATGGCTAGGCGTAAGGCAGGGGCACAAGTGCTGGCTAGGCGTAAGGCAGGGGCACAAGTGCTGGCTAGGCGTAAGGCAGGGGCACAAGTGCTGGCTAGGCGTAAGGCAGGGGCACAAGTGCTGGCTAGGCGTAAGGCAGGGGCACAAGTGCTGGCTAGGCGTAAGGCAGGGGCACAAGTGCGGGCTCGTCTTTAGGCAGGGGCACAAGTGCAAACTAAGCATAAGGCAGAGGCACAAGTGCAGGCTAGGCATAAGGCAAGGGCACAAGTGCAGGCTAGGCATAAGGCAGGAGCACAAGTGCAGGCTAGACATAAGACAGGGGCACAAGTGCAGGCTAGGCATAAGGCAGGGGCACAAGTGCTGGCTAGGCATAAGGCAGGGGCACAAGTGCTGGCTAGGCATAAGGCAGGGGCACAAGTGCTGGCTAGGCATAAGGCAGGGGCACAAGTGCTGGCTAGGCATAAGGCAGGGGCACAAGTGCGGGCTAGGCATAAGGCAGGGGCACAAGTGCGGGCTAGGCATAAGGCAGGGGCACAAGTGCGGGCTAGGCATAAGGCAGGGGCACAAGTGCGGGCTAGGCATAAGGCAGGGGCACAAGTGCGGGCTAGGCATAAGGCAGGGGCACAAGTGCAGGCTAGGCATGAGGCAGGGGCACAAGTGCAGGCTAGTCATATGGTAGGGGCACAAGTGCAGGCTAGGCATAAGGCAGGGGCACACGTGCAGGCTAGGCATAAGGCAGGGGCACACGTGCAGGCTAGGCATAAGGCAGGGGCACACGTGCAGGCTAGGCATAAGGCAGGGGCACACGTGCAGGCTAGGCATAAGGCAGGGGCACGAGTGCAGGCTAGGCATAAGGCAGGGGCACGAGTGCAGGCTAGGCATAAGGCAGGGGCACGAGTGCTGGCAAGGCATAAGGCAGGGTCACGAGTGCTGGCTAGGCATAAGGCAGGGGCACGAGTGCTGGCTAGGCATAAGGCAGGGGCACGAGTGCTGGCTAGGCATAAGGCAAGGGCACGAGTGCTGGCTAGGCATAAGGCAAGGGCACGAGTGCTGGCTAGGCATAAGGCAGGGGCACGAGTGCTGGCTAGGCATAAGGCAGGGGCACGAGTGCAGGCTAGGCATAAGGCAGGGGCACGAGTGCAGGCTAGGCATAAGGCAGGGGCACGAGTGCAGGCTAGGCATAAGGCAGGGGCACGAGTGCAGGCTAGGCATAAGGCAGGGGCACGAGTGCAGGCTAGGCATAAGGCAGGGGCACGAGTGCAGGCTAGGCATAAGGCAGGGGCTCGAGTGCAGGCTAGGCATAAGGCAGGGGCTCGAGTGCAGGCTAGGCATAAGGCAGGGGCACAAGTGCGGGCTAGTCTTTAGGCATTGGCACAAGTGCAGGCTAGGCATAAGGCAGGGGCACAAGTGCAGGCTAGGCATAAGACAGGGGCACAAGTGCGGGCTAGGCATAAGGCAGGAGCACAAGTGCAGGCTAGGCATAAGACAGGGGCACAAGTGCAGGCTAGGCATAAGGCAGGGGCACAAGTGCAGGCTAGGCATAAGGCAGGGGAACAAGTGCTGGCTAGGCATAAGGCAGGGGAACAAGTGCTGGCTAGGCATAAGGCAGGGGCACAACTGCTGGCTAGGCATAAGGCAGGGGCACAAGTGCGGGCTAGGCATAAGGCAGGGGCACAAGTGCGGGCTAGGCATAAGGCAGGGGCACAAGTGCGGGCTAGGCATAAGGCAGGGGCACAAGTGCGGGCTAGGCATAAGGCAGGGGCACAAGTGCTGGCTAGGCGTAAGGCAGGGGCACAAGTGCTGGCTAGGCATAAGGCAGGGGCACAAGTGCTGGCTAGGCATAAGGCAGGGGCACAAGTGCTGGCTAGGCATAAGGCAGGGGCACAAGTGCAAACTAAGCATAAGGCAGAGGCACAAGTGCAGGCTAGGCATAAGGCAGGGGCACAAGTGCAGGCTAGGCATAAGGCAGGAGCACATGTGCAGGCTAGGCATAAGACAGGGGCACAATGCAGGCTAGGCATAAGGCAGGGGCACAAGTGCTGGCTAGGCATAAGGCAGGGGCACAAGTGCAGGCTAGGCATAAGGCAGGGGCACAAGTGCTGGCTAGGCATAAGGCAGGGGCACAAGTGCTGGCTAGGCATAAGGCAGGGGCACAAGTGCAGGCTAGGCATAAGGCAGGGGAACAAGTGCTGGCTAGGCATAAGGCAGGGGCACAAGTGCGGGCTAGGCATAAGGCAGGGGCACAAGTGCGGGCTAGGCATAAGGCAGGGGCACAAGTGCAGGCTAGGCATAAGGCAGGGGCACAAGTGCAGGCTAGGCATAAGGCAGGGGCACACGTGCAGGCTAGGCATAAGGCAGGGGCACACGTGCAGGCTAGGCATAAGGCAGGGGCACAAGTGCAGGCTAGGCATAAGGCAGGGGCACAAGTGCAGGCTAGGCATAAGGCAGGGGCACAAGTGCAGGCTAGGCATAAGGCAGGGGCACGAGTGCTGGCTAGGCATAAGGCAGGGGCACGAGTGCTGGCTAGGCATAAGGCAGGGGCACGAGTGCTGGCTAGGCATAAGGCAGGGGCACGAGTGCTGGCTAGGCATAAGGCAGGGGCACGAGTGCTGGCTAGGCATAAGGCAGGGGCACGAGTGCTGGCTAGGCATAAGGCAGGGGCACGAGTGCTGGCTAGGCATAAGGCAGGGGCACGAGTGCTGGCTAGGCATAAGGCAGGGGCACGAGTGCTGGCTAGGCATAAGGCAGGGGCACGAGTGCAGGCTAGGCATAAGGCAGGGGCAAAAGTGCGGGCTAGGCTTTAGGCAGGGGCACAAGTGCAAACTAGGCATAAGGCAGGGGCACAAGTGCAAACTAGGCATAAGGCAGGGGCACGTGTGCTGGCTAGGCATAAGGCAGGGGCACGAGTGCTGGCTAGGCATAAGGCAGGGGCACGAGTGCTGGCTAGGCATAAGGCAAGGGCACGAGTGCTGGCTAGGCATAAGGCAGGGGCATGAGTGCTGGCTAGGCATAAGGCAGGGGCAAAAGTGCGGGCTAGGCTTTAGGCAGGGGCACAAGTGCAAACTAAGCATAAGGCAGAGGAACAAGTGCAGGCTAGGCATAAGGCAGGGGCACAAGTGCTGGCTAGGCATAAGGCAGGGGCACAAGTGCTGGCTAGGCATAAGGCAGGGGCACAAGTGCTGGCTAGGCATAAGGCAGGGGCACAAGTGCTGGCTAGGCATAAGGCAGGGGCACAAGTGCTGGCTAGGCATAAGGCAGGGGCAAAAGTGCGGGCTAGGCTTTAGGCAGGGGCACAAGTGCAAACTAAGCATAAGGCAGAGGAACAAGTGCAGGCTAGGCATAAGGCAGGGGCACAAGTGCTGGCTAGGCATAAGGCAGGGGCACAAGTGCTGGCTAGGCATAAGGCAGGGGCACAAGTGCTGGCTAGGCATAAGGCAGGGGCACAAGTGCTGGCTAGGCATAAGGCAGGGGCACAAGTGCTGGCTAGGCATAAGGCAGGAGCACAAGTGCTGCCTAGGCATAAGGCTGGGGCACAAGTGCTGGCTAGGCATAAGGCAGGGGCACAAGTGCAGGCTAGGCATAAGGCAGGGGCACAAGTGCAGGCTAGGCATAAGGCAGGGGCACAAGTGCAGGCTAGGCATAAGGCAGGGGCACAAGTGCAGGCTAGGCATAAGGCAGGGGCACAAGTGCAGGCTAGGCATAAGGCAGGGGCACAAGTGCAGGCTAGGCATAAGGCAGGGGCACAAGTGCAGGCTAGGCATAAGGCAGGGGCACAAGTGCAGGCTAGGCATAAGGCAGGGGCACAAGTGCAGGCTAGGCATAAGGCAGGGGCACAAGTGCAGGCTAGGCATAAGGCATACGGCTAACTCTTTGCACTCTTTGCATAAAGGGATAGGCACCCTTAGGGGTGAAGAGCTAGCTTTCACCCCTCTACTCTGTACTTTGTTGTACAGTGCGGAGCCACTCCATAACCCCCATGCTCCAAGCGACCACGCACATCTTGTCTGTCCTCCGTAAATGGGTAATGCCTTCGTCCCCAATTACAGTCGTGCATGTGCATTCAGACGGGACAAGAGCGAAGAGCGTAAAGCCTGCCCTGTGTGCATAACCAACATGAAGCTAAAGACAAAAAAAAATAATGCAAGGGGCTCAAAAGTGCTGGCTAGGCATAAGGCAGGGGCACAAGTGCGGGCTAGGCATAAGGCAGGGGCACAAGTGCGGGCTAGGCATAAGGCAGGGGCACAAGTGCGGGCTAGGCATAAGGCAGGGGCACAAGTGCAGGCTAGGCATAAGGCAGGGGCACAAGTGCTGGCTAGGCATAAGGCAGGGGCACAAGTGCAGGCTAGGCATAAGGCAGGGGCACAAGTGCAGGCTAGGCATAAGGCAGGGGCACAAGTGCAGGCTAGGCATAAGGCAGGGGCACAAGTGCAGGCTAGGCATAAGGCAGGGGCACAAGTGCAGGCTAGGCATAAGGCAGGGGGCACAAGTGCAGGCTAGGCATAAGGCAGGGGCACAAGTGCAGGCTAGGCATAAGGCAGGGGCACAAGTGCAGGCTAGGCATAAGGCAGGGGCACAAGTGCAGGCTAGGCATAAGGCAGGGGCACAAGTGCAGGCTAGGCATAAGGCAGGGGCACAAGTGCAGGCTAGGCATAAGGCAGGGGCACAAGTGCTGGCTAGTCATAAGGCAGGGGCACAAGTGCTGGCTAGGCATAAGGCAGGGGCACAAGTGCTGGCTAGGCATAAGGCAGGGGCACAAGTGCTGGCTAGGCATAAGGCAGGGGCACAAGTGCTGGCTAGGCATAAGGCAGGGGCACAAGTGCTGGCTAGGCATAAGGCAGGGGCACAAGTGCTGGCTAGGCATAAGGCAGGGGCACAAGTGCTGGCTAGGCATAAGGCAGGGGCACAAGTGCTGGCTAGGCATAAGGCAGGGGCACAAGTGCTGGCTAGGCATAAGGCAGGGGCACAAGTGCTGGCTAGGCATAAGGCAGGGGCACAAGTGCTGGCTAGGCATAAGGCAGGGGCACAAGTGCAGGCTAGGCATAAGGCAGGGGCACAAGTGCTGGCTAGGCATAAGGCAGGGGTACAAGTGCTGCCTAGGCATCAGGCAGGGGCAAAAGTGCTGGCTAGGCATAAGGCAGGGGCACAAATGCAGGCTAGGCATAAGGCAGGGGCACAAATGCAGGCTAGGCATAAGGCAGGGGCACAAGTGCAGGCTAGGCATAAGGCAGGGGCACAAGTGGTGGCTAGGCAGGGGCACAAGTGCTGGCTAGGCATAAGGCAGGGGCACAAGTGCTGGCTAGGCATAAGGCAGGCGCACAAGTGCTGGCTAGGCATAAGGCAGGGGCACAAGTGCTGGCTAGGCATAAGGCAGGAGCACAAGTGCTGGGTAGGCATAAGGCAGGGGCACAAGTGCTGGCTAGGCATAAGGCAGGGGCACAAGTGCTGGCTAGGCATAAGGCAGGGGCACAAGTGCGGGCTAGGCATAAGGCAGGGGCACAAGTGCGGGCTAGGCATAAGGCAGGGGCACAAGTGCGGGCTAGGCATAACGCAGGAGAACAAGTGCAGGCTAGGCATAAGGCAGGGGCACAAGTGCTGGCTAGGCATAAGGCAGGGGCACAAGTGCGGGCTAGGCATAAGGCAGGGGCACAAGTGCGGGCTAGGCATAAGGCAGGGGCACAAGTGCGGGCTAGGCATAAGGCAGGGGCACAAGTGCGGGCTAGGCATAAGGCAGGGGCACAAGTGCAGGCTAGGCATAAGGCAGGGGCACAAGTGCAGGCTAGGCATAAGGCAGGGGCACAAGTGCAGGCTAGGCATAAGGCAGGGGCACAAGTGCAGGCTAGGCATAAGGCAGGGGCACAAGTGCAGGCTAGGCATAAGGCAGGGGCACAAGTGCAGGCTAGGCATAAGGCAGGGGCACAAGTGCAGGCTAGGCATAAGGCAGGGCACAAGTGCGGGCTAGGCATAAGGCAGGGGCACAAGTGCGGGCTAGGCATAAGGCAGGGGCACAAGTGCGGGCTAGGCATAAGGCAGGGGCACAAGTGCTGGCTAGGCATGAGGCAGGGGCACAAGTGCTGGCTAGGCATAAGGCAGGGGCACAAGTGCTGTCTAGGCATAAGGCAGGGGCACAAGTGCTGTCTAGGCATAAGGCAGGGGCACAAGTGCTGGCTAGGCATAAGGCAGGGGCATAAGTGCTGGCTAGGCATAAGGCAGGGGCACAAGTGCGGGATAGTTTTTAGGCAGGGGCACAAGTGCAAACTAAGCATAGGGCAGAGGCACAAGTGCAGGCTAGGCATAAGGCAGGGGCACAAGTGCAGGCTAGGCATAAGGCAGGAGCACAAGTGCAGGCTAGGCATAAGACAGGGGCACAAGTGCGGGCTAGGCATAAGACAGGGGCATAAGTGCGGGCTAGGCATAAGGCAGGGGCACAAGTGCGGGCTAGGCATAAGGCAGGGGCACAAGTGCAGGCTAGGCATAAGGCAGGGGCACAAGTGCAGGCTAGGCATAAGGCAGGGGCACAAGTGCAGGCTAGGCATAAGGCAGGGGCACAAGTGCAGGCTAGGCATAAGGCAGGGGCACAAGTGCAGGCTAGGCATAAGGCAGGGCACAAGTGCGGGCTAGGCATAAGGCAGGGGCACAAGTGCGGGCTAGGCATAAGGCAGGGGCACAAGTGCTGGCTAGGCATAAGGCAGGGGCACAAGTGCTGGCTAGGCATGAGGCAGGGGCACAAGTGCTGGCTAGGCATAAGGCAGGGGCACAAGTGCTGTCTAGGCATAAGGCAGGGGCACAAGTGCTGTCTAGGCATAAGGCAGGGGCACAAGTGCTGGCTAGGCATAAGGCAGGGGCATAAGTGCTGGCTAGGCATAAGGCAGGGGCACAAGTGCGGGATAGTTTTTAGGCAGGGGCACAAGTGCAAACTAAGCATAGGGCAGAGGCACAAGTGCAGGCTAGGCATAAGGCAGGGGCACAAGTGCAGGCTAGGCATAAGGCAGGAGCACAAGTGCAGGCTAGGCATAAGACAGGGGCACAAGTGCAGGCTAGGCATAAGGCAGGGGCACAGGTGCAGGCTAGGCATAAGGCAGGGGCACAAGTGCAGGCTAGGCATAAGGCAGGGGCACAAGTGCTGGCTAGGCATAAGGCAGGGGCACAAGTGCTGGCTAGGCATAAGGCAGGGGCACAAGTGCTGGCTAGGCATAAGGCAGGGGCACAAGTGCTGGCTAGGCATAAGGCAGGGGCACAAGTGCTGGCTAGGCATAAGGCAGGGGCACAAGTGCTGGCTAGGCATAAGGCAGGGGCACAAGTGCTGGCTAGGCATAAGGCAGGGGCACAAGTGCTGGCTAGGCATAAGGCAGGGGCACAAGTGCTGGCTAGGCATAAGGCAGGGGCACAAGTGCTGGCTAGGCATAAGGCAGGGGCACAAGTGCTGGCTAGGCATAAGGCAGGGGCACAAGTGCTGGCTAGGCATAAGGCAGGGGCACAAGTGCGGGCTAGGCATAAGGCAGGGCACAAGTGCGGGCTAGGCATAAGGCAGGGGCACAAGTGCGGGCTAGGCATATGGCAGGGGCACAAGTGCTGGCTAGGCATAAGGCAGGGGCACAAGTGCTGGCTAGGCATAAGGCAGGGGCACAAGTGCTGGCTAGGCATAAGGCAGGGGCACAAGTGCTGGCTAGGCATAAGGCAGGGGCACAAGTGCTGGCTAGGCATAAGGCAGGGGCACAAGTGCAGGCTAGGCATAAGGCAGGGGCACAAGTGCTGGATAGGCATAAGGCAGGGGCACAAGTGCAGGCTAGGCATTAGGCAGGGGCACAAGTGCGGGCTAGGCATAAGGCAGGGGCACAAGTGCGGGCTAGGCATAAGGCAGGGGCACAAGTGCTGGCTAGGCATAAGGCAGGGACACAAGTGCGGGCTAGGCATAAGGCAGGGCACAAGTGCGGGCTAGGCATAAGGCAGGGCACAAGTGCGGGCTAGGCATAAGGCAGGGCACAAGTGCGGGCTAGGCATAAGGCAGGGGCACAAGTGCTGGCTAGGCATAAGGCAGGGGCACAAGTGCTGGCTAGGCATAAGGCAGGGGCACAAGTGCTGGCTAGGCATGAGGCAGGGGCACAAGTGCTGGCTAGGCATAAGGCAGGGGCACAAGTGCTGGCTAGGCATAAGGCAGGGGCACAAGTGCTGGCTAGGCATAAGGCAGGGGCACAAGTGCTGGCTAGGCATGAGGCAGGGGCACAAGTGCTGGCTAGGCATGAGGCAGGGGCACAAGTGCTGGCTAGGCATAAGGCAGGGGCACAAGTGCTGGCTAGGCATAAGGCAGGGGCACAAGTGCTGGCTAGGCATAAGGCAGGGGCACAAGTGCTGGCTAGGCATAAGCCAGGGGCACAAGTGCTGGCTAGGCATAAGGCAGGGGCACAAGTGCGGGCTAGTTTTTAGGCAGGGGCACAAGTGCAAACTAAGCATAGGGCAGAGGCACAAGTGCAGGCTAGGCATAAGGCAGGGGCACAAGTGCTGGCTAGGCATGAGGCAGGGGCACAAGTGCTGGCTAGGCGTAAGGCAGGGGCACAAGTGCTGGCTAGGCGTAAGGCAGGGGCACAAGTGCGGGCTAGGCTTTAGGCAGGGGCACAAGTGCAAACTAAGCATAAGGCAGAGGCACAAGTGCAGGCTAGGCATAAGACAGGGGCACAAGTGCAGGCTAGGCATAAGGCAGGAGCACAAGTGCAGGCTAGGCATAAGACAGGGGCACAAGTGCAGGCTAGGCATAAGGCACGGCACAAGTGCGGGCTAGGCATAAGGCAGGGGCACAAGTGCTGGCTAGGCATAAGGCAGCGGCACAAGTGCTGGCTAGGCATAAGGCAGGGGCACAAGTGCTGGCTAGGCATGAGGCAGGTGCACAAGTGCTGGCTAGGCATAAGGCAGGGGCACAAGTGCTGGCTAGGCATAAGGCAGGGGCACAAGTGCTGGCTAGGCATAAGGCAGGGGCACAAGTGCTGGCTAGGCATGAGGCAGGGGCACAAGTGCTGGCTAGGCATGAGGCAGGGGCACAAGTGCTGGCTAGGCATAAGGCAGGGGCACAAGTGCTGGCTAGGCATAAAGCAGGGGCACAAGTGCTGGCTAGGCATAAGGCAGGGGCACAAGTGCTGGCTAGGCATAAGCCAGGGGCACAAGTGCTGGCTAGGCATAAGGCAGGGGCACAAGTGCGGGCTAGTTTTTAGGCAGGGGCACAAGTGCAAACTAAGCATAGGGCAGAGGCACAAGTGCAGGCTAGGCATAAGGCAGGGGCACAAGTGCTGGCTAGGCATGAGGCAGGGGCACAAGTGCTGGCTAGGCGTAAGGCAGGGGCACAAGTGCTGGCTAGGCGTAAGGCAGGGGCACAAGTGCGGACTAGGCTTTAGGCAGGGGCACAAGTGCAAACTAAGCATAAGGCAGAGGCACAAGTGCAGGCTAGGCATAAGACAGGGGCACAAGTGCAGGCTAGGCATAAGGCAGGAGCACAAGTGCAGGCTAGGCATAAGACAGGGGCACAAGTGCAGGCTAGGCATAAGGCAGGGGCACAAGTGCAGGCAAGGCATAAGGCAGGGGCACAAGTGCGGGCTAGGCATAAGGCAGGGGCACAAGTGCGGGCTAGGCATAAGACAGGGGCACAAGTGCAGGCTAGGCATAAGGCAGGAGCACAAGTGCAGGCTAGGCATAAGACAGGGGCACAAGTGCAGGCTAGGCATAAGGCAGGGGCACAAGTGCAGGCTAGGCATAAGGCAGGGGCACAAGTGCAGGCTAGGCATAAGGCAGGGGCACAAGTGCTGGCTAGGCATAAGGCAGGGGCACAACTGCTGGCTAGGCATAAGGCAGGGGCACAAGTGCGGGCTAGGCATAAGGCAGGGGCACAAGTGCGGGCTAGGCATAAGGCAGGGGCACAAGTGCGGGCTAGGCATAAGGCAGGGGCACAAGTGCGGGCTAGGCATAAGACAGGGGCACAAGTGCAGGCTAGGCATAAGGCAGGAGCACAAGTGCAGGCTAGGCATAAGACAGGGGCACAAGTGCAGGCTAGGCATAAGGCAGGGGCACAAGTGCAGGCTAGGCATAAGGCAGGGGCACAAGTGCTGGCTAGGCATAAGGCAGGGGCACAAGTGCTGGCTAGGCATAAGGCAGGGGCACAAGTGCTGGCTAGGCATAAGGCAGGGGCACAAGTGCGGGCTAGGCATAAGGCAGGGGCACAAGTGCGGGCTAGGCATAAGGCAGGGGCACAAGTGCGGGCTAGGCATAAGGCAGGGGCACAAGTGCGGGCTAGGCATACGGCAGGGCACAAGTGCAGGCTAGGCATAAGGCAGGGGCACAAGTGCGGGCTAGGCATAAGGCAGGGGCACAAGTGCGGGCTAGGCATAAGGCAGGGGCACAAGTGCGGGCTAGGCATAAGGCAGGGGCACAAGTGCGGGCTAGGCATAAGGCAGGGGCACAAGTGCGGGCTAGGCATAAGGCAGGGGCACAAGTGCGGGCTAGGCATAAGGCAGGGGCACAAGTGCGGGCTAGGCATAAGGCAGGGGCACAAGTGCGGGCTAGGCATAAGGCAGGGGCACAAGTGCGGGCTAGGCATAAGGCAGGGCACAAGTGCAGGCTAGGCATAAGGCAGGGGCACAAGTGCTGGCTAGGCATAAGGCAGGGGCACAAGTGCTGGCTAGGCATAAGGCAGGGGCACAAGTGCTGGGTAGGCGTAAGGCAGGGGCACAAGTGCAGGCTAGGCGTAAGGCAGGGGCACAAGTGCAGGCTAGGCATAAGGCAGGGGCACAAGTGCAGGCTAGGCATAAGGCAGGGGCACAAGTGCAGGCTAGGCATAAGGCAGGGGCACAAGTGCAGGCTAGGCATAAGGCAGGGGCACAAGTGCAGGCTAGGCATAAGGCAGAGGCACAAGTGCAGGCTAGGCATAAGGCAGAGGCACAAGTGCAGGCTAGGCATAAGGCAGGGGCACAAGTGCAGGCTAGGCATAAGGCAGGGGCACAAGTGCAGGCTAGGCATAAGGCAGGGGCACAAGTGATGGCTACACATAAGGCATACGGCTAACTCTTTGCACTCTTTGCATAAAGGGATAGGCACCCTTAGGGGTGAAGAGCTAGCTTTCACCCCTCTACTCTGTACTTTGTTGTACAGTGCGGAGCCACTCCATAACCCCCATGCTCCAAGCGACCAGGCACATCTTGTCTGTCCTCCGTAAATGGGTAATGCCTTCGTCCCCAATTACAGTCGTGCATGTGCATTCAGACGGGACAAGAGCGAAGAGCATAAAGCCTGCCCTGTGTGCATAACCAACATGAAGCTAAAGACAAAAAAACAATAATGCAAGGGGCTCAAAAGTGCTGGCTAGGCATAAGGAAGGGGCACAAGTGCTGGCTAGGCATAAGGCAGGGGCAGAAGTGCTGGCTAGGCATAAGGCAGGGGCACAAGTGCGGGCTAGGCATAAGGCAGGGGCACAAGTGCGGGCTAGGCATAAGGCAGGGGCACAAGTGCTGGCTAGGCATAAGGCAGGGGCACAAGTGCAGACTAGGCATAAAGCAGGGGCACAAGTGCAGACTAGGCATAAGGCAGGGGCACAAGTGCAGACTAGGCATAAGGCAGGGGCACAAGTGCAGACTAGGCATAAGGCAGGGGCACAAGTGCAGGCTAGGCATAAGGCAGGGGGCACAAGTGCAGGCTAGGCATAAGGCAGGGGGCACAAGTGCAGGCTAGGCATAAGGCAGGGGCACAAGTGCAGGCTAGGCATAAGGCAGGGGCACAAGTGCAGGCTAGGCATAAGGCAGGGCACAAGTGCGGGCTAGGCATAAGGCAGGGGCACAAGTGCGGGCTAGGCATAAGGCAGGGGCACAAGTGCGGGCTAGGCATAAGGCAGGGGCACAAGTGCGGGCTAGGCATAAGGCAGGGGCACAAGTGCGGGCTAGGCATAAGGCATGGGCACAAGTGCGGGCTAGGCATAAGGCATGGGCACAAGTGCGGGCTAGGCATAAGGCAGGGGCACAAGTGCGGGCTAGGCATAAGGCAGGGGCACAAGTGCGGGCTAGGCATAAGGCAGGGGCACAAGTGCGGGCTAGGCATAAGGCAGGGGCACAAGTGCGGGCTAGGCATAAGGCAGGGGCACAAGTGCGGGCTAGGCATAAGGCAGGGGCAAAAGTGCAGGCTAGGCTTTAGGCAGGGGCACAAGTGCAAACTAAGCATAAGGCAGAGGAACAAGTGCAGGCTAGGCATAAGGCAGGGGCACAAGTGCTGGCTAGGCATAAGGCAGGGGCACAAGTGCTGGCTAGGCATAAGGCAGGGGCACAAGTGCTGGCTAGGCATAAGGCAGGGGCACAAGTGCTGGCTAGGCATAAGGCAGGGGCACAAGTGCTGGCTAGGCATAAGGCAGGGGCACAAGTGCTGGCTAGGCATAAGGCAGGGGCACAAGTGCTGGCTAGGCATAAGGCAGGGGCACAAGTGCTGGCTAGGCATAAGGCAGGGGCACAAGTGCTGGCTAGGCATAAGGCAGGGGCACAAGTGCTGGCTAGGCATAAGGCAGGGGCACAAGTGCTGGCTAGGCATAAGGCAGGGGCACAAGTGCTGGCTAGGCATAAGGCAGGCGCACAAGTGCTGGCTAGGCATAAGGCAGGGGCACAAGTGCTGGCTAGGCATAAGGCAGGGGCACAAGTGCAGGCTAGGCATAAGGCAGGGGCACAAGTGCAGGCTAGGCATAAGGCAGGGGCACAAGTGCAGGCTAGGCATAAGGCAGGGGGCACAAGTGCAGGCTAGGCATAAGGCAGAGGCACAAGTGCAGGCTAGGCATAAGGCAGGGGCACAAGTGCAGGCTAGGCATAAGGCAGGGGCACAAGTGATGGCTACACATAAGGCATACGGCTAACTCTTTGCACTCTTTGCATAAAGGGATAGGCACCCTTAGGGGTGAAGAGCTAGCTTTCACCCCTCTACTCTGTACTTTGTTGTACAGTGCGGAGCCACTCCATAACCCCCATGCTCCAAGCGACCAGGCATATCTTGTCTGTCCTCCGTAAATGGGTAATGCCTTCGTCCCCAATTACAGTCGTGCATGTGCATTCAGACGGGACAAGAGCGAAGAGCGTAAAGCCTGCCCTGTGTGCATAACCAACATGAAGCTAAAGACAAAAAAACAATAATGCAAGGGGCTCAAAAGTGCTGGCTAGGCATAAGGCAGGGGCACAAGTGCTGGCTAGGCATAAGGCAGGGGCACAAGTGCTGGCTAGGCATAAGGCAGGGGCACAAGTGCTGGCTAGGCATAAGGCAGGGGCACAAGTGCTGGCTAGGCATAAGGCAGGGGCACAAGTGCTGGCTAGGCATAAGGCAGGGGCACAAGTGCTGGCTAGGCATAAGGCAGGGGCACAAGTGCTGGCTAGGCATAAGGCAGGGGCACAAGTGCTGGCTAGGCATAAGGCAGGGGCACAAGTGCAGGCTAGGCATAAGGCAGGGGCACAAGTGCTGGCTAGGCATAAGGCAGGGGCACAAGTGCTGGCTAGGCATAAGGCAGGGGCACAAGTGCTGGCTAGGCATAAGGCAGGGGCACAAGTGCTGGCTAGGCATAAGGCAGGGGCACAAGTGCTGGCTAGGCATAAGGCAGGGGCACAAGTGCTGGCTAGGCATAAGGCAGGGGCACAAGTGCTGGCTAGGCATAAGGCAGGGGCACAAGTGCTGGCTAGGCATAAGGCAGGGGCACAAGTGCGGGCTAGGCATAAGGCAGAGGCACAAGTGCTGGCTAGGCATAAGGAAGGGGCACAAGTGCTGGCTAGGCATAAGGCAGGGGCACAAGTGCGGGCTAGGCATAAGGCAGGGGCACAAGTGCGGGCTAGGCATAAGGCAGGGGCACAAGTGCGGGCTAGGCATAAGGCAGGGGCACAAGTGCGGGCTAGGCATAAGGCAGGGGCACAAGTGCGGGCTAGGCATAAGGCAGGGGCAAAAGTGCAGGCTAGGCTTTAGGCAGGGGCACAAGTGCAAACTAAGCATAAGGCAGAGGAACAAGTGCAGGCTAGGCATAAGGCAGGGGCACAAGTGCTGGCTAGGCATAAGGCAGGGGCACAAGTGCTGGCTAGGCATAAGGCAGGGGCACAAGTGCTGGCTAGGCATAAGGCAGGGGCACAAGTGCTGGCTAGGCATAAGGCAGGGGCACAAGTGCTGGCTAGGCATGAGGCAGGGGCACAAGTGCTGGCTAGGCATAAGGCAGGGGCACAAGTGCTGGCTAGGCATAAGGCAGGGGCACAAGTGCTGGCTAGGCATAAGGCAGGGGCACAAGTGCTGGCTAGGCATAAGGCAGGGGCACAAGTGCTGGCTAGGCATAAGGCAGGGGCACAAGTGCTGGCTAGGCATAAGGCAGGGGCACAAGTGCTGGCTAGGCATAAGGCAGGGGCACAAGTGCTGGCTAGGCATAAGGCAGGCGCACAAGTGCTGGCTAGGCATAAGGCAGGGGCACAAGTGCTGGCTAGGCATAAGGCAGGGGCACAAGTGCAGGCTAGGCATAAGGCAGGGGCACAAGTGCAGGCTAGGCATAAGGCAGGGGCACAAGTGCAGGCTAGGCATAAGGCAGGGGGCACAAGTGCAGGCTAGACATAAGGCAGAGGCACAAGTGCAGGCTAGGCATAAGGCAGGGGCACAAGTGCAGGCTAGGCATAAGGCAGGGGCACAAGTGATGGCTACACATAAGGCATACGGCTAACTCTTTGCACTCTTTGCATAAAGGGATAGGCACCCTTAGGGGTGAAGAGCTAGCTTTCACCCCTCTACTCTGTACTTTGTTGTACAGTGCGGAGCCACTCCATAACCCCCATGCTCCAAGCGACCAGGCATATCTTGTCTGTCCTCCGTAAATGGGTAATGCCTTCGTCCCCAATTACAGTCGTGCATGTGCATTCAGACGGGACAAGAGCGAAGAGCGTAAAGCCTGCCCTGTGTGCATAACCAACATGAAGCTAAAGACAAAAAAACAATAATGCAAGGGGCTCAAAAGTGCTGGCTAGGCATAAGGCAGGGGCACAAGTGCTGGCTAGGCATAAGGCAGGGGCACAAGTGCTGGCTAGGCATAAGGCAGGGGCACAAGTGCTGGCTAGGCATAAGGCAGGGGCACAAGTGCTGGCTAGGCATAAGGCAGGGGCACAAGTGCTGGCTAGGCATAAGGCAGGGGCACAAGTGCTGGCTAGGCATAAGGCAGGGGCACAAGTGCTGGCTAGGCATAAGGCAGGGGCACAAGTGCTGGCTAGGCATAAGGCAGGGGCACAAGTGCAGGCTAGGCATAAGGCAGGGGCACAAGTGCTGGCTAGGCATAAGGCAGGGGCACAAGTGCTGGCTAGGCATAAGGCAGGGGCACAAGTGCTGGCTAGGCATAAGGCAGGGGCACAAGTGCTGGCTAGGCATAAGGCAGGGGCACAAGTGCTGGCTAGGCATAAGGCAGGGGCACAAGTGCTGGCTAGGCATAAGGCAGGGGCACAAGTGCTGGCTAGGCATAAGGCAGGGGCACAAGTGCTGGCTAGGCATAAGGCAGGGGCACAAGTGCGGGCTAGGCATAAGGCAGAGGCACAAGTGCTGGCTAGGCATAAGGAAGGGGCACAAGTGCTGGCTAGGCATAAGGCAGGGGCACAAGTGCGGGCTAGGCATAAGGCAGGGGCACAAGTGCAGGCTAGGCATAAGGCAGGGGCACAAGTGCAGGCTAGGCATAAGGCAGGGGCACAAGTGCAGGCTAGGCATAAGGCAGGGGCACAAGTGCAGGCTAGGCATAAGGCAGGGGAACAAGTGCAGGCTAGGCATAAGGCAGGGGCACAAGTGCAGGCTAGGCATAAGGCAGGGGCACAAGTGCTGGCTAGGCATAAGGCAGGGTCACAAGTGCTGGCTAGGCATAAGGCAGGGTCACAAGTGCTGGCTAGGCATAAGGCAGGGGCACAAGTGCTGGCTAGGCATAAGGCAGGGGCACAAGTGCTGGCTAGGCATAAGGCAGGGGCACGAGTGCTGGCTAGGCATAAGGCAGGGGCACGAATGCTGGCTAGGCATAAGGCAGGGGCACGAGTGCAGGCTAGGCATAAGGCAGGGGCACGAGTGCAGGCTAGGCATAAGGCATGGGCACGAGTGCAGGCTAGGCATAAGGCAGGGGCACGAGTGCAGGCTAGGCATAAGGCAGGGGCACGAGTGCAGGCTAGGCATAAGGCAGGGGCACGAGTGCAGGCTAGGCATAAGGCAGGGGCAAGAGTGCTGGCTAGGCATAAGGCAGGGGCACAAGTGCTGGCTAGGCATAAGGCAGGGGCACAAGTGCTGGCTAGGCATAAGGCAGGGGCACAAGTGCTGGCTAGGCATAAGGCAGGGGCACAAGTGCTGGCTAGGCATAAGGCAGGGGCACAAGTGCTGGCTAGGCCTAAGGCAGGGGCACAAGTGCTGGCTAGGCATAAGGCAGGGGCACAAGTGCTGGCTAGGCATAAGGCAGGGGCACAAGTGCTGGCTAGGCATAAGGCAGGGGCACAAGTGCTGGCTAGGCATAAGGCAGGGGCACAAGTGCTGGCTAGGCATAAGGCAGGGGCACAAGTGCTGGCTAGGCATGAGGCAGGGGCACAAGTGCTGGCTAGGCATAAGGCAGGGGCACAAGTGCTGTCTAGGCATAAGGCAGGGGCACAAGTGCTGTCTAGGCATAAGGCAGGGGCACAAGTGCTGTCTAGGCATAAGGCAGGGGCACAAGTGCTGGCTAGGCATAAGGCAGGGGCATAAGTGCTGGCTAGGCATAAGGCAGGGGCACAAGTGCGGGATAGTTTTTAGGCAGGGGCACAAGTGCAAACTAAGCATAGGGCAGAGGCACAAGTGCAGGCTAGGCATAAGGCAGGGGCACAAGTGCAGGCTAGGCATAAGGCAGGAGCACAAGTGCAGGCTAGGCATAAGACAGGGGCACAAGTGCAGGCTAGGCATAAGGCAGGGGCACAGGTGCAGGCTAGGCATAAGGCAGGGGCACAAGTGCAGGCTAGGCATAAGGCAGGGGCACAAGTGCTGGCTAGGCATAAGGCAGGGGCACAAGTGCTGGCTAGGCATAAGGCAGGGGCACAAGTGCTGGCTAGGCATAAGGCAGGGGCACAAGTGCAGGCTAGGCATAAGGCAGGGGCACAAGTGCTGGCTAGGCATAAGGCAGGGGCACAAGTGCTGGCTAGGCATAAGGCAGGGGCACAAGTGCTGGCTAGGCATAAGGCAGGGGCACAAGTGCTGGCTAGGCATAAGGCAGGGGCACAAGTGCTGGCTAGGCATAAGGCAGGGGCACAAGTGCTGGCTAGGCATAAGGCAGGGGCACAAGTGCTGGCTAGGCATAAGGCAGGGGCACAAGTGCTGGCTAGGCATAAGGCAGGGGCACAAGTGCTGGCTAGGCATAAGGCAGGGGCACAAGTGCTGGCTAGGCATAAGGCAGGGGCACAAGTGCTGGCTAGGCATAAGGCAGGGGCACAAGTGCGGGCTAGGCATAAGGCAGGGCACAAGTGCGGGCTAGGCATAAGGCAGGGGCACAAGTGCGGGCTAGGCATATGGCAGGGGCACAAGTGCTGGCTAGGCATAAGGCAGGGGCACAAGTGCTGGCTAGGCATAAGGCAGGGGCACAAGTGCTGGCTAGGCATAAGGCAGGGGCACAAGTGCTGGCTAGGCATAAGGCAGGGGCACAAGTGCTGGCTAGGCATAAGGCAGGGGCACAAGTGCTGGCTAGGCATAAGGCAGGGGCACAAGTGCAGGCTAGGCATAAGGCAGGGGCACAAGTGCTGGATAGGCATAAGGCAGGGGCACAAGTGCAGGCTAGGCATTAGGCAGGGGCACAAGTGCGGGCTAGGCATAAGGCAGGGGCACAAGTGCGGGCTAGGCATAAGGCAGGGGCACAAGTGCTGGCTAGGCATAAGGCAGGGGCACAAGTGCAGGCTAGGCATAAGGCAGGGCACAAGTGCGGGCTAGGCATAAGGCAGGGCACAAGTGCGGGCTAGGCATAAGGCAGGGCACAAGTGCGGGCTAGGCATAAGGCAGGGGCACAAGTGCTGGCTAGGCATAAGGCAGGGGCACAAGTGCTGGCTAGGCATAAGGCAGGGGCACAAGTGCTGGCTAGGCATGAGGCAGGGGCACAAGTGCTGGCTAGGCATAAGGCAGGGGCACAAGTGCTGGCTAGGCATAAGGCAGGGGCACAAGTGCTGGCTAGGCATAAGGCAGGGGCACAAGTGCTGGCTAGGCATAAGGCAGGGGCACAAGTGCTGGCTAGGCATGAGGCAGGGGCACAAGTGCTGGCTAGGCATGAGGCAGGGGCACAAGTGCTGGCTAGGCATAAGGCAGGGGCACAAGTGCTGGCTAGGCATAAGGCAGGGGCACAAGTGCTGGCTAGGCATAAGGCAGGGGCACAAGTGCTGGCTAGGCATAAGCCAGGGGCACAAGTGCTGGCTAGGCATAAGGCAGGGGCACAAGTGCGGGCTAGTTTTTAGGCAGGGGCACAAGTGCAAACTAAGCATAGGGCAGAGGCACAAGTGCAGGCTAGGCATAAGGCAGGGGCACAAGTGCTGGCTAGGCATGAGGCAGGGGCACAAGTGCTGGCTAGGCGTAAGGCAGGGGCACAAGTGCTGGCTAGGCGTAAGGCAGGGGCACAAGTGCGGGCTAGGCTTTAGGCAGGGGCACAAGTGCAAACTAAGCATAAGGCAGAGGCACAAGTGCAGGCTAGGCATAAGACAGGGGCACAAGTGCAGGCTAGGCATAAGGCAGGAGCACAAGTGCAGGCTAGGCATAAGACAGGGGCACAAGTGCAGGCTAGGCATAAGGCACGGCACAAGTGCGGGCTAGGCATAAGGCAGGGGCACAAGTGCTGGCTAGGCATAAGGCAGCGGCACAAGTGCTGGCTAGGCATAAGGCAGGGGCACAAGTGCTGGCTAGGCATGAGGCAGGGGCACAAGTGCTGGCTAGGCATAAGGCAGGGGCACAAGTGCTGGCTAGGCATAAGGCAGGGGCACAAGTGCTGGCTAGGCATAAGGCAGGGGCACAAGTGCTGGCTAGGCATGAGGCAGGGGCACAAGTGCTGGCTAGGCATGAGGCAGGGGCACAAGTGCTGGCTAGGCATAAGGCAGGGGCACAAGTGCTGGCTAGGCATAAGGCAGGGGCACAAGTGCTGGCTAGGCATAAGGCAGGGGCACAAGTGCTGGCTAGGCATAAGCCAGGGGCACAAGTGCTGGCTAGGCATAAGGCAGGGGCACAAGTGCGGGCTAGTTTTTAGGCAGGGGCACAAGTGCAAACTAAGCATAGGGCAGAGGCACAAGTGCAGGCTAGGCATAAGGCAGGGGCACAAGTGCTGGCTAGGCATGAGGCAGGGGCACAAGTGCTGGCTAGGCGTAAGGCAGGGGCACAAGTGCTGGCTAGGCGTAAGGCAGGGGCACAAGTGCGGACTAGGCTTTAGGCAGGGGCACAAGTGCAAACTAAGCATAAGGCAGAGGCACAAGTGCAGGCTAGGCATAAGACAGGGGCACAAGTGCTGGCTAGGCATAAGGCAGGGGCACAAGTGCTGGCTAGGCATAAGGCAGGGGCACAAGTGCTGGCTAGGCATGAGGCAGGGGCACAAGTGCTGGCTAGGCGTAAGGCAGGGGCACAAGTGCTGGCTAGGCGTAAGGCAGGGGCACAAGTGCGGACTAGGCTTTAGGCAGGGGCACAAGTGCAAACTAAGCATAAGGCAGAGGCACAAGTGCAGGCTAGGCATAAGACAGGGGCACAAGTGCTGGCTAGGCATAAGGCAGGGGCACAAGTGCTGGCTAGGCATAAGGCAGGGGCACAAGTGCTGGCTAGGCATAAGGCAGGGGCACAAGTGCTGGCTAGGCATAAGGCAGGGGCACAAGTGCGGGCTAGGCATAAGGCAGGGGCACAAGTGCGGGCTAGGCATAAGGCAGGGCACAAGTGCGGGCTAGGCATAAGGCAGGGGCACAAGTGCGGGCTAGGCATATGGCAGGGGCACAAGTGCTGGCTAGGCATAAGGCAGGGGCACAAGTGCTGGCTAGGCATAAGGCAGGGGCACAAGTGCTGGCTAGGCATAAGGCAGGGGCACAAGTGCTGGCTAGGCATAAGGCAGGGGCACAAGTGCTGGCTAGGCATAAGGCAGGGGCACAAGTGCTGGCTAGGAAAAAGGCAGGGGCACAAGTGCAGGCTAGGCATAAGGCAGGGGCACAAGTGCTGGATAGGCATAAGGCAGGGGCACAAGTGCAGGCTAGGCATTAGGCAGGGGCACAAGTGCGGGCTAGGCATAAGGCAGGGGCACAAGTGCGGGCTAGGCATAAGGCAGGGGCACAAGTGCTGGCTAGGCATAAGGCAGGGGCACAAGTGCTGGCTAGGCATAAGGCAGGGGCACAAGTGCTGGCTAGGCATGAGGCAGGGGCACAAGTGCTGGCTAGGCGTAAGGCAGGGGCACAAGTGCTGGCTAGGCGTAAGGCAGGGGCACAAGTGCGGGCTAGGCATAAGGCAGGGGCACAAGTGCGGGCTAGGCATAAGGCAGGGGCACAAGTGCGGGCTAGGCATAAGGCAGGGGCACAAGTGCTGGCTAGGCATAAGGCAGGGGCACAAGTGCTGGCTAGGCATAAGGCAGGGGCACAAGTGCTGGCTAGGCATGAGGCAGGGGCACAAGTGCTGGCTAGGCGTAAGGCAGGGGCACAAGTGCTGGCTAGGCGTAAGGCAGGGGCACAAGTGCGGGCTAGGCTTTAGGCAGGGGCACAAGTGCAAACTAAGCATAAGGCAGAGGCACAAGTGCAGGCTAGGCATAAGACAGGGGCACAAGTGCAGGCTAGGCATAAGGCAGGAGCACAAGTGCAGGCTAGGCATAAGACAGGGGCACAAGTGCAGGCTAGGCATAAGGCACGGCACAAGTGCGGGCTAGGCATAAGGCAGGGGCACAAGTGCTGGCTAGGCATAAGGCAGCGGCACAAGTGCTGGCTAGGCATAAGGCAGGGGCACAAGTGCTGGCTAGGCATGAGGCAGGGGCACAAGTGCTGGCTAGGCATAAGGCAGGGGCACAAGTGCTGGCTAGGCATAAGGCAGGGGCACAAGTGCTGGCTAGGCATAAGGCAGGGGCACAAGTGCTGGCTAGGCATAAGGCAGGGGCACAAGTGCTGGCTAGGCATGAGGCAGGGGCACAAGTGCTGGCTAGGCATGAGGCAGGGGCACAAGTGCTGGCTAGGCATAAGGCAGGGGCACAAGTGCTGGCTAGGCATAAGGCAGGGGCACAAGTGCTGGCTAGGCATAAGGCAGGGGCACAAGTGCTGGCTAGGCATAAGCCAGGGGCACAAGTGCTGGCTAGGCATAAGGCAGGGGCACAAGTGCGGGCTAGTTTTTAGGCAGGGGCACAAGTGCAAACTAAGCATAGGGCAGAGGCACAAGTGCAGGCTAGGCATAAGGCAGGGGCACAAGTGCTGGCTAGGCATGAGGCAGGGGCACAAGTGCTGGCTAGGCGTAAGGCAGGGGCACAAGTGCTGGCTAGGCGTAAGGCAGGGGCACAAGTGCGGACTAGGCTTTAGGCAGGGGCACAAGTGCAAACTAAGCATAAGGCAGAGGCACAAGTGCAGGCTAGGCATAAGACAGGGGCACAAGTGCAGGCTAGGCATAAGGCAGGAGCACAAGTGCAGGCTAGGCATAAGACAGGGGCACAAGTGCAGGCTAGGCATAAGGCAGGGGCACAAGTGCAGGCAAGGCATAAGGCAGGGGCACAAGTGCGGGCTAGGCATAAGGCAGGGGCACAAGTGCGGGCTAGGCATAAGACAGGGGCACAAGTGCAGGCTAGGCATAAGGCAGGAGCACAAGTGCAGGCTAGGCATAAGACAGGGGCACAAGTGCAGGCTAGGCATAAGGCAGGGGCACAAGTGCAGGCTAGGCATAAGGCAGGGGCACAAGTGCTGGCTAGGCATAAGGCAGGGGCACAAGTGCTGGCTAGGCATAAGGCAGGGGCACAACTGCTGGCTAGGCATAAGGCAGGGGCACAAGTGCGGGCTAGGCATAAGGCAGGGGCACAAGTGCGGGCTAGGCATAAGGCAGGGGCACAAGTGCGGGCTAGGCATAAGGCAGGGGCACAAGTGCGGGCTAGGCATACGGCAGGGCACAAGTGCAGGCTAGGCATAAGGCAGGGGCACAAGTGCGGGCTAGGCATAAGGCAGGGGCACAAGTGCGGGCTAGGCATAAGGCAGGGGCACAAGTGCGGGCTAGGCATAAGGCAGGGGCACAAGTGCGGGCTAGGCATAAGGCAGGGGCACAAGTGCGGGCTAGGCATAAGGCAGGGGCACAAGTGCGGGCTAGGCATAAGGCAGGGGCACAAGTGCGGGCTAGGCATAAGGCAGGGGCACAAGTGCGGGCTAGGCATAAGGCAGGGGCACAAGTGCGGGCTAGGCATAAGGCAGGGGCACAAGTGCGGGCTAGGCATAAGGTAGGGCACAAGTGCAGGCTAGGCATAAGGCAGGGGCACAAGTGCAGGCTAGGCATAAGGCAGAGGCACAAGTGCAGGCTAGGCATAAGGCAGAGGCACAAGTGCAGGCTAGGCATAAGGCAGGGGCACAAGTGCAGGCTAGGCATAAGGCAGGGGCACAAGTGCAGGCTAGGCATAAGGCAGGGGCACAAGTGCAGGCTAGGCATAAGGCAGGGGCACAAGTGATGGCTACACATAAGGCATACGGCTAACTCTTTGCACTCTTTGCATAAAGGGATAGGCACCCTTAGGGGTGAAGAGCTAGCTTTCACCCCTCTACTCTGTACTTTGTTGTACAGTGCGGAGCCACTCCATAACCCCCATGCTCCAAGCGACCAGGAACATCTTGTCTGTCCTCCGTAAATGGGTAATGCCTTCGTCCCCAATTACAGTCGTGCATGTGCATTCAGACGGGACAAGAGCGAAGAGCATAAAGCCTGCCCTGTGTGCATAACCAACATGAAGCTAAAGACAAAAAAACAATAATGCAAGGGGCTCAAAAGTGCTGGCTAGGCATAAGGAAGGGGCACAAGTGCTGGCTAGGCATAAGGCAGGGGCACAAGTGCGGGCTAGGCATAAGGCAGGGGCACAAGTGCTGGCTAGGCATAAGGCAGGGGCACAAGTGCTGGCTAGGCATAAGGCAGGGGCACAAGTGCTGGCTAGGCATAAGGCAGGGGCACAAGTGCTGGCTAGGCATAAGGCAGGGGCACAAGTGCGGGCTAGGCATAAGGCAGGGGCACAAGTGCTGGCTAGGCATAAGGCAGGGGCACAAGTGCTGGCTAGGCATAAGGCAGGGGCACAAGTGCTGGCTAGGCATAAGGCAGGGGCACAAGTGCTGGCTAGGCATAAGGCAGGGGCACAAGTGCTGGCTAGGCATAAGGCAGGGGCACAAGTGCTGGCTAGGCATAAGGCAGGGGCACAAGTGCTGGCTAGGCATAAGGCAGGGGCACAAGTGCTGGCTAGGCATAAGGCAGGGGCACAAGTGCGGGCTAGGCATAAGGCAGGGGCACAAGTGCGGGCTAGGCATAAGGCAGGGGCACAAGTGCTGGCTAGGCATAAGGCAGGGGCACAAGTGCTGGCTAGGCATAAGGCAGGGGCACAAGTGCAGACTAGGCATAAGGCAGGGGCACAAGTGCAGACTAGGCATAAGGCAGGGGCACAAGTGCAGACTAGGCATAAGGCAGGGGCACAAGTGCAGACTAGGCATAAGGCAGGGGCACAAGTGCAGACTAGGCATAAGGCAGGGGGCACAAGTGCAGGCTAGGCATAAGGCAGGGGGCACAAGTGCAGGCTAGGCATAAGGCAGGGGCACAAGTGCAGGCTAGGCATAAGGCAGGGGCACAAGTGCAGGCTAGGCATAAGGCAGGGCACAAGTGCGGGCTAGGCATAAGGCAGGGGCACAAGTGCGGGCTAGGCATAAGGCAGGGGCACAAGTGCGGGCTAGGCATAAGGCAGGGGCACAAGTGCAGGCTAGGCATAAGGCAGGGGCACAAGTGCAGGCTAGGCATAAGGCATGGGCACAAGTGCGGGCTAGGCATAAGGCATGGGCACAAGTGCGGGCTAGGCATAAGGCAGGGGCACAAGTGCGGGCTAGGCATAAGGCAGGGGCACAAGTGCGGGCTAGGCATAAGGCAGGGGCACAAGTGCGGGCTAGGCATAAGGCAGGGGCACAAGTGCGGGCTAGGCATAAGGCAGGGGCAAAAGTGCAGGCTAGGCTTTAGGCAGGGGCACAAGTGCAAACTAAGCATAAGGCAGAGGAACAAGTGCAGGCTAGGCATAAGGCAGGGGCACAAGTGCTGGCTAGGCATAAGGCAGGGGCACAAGTGCTGGCTAGGCATAAGGCAGGGGCACAAGAGCTGGCTAGGCATAAGGCAGGGGCACAAGTGCTGGCTAGGCATAAGGCAGGGGCACAAGTGCTGGCTAGGCATAAGGCAGGGGCACAAGTGCTGGCTAGGCATAAGGCAGGGGCACAAGTGCTGGCTAGGCATAGGTAGGGCACAAGTGCTGGCTAGGCATAAGGTAGGGGCACAAGTGCTGGCTAGGCATAAGGCAGGGGCACAAGTGCTGGCTAGGCATAAGGCAGGGGCACAAGTGCTGGCTAGGCATAAGGCAGGGGCACAAGTGCTGGCTAGGCATAAGGCAGGGGCACAAGTGCTGGCTAGGCATAAGGCAGGCGCACAAGTGCTGGTTAGGCATAAGGCAGGGGCACAAGTGCTGGCTAGGCATAAGGCAGGGGCACAAGTGCAGGCTAGGCATAAGGCAGGGGCACAAGTGCAGGCTAGGCATAAGGCAGGGGCACAAGTGCAGGCTAGGCATAAGGCAGGGGCACAAGTGCAGGCTAGGCATAAGGCAGGGGGCACAAGTGCAGGCTAGGCATAAGGCAGAGGCACAAGTGCAGGCTAGGCATAAGGCAGGGGCACAAGTGCAGGCTAGGCATAAGGCAGGGGCACAAGTGATGGCTACACATAAGGCATACGGCTAACTCTTTGCACTCTTTGCATAAAGGGATAGGCACCCTTAGGGGTGAAGAGCTAGCTTTCACCCCTCTACTCTGTACTTTGTTGTACAGTGCGGAGCCACTCCATAACCCCCATGCTCCAAGCGACCAGGCATATCTTGTCTGTCCTCCGTAAATGGGTAATGCCTTCGTCCCCAATTACAGTCGTGCATGTGCATTCAGACGGGACAAGAGCGAAGAGCGTAAAGCCTGCCCTGTGTGCATAACCAACATGAAGCTAAAGACAAAAAAACAATAATGCAAGGGGCTCAAAAGTGCTGGCTAGGCATAAGGCAGGGGCACAAGTGCTGGCTAGGCATAAGGCAGGGGCACAAGTGCTGGCTAGGCATAAGGCAGGGGCACAAGTGCTGGCTAGGCATAAGGCAGGGGCACAAGTGCTGGCTAGGCATAAGGCAGGGGCACAAGTGCTGGCTAGGCATAAGGCAGGGGCACAAGTGCTGGCTAGGCATAAGGCAGGGGCACAAGTGCAGGCTAGGCATAAGGCAGGGGCACAAGTGCTGGCTAGGCATAAGGCAGGGACACAAGTGCTGGCTAGGCATAAGGCAGGGGCACAAGTGCTGGCTAGGCATAAGGCAGGGGCACAAGTGCTGGCTAGGCATAAGGCAGGGGCACAAGTGCTGGCTAGGCATAAGGCAGGGGCACAAGTGCTGGCTAGGCATAAGGCAGGGGCACAAGTGCTGGCTAGGCATAAGGCAGGGGCACAAGTGCTGGCTAGGCATAAGGCAGGGGCACAAGTGCTGGCTAGGCATAAGGCAGGGGCACAAGTGCGGGCTAGGCATAAGGCAGAGGCACAAGTGCTGGCTAGGCATAAGGAAGGGGCACAAGTGCTGGCTAGGCATAAGGCAGGGGCACAAGTGCGGGCTAGGCATAAGGCAGGGGCACAAGTGCAGGCTAGGCATAAGGCAGGGGCACAAGTGCAGGCTAGGCATAAGGCAGGGGCACAAGTGCAGGCTAGGCATAAGGCAGGGGCACAAGTGCAGGCTAGGCATAAGGCAGGGGCACAAGTGCAGGCTAGGCATAAGGCAGGGGCACAAGTGCTGGCTAGGCATAAGGCAGGGTCACAAGTGCTGGCTAGGCATAAGGCAGGGTCACAAGTGCTGGCTAGGCATAAGGCAGGGGCACAAGTGCTGGCTAGGCATAAGGCAGGGGCACAAGTGCTGGCTAGGCATAAGGCAGGGGCACAAGTGCTGGCTAGGCATAAGGCAGGGGCACGAATGCTGGCTAGGCATAAGGCAGGGGCACGAGTGCAGGCTAGGCATAAGGCAGGGGCACGAGTGCAGGCTAGGCATAAGGCATGGGCACGAGTGCAGGCTAGGCATAAGGCAGGGGCACGAGTGCAGGCTAGGCATAAGGCAGGGGCACGAGTGCAGGCTAGGCATAAGGCAGGGGCACGAGTGCAGGCTAGGCATAAGGCAGGGGCACGAGTGCAGGCTAGGCATAAGGCAGGGGCACGAGTGCAGGCTAGGCATAAGGCAGGGGCACAAGTGCTGGCTAGGCATAAGGCAGGGGCACAAGTGCTGGCTAGGCATAAGGCAGGGGCACAAGTGCTGGCTAGGCCTAAGGCAGGGGCACAAGTGCTGGCTAGGCCTAAGGCAGGGGCACAAGTGCAGGCTAGGCATAAGGCAGGGGCACAAGTGCTGGCTAGGCATAAGGCAGGGGCACAAGTGCTGGCTAGGCATAAGGCAGGGGCACAAGTGCTGGCTAGGCATAAGGCAGGGGCACAAGTGCTGGCTAGGCATAAGGCAGGGGCACAAGTGCTGGCTAGGCATAAGGCAGGGGCACAAGTGCTGGCTATGCATAAGGCAGGGGCACAAGTGCTGGCTAGGCATAAGGCAGGGGCACAAGTGCTGGCTAGGCATAAGGCAGGGACACAAGTGCGGGCTAGGCATAAGGCAGGGGCACAAGTGCTGGCTAGGCATAAGGCAGGGGCACAAGTGCTGGCTAGGCATAAGGCAGGGGCACAAGTGCTGGCTAGGCATAGGGAAGGCACAAGTGCAGTCTAGGCATAAGGCAGGGGCACAAGTGCAGACTAGGCATAAGGCAGGGGCACAAGTGCAGACTAGGCATAAGGCAGGGGGCACAATTGCAGGCTAGGCATAAGGCAGGGGCACAAGTGCAGGCTAGGCATAAGGCAGGGGAACCAGTGCAGGCTAGGCATAAGGCAGGGGCACAAGTGATGGCTAGGCATAAGGCAGGGTCACAAGTGCTGGCTAGGCATAAGGCAGGGGCACAAGTGCTGGCTAGGCATAAGGCAGGGGCACGAGTGCTGGCTAGGCATAAGGCAGGGGCACGAGTGCTGGCTAGGCATAAAGCAGGGGAACGAGTGCTGGCTAGGCATAAGGCAGGGGCACGAGTGCTGGCTAGGCATAAGGCAGGGGCACGAGTGCAGGCTAGGCATAAGGCAGGGGCACGAGTGCAGGCTAGGCATAAGGCATGGGCACGAGTGCAGGCTAGGCATAAGGCAGGGGCACGAGTGCAGGCTAGGCATAAGGCATGGGCACGAGTGCAGGCTAGGCATAAGGCAGGGGCACGAGTGCTGGCTAGGCATAAGGCAGGGGCACAAGTGCTGGCTAGGCATAAGGCAGGGGCACAAGTGCGGGCTAGGCATAAGGCAGGGGCACAAGTGCGGGCTAGGCATAAGGCAGGGGCACAAGTGAGGGCTAGGCATAAGGCAGGGCCACAAGTGCGGGCTAGGCATAAGGCTGGGGCACAAGTGCGGGCTAGGCATAAGGCAGGGGCACGAGTGCGGGCTAGGCATAAGGCAGGGGCACGAGTGCGGGCTAGGCATAAGGCAGGGGCACGAGTGCGGGCTAGGCATAAGGCAGGGGCACGAGTGCGGGCTAGGCATAAGGCAGGGGCACGAGTGCGGGCTAGGCATAAGGCAGGGGCACGAGTGCAGGCTAGGCATAAGGCAGGGGCACGAGTGCAGGCTAGGCATAAGGCAGGGGCACGAGTGCAGGCTAGGCATAAGGCAGGGGCACGAGTGCAGGCTAGGCATAAGGCAGGGGCACGAGTGCAGGCTAGGCATAAGGCAGGGGCACGAGTGCAGGCTAGGCATAAGGCAGGGGCACGAGTGCAGGCTAGGCATAAGGCAGGGTCACAAGTGCGGGCTAGTCTTTAGGCAGGGGCACAAGTGCAAACTAACCATAAAGCAGAGGCACGAGTGCAGGCTAGGCATAAGGCAGGGGCACGAGTGCAGGCTAGGCATAAGGCAGGGGCACGAGTGCAGGCTAGGCATAAGGCAGGGGCACGAGTGCAGGCTAGGCATAAGGCAGGGGCACGAGTGCAGGCTAGGCATAAGGCAGGGGCACGAGTGCAGGCTAGGCATAAGGCAGGGGCACGAGTGCAGGCTAGGCATAAGGCAGGGGCACGAGTGCAGGCTAGGCATAAGGCATGGGCACGAGTGCTGGCTAGGCATAAGGCAGGGGCACGAGTGCTGGCTAGGCATAAGGCAGGGGCACGAGTGCTGGCTAGGCATAAGGCAGGGGCACGAGTGCTGGCTAGGCATAAGGCAGGGGCACGAGTGCTGGCTAGGCATAAGGCAGGGGCACAAGTGCAGGCTAGGCATAAGGCAGGGGCACAAGTGCAGGCTAGGCATAAGGCAGGGGCACAAGTGCAGGCTAGGCATAAGGCAGGGGCACAAGTGCGGGCTAGGCATAAGGCAGGGGCACAAGTGCGGGCTAGGCATAAGGCAGGGGCACAAGTGCGGGCTAGGCATAAGGCAGGGGCACAAGTGCGGGCTAGGCATAAGGCAGGGGCACAAGTGCGGGCTAGGCATAAGGCAGGGGCACAAGTGCGGGCTAGGCTTTAGGCAGGGGCACAAGTGCAAACTAAGCATAAGGCAGAGGAACAAGTGCAGGCTAGGCATAAGGCAGGGGCACAAGTGCAGGCTAGGCATAAGGCAGGGGCACAAGTGCTGGCTAGGCATAAGGCAGGGGCACAAGTGCTGGCTAGGCATAAGGCAGGGGCACAAGTGCTGGCTAGGCATAAGGCAGGGGCACAAGTGCTGGCTAGGCATAAGGCAGGGGCACGAGTGCTGGCTAGGCATAAAGCAGGGGCACGAGTGCTGGCTAGGCATAAGGCAGGGGCACGAGTGCTGGCTAGGCATAAGGCAGGGGCACGAGTGCAGGCTAGGCATAAGGCAGGGGCACGAGTGCAGGCTAGGCATAAGGCATGGGCACGAGTGCAGGCTAGGCATAAGGCAGGGGCACGAGTGCAGGCTAGGCATAAGGCATGGGCACGAGTGCAGGCTAGGCATAAGGCAGGGGCACGAGTGCTGGCTAGGCATAAGGCAGGGGCACAAGTGCTGGCTAGGCATAAGGCAGGGGCACAAGTGCGGGCTAGGCATAAGGCAGGGGCACAAGTGCGGGCTAGGCATAAGGCAGGGGCACAAGTGAGGGCTAGGCATAAAGCAGGGGCACAAGTGCGGGCTAGGCATAAGGCTGGGGCACGAGTGCGGGCTAGGCATAAGGCAGGGGCACGAGTGCGGGCTAGGCATAAGGCAGGGGCACGAGTGCGGGCTAGGCATAAGGCAGGGGCACGAGTGCGGGCTAGGCATAAGGCAGGGGCACGAGTGCGGGCTAGGCATAAGGCAGGGGCACGAGTGCAGGCTAGGCATAAGGCAGGGGCACGAGTGCAGGCTAGGCATAAGGCAGGGGCACGAGTGCAGGCTAGGCATAAGGCAGGGGCACGAGTGCAGGCTAGGCATAAGGCAGGGGCACGAGTGCAGGCTAGGCATAAGGCAGGGGCACGAGTGCAGGCTAGGCATAAGGCAGGGGCACGAGTGCAGGCTAGGCATAAGGCAGGGGCACGAGTGCAGGCTAGGCATAAGGCAGGGGCAGGAGTGCAGGCTAGGCATAAGGCAGGGTCACAAGTGCGGGCTAGTCTTTAGGCAGGGGCACAAGTGCAAACTAACCATAAGGCAGAGGCACAAGTGCAGGCTAGGCATAAGGCAGGGGCACGAGTGCAGGCTAGGCATAAGGCAGGGGCACGAGTGCAGGCTAGGCATAAGGCAGGGGCACGAGTGCAGGCTAGGCATAAGGCAGGGGCACGAGTGCAGGCTAGGCATAAGGCAGGGGCACGAGTGCAGGCTAGGCATAAGGCAGGGACACGAGTGCAGGCTAGGCATAAGGCAGGGGCACGAGTGCAGGCTAGGCATAAGGCATGGGCACGAGTGCTGGCTAGGCATAAGGCAGGGGCACAAGTGCTGGCTAGGCATAAGGCAGGGGCACAAGTGCTGGCTAGGCATAAGGCAGGGGCACAAGTGCTGGCTAGGCATAAGGCAGGGGCACAAGTGCTGGCTAGGCATAAGGCAGGGGCACAAGTGCAGGCTAGGCATAAGGCAGGGGCACAAGTGCAGGCTAGGCATAAGGCAGGGGCACAAGTGCAGGCTAGGCATAAGGCAGGGGCACAAGTGCAGGCTAGGCATAAGGCAGGGGCACAAGTGCGGGCTAGGCATAAGGTAGGGGCACAAGTGCGGGCTAGGCATAAGGCAGAGGCACAAGTGCGGGCTAGGCATAAGGCAGGGGCACAAGTGCGGGCTAGGCATAAGGCAGGGGCACAAGTGCGGGCTAGGCTTTAGGCAGGGGCACAAGTGCAAACTAAGCATAAGGCAGAGGAACAAGTGCAGGCTAGGCATAAGGCAGGGGCACAAGTGCAGGCTAGGCATAAGGCAGGGGCACAAGTGCTGGCTAGGCATAAGGCAGGGGCACAAGTGCTGGCTAGGCATAAGGCAGGGGCACAAGTGCTGGCTAGGCATAAGGCAGGGGCACAAGTGCTGGCTAGGCATAAGGCAGGGGCACAAGTGCTGGCTAGGCATAAGGCAGGAACACAAGTGCTGGCTAGGCATAAGGCAGAGGCACAAGTGCTGGCTAGGCATAAGGCAGGGGCACAAGTGCTGGCTAGGCATAAGGCAGGGGCACAAGTGCTGGCTAGGCATAAGGCAGGGGCACAAGTGCTGGCTAGGCATAAGGCAGGGGCACAAGTGCTGGCTAGGCATAAGGCAGGGGCACAAGTGCTGGCTAGGCATAAGGCAGGGGCACAAGTGCTGGCTAGGCATAAGGCAGGGGCACAAGTGCTGGCTAGGCATAAGGCAGGGGCACAAGTGCAGGCTAGGCATAAGGCAGGGGCACAAGTGCAGGCTAGGCATAAGGCAGGGGCACGAGTGCAGGCTAGGCATAAGGCAGGGGCACGAGTGCAGGCTAGGCATAAGGCAGGGGCACAAGTGCGGGCTAGGCATAAGGCAGGGGCACAAGTGCGGGCTAGGCATAAGGCAGGGGCACACGTGCGGGCTAGGCATAAGGCAGGGGCACAAGTGCAGGCTAGGCATAAGGCAGGGGCACAAGTGATGGCTACACAAGGAATACGGCTAACTCTTTGCACTCTTTGCATAAAGGGATAGGCACCCTTAGGGGTGAAGAGCTAGCTTTCACCCCTCTACTCTGTACTTTGTTGTACAGTGCGGAGCCACTCCATAACCCCCATGCTCCAAGCGACCAGGCACATCTTGTCTGTCCTCCGTAAATGGGTAATGCCTTCGTCCCCAATTACAGTCGTGCATGTGCATTCAGACGGGACAAGAGCGAAGAGCGTAAAGCCTGCCCTGTGTGCATAACCAACATGAAGCTAAAGACAAAAAAAACAATAATGCAAGGGGCTCAAAAGTGCTGGCTAGGCATAAGGCAGGGGCACAAGTGCTGGCTAGGCATAAGGCAGGGGCACGAGTGCTGGCTAGGCATAAGGCAGGGGCACGAGTGCTGGCTAGGCATAAGGCAGGGGCACGAGTGCTGGCTAGGCATAAGGCAGGGGCACGAGTGCTGGCTAGGCATAAGGCAGGGGCACGAGTGCTGGCTAGGCATAAGGCAGGGGCACAAGTGCAGGCTAGTCATATGGTAGGGGCACAAGTGCAGGCTAGGCATAAGGCAGGGGCACACGTGCAGGCTAGGCATAAGGCAGGGGCACACGTGCAGGCTAGGCATAAGGCAGGGGCACACGTGCAGGCTAGGCATAAGGCAGGGGCACACGTGCAGGCTAGGCATAAGGCAGGGGCACGAGTGCAGGCTAGGCATAAGGCAGGGGCACGAGTGCAGGCTAGGCATAAGGCAGGGGCACGAGTGCTGGCAAGGCATAAGGCAGGGTCACGAGTGCTGGCTAGGCATAAGGCAGGGGCACGAGTGCTGGCTAGGCATAAGGCAGGGGCACGAGTGCTGGCTAGGCATAAGGCAAGGGCACGAGTGCTGGCTAGGCATAAGGCAAGGGCACGAGTGCTGGCTAGGCATAAGGCAGGGGCACGAGTGCTGGCTAGGCATAAGGCAGGGGCACGAGTGCAGGCTAGGCATAAGGCAGGGGCACGAGTGCAGGCTAGGCATAAGGCAGGGGCACGAGTGCAGGCTAGGCATAAGGCAGGGGCACGAGTGCAGGCTAGGCATAAGGCAGGGGCACGAGTGCAGGCTAGGCATAAGGCAGGGGCACGAGTGCAGGCTAGGCATAAGGCAGGGGCTCGAGTGCAGGCTAGGCATAAGGCAGGGGCTCGAGTGCAGGCTAGGCATAAGGCAGGGGCACAAGTGCGGGCTAGTCTTTAGGCATTGGCACAAGTGCAGGCTAGGCATAAGGCAGGGGCACAAGTGCAGGCTAGGCATAAGACAGGGGCACAAGTGCGGGCTAGGCATAAGGCAGGAGCACAAGTGCAGGCTAGGCATAAGACAGGGGCACAAGTGCAGGCTAGGCATAAGGCAGGGGCACAAGTGCAGGCTAGGCATAAGGCAGGGGAACAAGTGCTGGCTAGGCATAAGGCAGGGGAACAAGTGCTGGCTAGGCATAAGGCAGGGGCACAACTGCTGGCTAGGCATAAGGCAGGGGCACAAGTGCGGGCTAGGCATAAGGCAGGGGCACAAGTGCGGGCTAGGCATAAGGCAGGGGCACAAGTGCGGGCTAGGCATAAGGCAGGGGCACAAGTGCGGGCTAGGCATAAGGCAGGGGCACAAGTGCTGGCTAGGCGTAAGGCAGGGGCACAAGTGCTGGCTAGGCATAAGGCAGGGGCACAAGTGCTGGCTAGGCATAAGGCAGGGGCACAAGTGCTGGCTAGGCATAAGGCAGGGGCACAAGTGCAAACTAAGCATAAGGCAGAGGCACAAGTGCAGGCTAGGCATAAGGCAGGGGCACAAGTGCAGGCTAGGCATAAGGCAGGAGCACATGTGCAGGCTAGGCATAAGACAGGGGCACAATGCAGGCTAGGCATAAGGCAGGGGCACAAGTGCTGGCTAGGCATAAGGCAGGGGCACAAGTGCAGGCTAGGCATAAGGCAGGGGCACAAGTGCTGGCTAGGCATAAGGCAGGGGCACAAGTGCTGGCTAGGCATAAGGCAGGGGCACAAGTGCGGGCTAGGCATAAGGCAGGGGCACAAGTGCGGGCTAGGCATAAGGCAGGGGCACAAGTGCAGGCTAGGCATAAGGCAGGGGCACAAGTGCAGGCTAGGCATAAGGCAGGGGCACACGTGCAGGCTAGGCATAAGGCAGGGGCACACGTGCAGGCTAGGCATAAGGCAGGGGCACAAGTGCAGGCTAGGCATAAGGCAGGGGCACAAGTGCAGGCTAGGCATAAGGCAGGGGCACAAGTGCAGGCTAGGCATAAGGCAGGGGCACGAGTGCTGGCTAGGCATAAGGCAGGGGCACGAGTGCTGGCTAGGCATAAGGCAGGGGCACGAGTGCTGGCTAGGCATAAGGCAGGGGCACGAGTGCTGGCTAGGCATAAGGCAGGGGCACGAGTGCTGGCTAGGCATAAGGCAGGGGCACGAGTGCTGGCTAGGCATAAGGCAGGGGCACGAGTGCTGGCTAGGCATAAGGCAGGGGCACGAGTGCTGGCTAGGCATAAGGCAGGGGCACGAGTGCTGGCTAGGCATAAGGCAGGGGCACGAGTGCAGGCTAGGCATAAGGCAGGGGCAAAAGTGCGGGCTAGGCTTTAGGCAGGGGCACAAGTGCAAACTAGGCATAAGGCAGGGGCACAAGTGCAAACTAGGCATAAGGCAGGGGCACGTGTGCTGGCTAGGCATAAGGCAGGGGCACGAGTGCTGGCTAGGCATAAGGCAGGGGCACGAGTGCTGGCTAGGCATAAGGCAAGGGCACGAGTGCTGGCTAGGCATAAGGCAGGGGCATGAGTGCTGGCTAGGCATAAGGCAGGGGCAAAAGTGCGGGCTAGGCTTTAGGCAGGGGCACAAGTGCAAACTAAGCATAAGGCAGAGGAACAAGTGCAGGCTAGGCATAAGGCAGGGGCACAAGTGCTGGCTAGGCATAAGGCAGGGGCACAAGTGCTGGCTAGGCATAAGGCAGGGGCACAAGTGCTGGCTAGGCATAAGGCAGGGGCACAAGTGCTGGCTAGGCATAAGGCAGGGGCACAAGTGCTGGCTAGGCATAAGGCAGGGGCAAAAGTGCGGGCTAGGCTTTAGGCAGGGGCACAAGTGCAAACTAAGCATAAGGCAGAGGAACAAGTGCAGGCTAGGCATAAGGCAGGGGCACAAGTGCTGGCTAGGCATAAGGCAGGGGCACAAGTGCTGGCTAGGCATAAGGCAGGGGCACAAGTGCTGGCTAGGCATAAGGCAGGGGCACAAGTGCTGGCTAGGCATAAGGCAGGGGCACAAGTGCTGGCTAGGCATAAGGCAGGAGCACAAGTGCTGCCTAGGCATAAGGCTGGGGCACAAGTGCTGGCTAGGCATAAGGCAGGGGCACAAGTGCAGGCTAGGCATAAGGCAGGGGCACAAGTGCAGGCTAGGCATAAGGCAGGGGCACAAGTGCAGGCTAGGCATAAGGCAGGGGCACAAGTGCAGGCTAGGCATAAGGCAGGGGCACAAGTGCAGGCTAGGCATAAGGCAGGGGCACAAGTGCAGGCTAGGCATAAGGCAGGGGCACAAGTGCAGGCTAGGCATAAGGCAGGGGCACAAGTGCAGGCTAGGCATAAGGCATACGGCTAACTCTTTGCACTCTTTGCATAAAGGGATAGGCACCCTTAGGGGTGAAGAGCTAGCTTTCACCCCTCTACTCTGTACTTTGTTGTACAGTGCGGAGCCACTCCATAACCCCCATGCTCCAAGCGACCACGCACATCTTGTCTGTCCTCCGTAAATGGGTAATGCCTTCGTCCCCAATTACAGTCGTGCATGTGCATTCAGACGGGACAAGAGCGAAGAGCGTAAAGCCTGCCCTGTGTGCATAACCAACATGAAGCTAAAGACAAAAAAAAATAATGCAAGGGGCTCAAAAGTGCTGGCTAGGCATAAGGCAGGGGCACAAGTGCGGGCTAGGCATAAGGCAGGGGCACAAGTGCGGGCTAGGCATAAGGCAGGGGCACAAGTGCGGGCTAGGCATAAGGCAGGGGCACAAGTGCAGGCTAGGCATAAGGCAGGGGCACAAGTGCTGGCTAGGCATAAGGCAGGGGCACAAGTGCAGGCTAGGCATAAGGCAGGGGCACAAGTGCAGGCTAGGCATAAGGCAGGGGCACAAGTGCAGGCTAGGCATAAGGCAGGGGCACAAGTGCAGGCTAGGCATAAGGCAGGGGCACAAGTGCAGGCTAGGCATAAGGCAGGGGGCACAAGTGCAGGCTAGGCATAAGGCAGGGGCACAAGTGCAGGCTAGGCATAAGGCAGGGGCACAAGTGCAGGCTAGGCATAAGGCAGGGGCACAAGTGCAGGCTAGGCATAAGGCAGGGGCACAAGTGCAGGCTAGGCATAAGGCAGGGGCACAAGTGCAGGCTAGGCATAAGGCAGGGGCACAAGTGCAGGCTAGGCATAAGGCAGGGGCACAAGTGCTGGCTAGTCATAAGGCAGGGGCACAAGTGCTGGCTAGGCATAAGGCAGGGGCACAAGTGCTGGCTAGGCATAAGGCAGGGGCACAAGTGCTGGCTAGGCATAAGGCAGGGGCACAAGTGCTGGCTAGGCATAAGGCAGGGGCACAAGTGCTGGCTAGGCATAAGGCAGGGGCACAAGTGCTGGCTAGGCATAAGGCAGGGGCACAAGTGCTGGCTAGGCATAAGGCAGGGGCACAAGTGCTGGCTAGGCATAAGGCAGGGGCACAAGTGCTGGCTAGGCATAAGGCAGGGGCACAAGTGCTGGCTAGGCATAAGGCAGGGGCACAAGTGCTGGCTAGGCATAAGGCAGGGGCACAAGTGCAGGCTAGGCATAAGGCAGGGGCACAAGTGCTGGCTAGGCATAAGGCAGGGGTACAAGTGCTGCCTAGGCATCAGGCAGGGGCAAAAGTGCTGGCTAGGCATAAGGCAGGGGCACAAATGCAGGCTAGGCATAAGGCAGGGGCACAAATGCAGGCTAGGCATAAGGCAGGGGCACAAGTGCAGGCTAGGCATAAGGCAGGGGCACAAGTGGTGGCTAGGCAGGGGCACAAGTGCTGGCTAGGCATAAGGCAGGGGCACAAGTGCTGGCTAGGCATAAGACAGGGGCACAAGTGCTGGCTAGGCATAAGGCAGGGGCACAAGTGCTGGCTAGGCATAAGGCAGGAGCACAAGTGCTGGCTAGGCATAAGGCAGGGGCACAAGTGCTGGCTAGGCATAAGGCAGGGGCACAAGTGCTGGCTAGGCATAAGGCAGGGGCACAAGTGCGGGCTAGGCATAAGGCAGGGGCACAAGTGCGGGCTAGGCATAAGGCAGGGGCACAAGTGCGGGCTAGGCATAACGCAGGAGAACAAGTGCAGGCTAGGCATAAGGCAGGGGCACAAGTGCTGGCTAGGCATAAGGCAGGGGCACAAGTGCGGGCTAGGCATAAGGCAGGGGCACAAGTGCGGGCTAGGCATAAGGCAGGGGCACAAGTGCGGGCTAGGCATAAGGCAGGGGCACAAGTGCGGGCTAGGCATAAGGCAGGGGCACAAGTGCAGGCTAGGCATAAGGCAGGGGCACAAGTGCAGGCTAGGCATAAGGCAGGGGCACAAGTGCAGGCTAGGCATAAGGCAGGGGCACAAGTGCAGGCTAGGCATAAGGCAGGGGCACAAGTGCAGGCTAGGCATAAGGCAGGGGCACAAGTGCAGGCTAGGCATAAGGCAGGGGCACAAGTGCAGGCTAGGCATAAGGCAGGGCACAAGTGCGGGCTAGGCATAAGGCAGGGGCACAAGTGCGGGCTAGGCATAAGGCAGGGGCACAAGTGCTGGCTAGGCATGAGGCAGGGGCACAAGTGCTGGCTAGGCATAAGGCAGGGGCACAAGTGCTGTCTAGGCATAAGGCAGGGGCACAAGTGCTGTCTAGGCATAAGGCAGGGGCACAAGTGCTGGCTAGGCATAAGGCAGGGGCATAAGTGCTGGCTAGGCATAAGGCAGGGGCACAAGTGCGGGATAGTTTTTAGGCAGGGGCACAAGTGCAAACTAAGCATAGGGCAGAGGCACAAGTGCAGGCTAGGCATAAGGCAGGGGCACAAGTGCAGGCTAGGCATAAGGCAGGGGCACAAGTGCAGGCTAGGCATAAGGCAGGAGCACAAGTGCAGGCTAGGCATAAGACAGGGGCACAAGTGCGGGCTAGGCATAAGACAGGGGCACAAGTGCGGGCTAGGCATAAGGCAGGGGCACAAGTGCGGGCTAGGCATAAGGCAGGGGCACAAGTGCAGGCTAGGCATAAGGCAGGGGCACAAGTGCAGGCTAGGCATAAGGCAGGGGCACAAGTGCAGGCTAGGCATAAGGCAGGGGCACAAGTGCAGGCTAGGCATAAGGCAGGGGCACAAGTGCAGGCTAGGCATAAGGCAGGGCACAAGTGCGGGCTAGGCATAAGGCAGGGGCACAAGTGCGGGCTAGGCATAAGGCAGGGGCACAAGTGCTGGCTAGGCATAAGGCAGGGGCACAAGTGCTGGCTAGGCATGAGGCAGGGGCACAAGTGCTGGCTAGGCATAAGGCAGGGGCACAAGTGCTGTCTAGGCATAAGGCAGGGGCACAAGTGCTGTCTAGGCATAAGGCAGGGGCACAAGTGCTGGCTAGGCATAAGGCAGGGGCATAAGTGCTGGCTAGGCATAAGGCAGGGGCACAAGTGCGGGATAGTTTTTAGGCAGGGGCACAAGTGCAAACTAAGCATAGGGCAGAGGCACAAGTGCAGGCTAGGCATAAGGCAGGGGCACAAGTGCAGGCTAGGCATAAGGCAGGAGCACAAGTGCAGGCTAGGCATAAGACAGGGGCACAAGTGCAGGCTAGGCATAAGGCAGGGGCACAGGTGCAGGCTAGGCATAAGGCAGGGGCACAAGTGCAGGCTAGGCATAAGGCAGGGGCACAAGTGCTGGCTAGGCATAAGGCAGGGGCACAAGTGCTGGCTAGGCATAAGGCAGGGGCACAAGTGCTGGCTAGGCATAAGGCAGGGGCACAAGTGCTGGCTAGGCATAAGGCAGGGGCACAAGTGCTGGCTAGGCATAAGGCAGGGGCACAAGTGCTGGCTAGGCATAAGGCAGGGGCACAAGTGCTGGCTAGGCATAAGGCAGGGGCACAAGTGCTGGCTAGGCATAAGGCAGGGGCACAAGTGCTGGCTAGGCATAAGGCAGGGGCACAAGTGCTGGCTAGGCATAAGGCAGGGGCACAAGTGCTGGCTAGGCATAAGGCAGGGGCACAAGTGCTGGCTAGGCATAAGGCAGGGGCACAAGTGCGGGCTAGGCATAAGGCAGGGCACAAGTGCGGGCTAGGCATAAGGCAGGGGCACAAGTGCGGGCTAGGCATATGGCAGGGGCACAAGTGCTGGCTAGGCATAAGGCAGGGGCACAAGTGCTGGCTAGGCATAAGGCAGGGGCACAAGTGCTGGCTAGGCATAAGGCAGGGGCACAAGTGCTGGCTAGGCATAAGGCAGGGGCACAAGTGCTGGCTAGGCATAAGGCAGGGGCACAAGTGCAGGCTAGGCATAAGGCAGGGGCACAAGTGCTGGATAGGCATAAGGCAGGGGCACAAGTGCAGGCTAGGCATTAGGCAGGGGCACAAGTGCGGGCTAGGCATAAGGCAGGGGCACAAGTGCGGGCTAGGCATAAGGCAGGGGCACAAGTGCTGGCTAGGCATAAGGCAGGGACACAAGTGCGGGCTAGGCATAAGGCAGGGCACAAGTGCGGGCTAGGCATAAGGCAGGGCACAAGTGCGGGCTAGGCATAAGGCAGGGCACAAGTGCGGGCTAGGCATAAGGCAGGGGCACAAGTGCTGGCTAGGCATAAGGCAGGGGCACAAGTGCTGGCTAGGCATAAGGCAGGGGCACAAGTGCTGGCTAGGCATGAGGCAGGGGCACAAGTGCTGGCTAGGCATAAGGCAGGGGCACAAGTGCTGGCTAGGAATAAGGCAGGGGCACAAGTGCTGGCTAGGCATAAGGCAGGGGCACAAGTGCTGGCTAGGCATGAGGCAGGGGCACAAGTGCTGGCTAGGCATGAGGCAGGGGCACAAGTGCTGGCTAGGCATAAGGCAGGGGCACAAGTGCTGGCTAGGCATAAGGCAGGGGCACAAGTGCTGGCTAGGCATAAGGCAGGGGCACAAGTGCTGGCTAGGCATAAGCCAGGGGCACAAGTGCTGGCTAGGCATAAGGCAGGGGCACAAGTGCGGGCTAGTTTTTAGGCAGGGGCACAAGTGCAAACTAAGCATAGGGCAGAGGCACAAGTGCAGGCTAGGCATAAGGCAGGGGCACAAGTGCTGGCTAGGCATGAGGCAGGGGCACAAGTGCTGGCTAGGCGTAAGGCAGGGGCACAAGTGCTGGCTAGGCGTAAGGCAGGGGCACAAGTGCGGGCTAGGCTTTAGGCAGGGGCACAAGTGCAAACTAAGCATAAGGCAGAGGCACAAGTGCAGGCTAGGCATAAGACAGGGGCACAAGTGCAGGCTAGGCATAAGGCAGGAGCACAAGTGCAGGCTAGGCATAAGACAGGGGCACAAGTGCAGGCTAGGCATAAGGCACGGCACAAGTGCGGGCTAGGCATAAGGCAGGGGCACAAGTGCTGGCTAGGCATAAGGCAGCGGCACAAGTGCTGGCTAGGCATAAGGCAGGGGCACAAGTGCTGGCTAGGCATGAGGCAGGTGCACAAGTGCTGGCTAGGCATAAGGCAGGGGCACAAGTGCTGGCTAGGCATAAGGCAGGGGCACAAGTGCTGGCTAGGCATAAGGCAGGGGCACAAGTGCTGGCTAGGCATGAGGCAGGGGCACAAGTGCTGGCTAGGCATGAGGCAGGGGCACAAGTGCTGGCTAGGCATAAGGCAGGGGCACAAGTGCTGGCTAGGCATAAAGCAGGGGCACAAGTGCTGGCTAGGCATAAGGCAGGGGCACAAGTGCTGGCTAGGCATAAGCCAGGGGCACAAGTGCTGGCTAGGCATAAGGCAGGGGCACAAGTGCGGGCTAGTTTTTAGGCAGGGGCACAAGTGCAAACTAAGCATAGGGCAGAGGCACAAGTGCAGGCTAGGCATAAGGCAGGGGCACAAGTGCTGGCTAGGCATGAGGCAGGGGCACAAGTGCTGGCTAGGCGTAAGGCAGGGGCACAAGTGCTGGCTAGGCGTAAGGCAGGGGCACAAGTGCGGACTAGGCTTTAGGCAGGGGCACAAGTGCAAACTAAGCATAAGGCAGAGGCACAAGTGCAGGCTAGGCATAAGACAGGGGCACAAGTGCAGGCTAGGCATAAGGCAGGAGCACAAGTGCAGGCTAGGCATAAGACAGGGGCACAAGTGCAGGCTAGGCATAAGGCAGGGGCACAAGTGCAGGCAAGGCATAAGGCAGGGGCACAAGTGCGGGCTAGGCATAAGGCAGGGGCACAAGTGCGGGCTAGGCATAAGACAGGGGCACAAGTGCAGGCTAGGCATAAGGCAGGAGCACAAGTGCAGGCTAGGCATAAGACAGGGGCACAAGTGCAGGCTAGGCATAAGGCAGGGGCACAAGTGCAGGCTAGGCATAAGGCAGGGGCACAAGTGCAGGCTAGGCATAAGGCAGGGGCACAAGTGCTGGCTAGGCATAAGGCAGGGGCACAACTGCTGGCTAGGCATAAGGCAGGGGCACAAGTGCGGGCTAGGCATAAGGCAGGGGCACAAGTGCGGGCTAGGCATAAGGCAGGGGCACAAGTGCGGGCTAGGCATAAGGCAGGGGCACAAGTGCGGGCTAGGCATAAGACAGGGGCACAAGTGCAGGCTAGGCATAAGGCAGGAGCACAAGTGCAGGCTAGGCATAAGACAGGGGCACAAGTGCAGGCTAGGCATAAGGCAGGGGCACAAGTGCAGGCTAGGCATAAGGCAGGGGCACAAGTGCTGGCTAGGCATAAGGCAGGGGCACAAGTGCTGGCTAGGCATAAGGCAGGGGCACAAGTGCTGGCTAGGCATAAGGCAGGGGCACAAGTGCGGGCTAGGCATAAGGCAGGGGCACAAGTGCGGGCTAGGCATAAGGCAGGGGCACAAGTGCGGGCTAGGCATAAGGCAGGGGCACAAGTGCGGGCTAGGCATACGGCAGGGCACAAGTGCAGGCTAGGCATAAGGCAGGGGCACAAGTGCGGGCTAGGCATAAGGCAGGGGCACAAGTGCGGGCTAGGCATAAGGCAGGGGCACAAGTGCGGGCTAGGCATAAGGCAGGGGCACAAGTGCGGGCTAGGCATAAGGCAGGGGCACAAGTGCGGGCTAGGCATAAGGCAGGGGCACAAGTGCGGGCTAGGCATAAGGCAGGGGCACAAGTGCGGGCTAGGCATAAGGCAGGGGCACAAGTGCGGGCTAGGCATAAGGCAGGGGCACAAGTGCGGGCTAGGCATAAGGCAGGGCACAAGTGCAGGCTAGGCATAAGGCAGGGGCACAAGTGCTGGCTAGGCATAAGGCAGGGGCACAAGTGCTGGCTAGGCATAAGGCAGGGGCACAAGTGCTGGGTAGGCGTAAGGCAGGGGCACAAGTGCAGGCTAGGCGTAAGGCAGGGGCACAAGTGCAGGCTAGGCATAAGGCAGGGGCACAAGTGCAGGCTAGGCATAAGGCAGGGGCACAAGTGCAGGCTAGGCATAAGGCAGGGGCACAAGTGCAGGCTAGGCATAAGGCAGGGGCACAAGTGCAGGCTAGGCATAAGGCAGAGGCACAAGTGCAGGCTAGGCATAAGGCAGAGGCACAAGTGCAGGCTAGGCATAAGGCAGGGGCACAAGTGCAGGCTAGGCATAAGGCAGGGGCACAAGTGCAGGCTAGGCATAAGGCAGGGGCACAAGTGATGGCTACACATAAGGCATACGGCTAACTCTTTGCACTCTTTGCATAAAGGGATAGGCACCCTTAGGGGTGAAGAGCTAGCTTTCACCCCTCTACTCTGTACTTTGTTGTACAGTGCGGAGCCACTCCATAACCCCCATGCTCCAAGCGACCAGGCACATCTTGTCTGTCCTCCGTAAATGGGTAATGCCTTCGTCCCCAATTACAGTCGTGCATGTGCATTCAGACGGGACAAGAGCGAAGAGCATAAAGCCTGCCCTGTGTGCATAACCAACATGAAGCTAAAGACAAAAAAACAATAATGCAAGGGGCTCAAAAGTGCTGGCTAGGCATAAGGAAGGGGCACAAGTGCTGGCTAGGCATAAGGCAGGGGCAGAAGTGCTGGCTAGGCATAAGGCAGGGGCACAAGTGCGGGCTAGGCATAAGGCAGGGGCACAAGTGCGGGCTAGGCATAAGGCAGGGGCACAAGTGCTGGCTAGGCATAAGGCAGGGGCACAAGTGCAGACTAGGCATAAAGCAGGGGCACAAGTGCAGACTAGGCATAAGGCAGGGGCACAAGTGCAGACTAGGCATAAGGCAGGGGCACAAGTGCAGACTAGGCATAAGGCAGGGGCACAAGTGCAGGCTAGGCATAAGGCAGGGGGCACAAGTGCAGGCTAGGCATAAGGCAGGGGGCACAAGTGCAGGCTAGGCATAAGGCAGGGGCACAAGTGCAGGCTAGGCATAAGGCAGGGGCACAAGTGCAGGCTAGGCATAAGGCAGGGCACAAGTGCGGGCTAGGCATAAGGCAGGGGCACAAGTGCGGGCTAGGCATAAGGCAGGGGCACAAGTGCGGGCTAGGCATAAGGCAGGGGCACAAGTGCGGGCTAGGCATAAGGCAGGGGCACAAGTGCGGGCTAGGCATAAGGCATGGGCACAAGTGCGGGCTAGGCATAAGGCATGGGCACAAGTGCGGGCTAGGCATAAGGCAGGGGCACAAGTGCGGGCTAGGCATAAGGCAGGGGCACAAGTGCGGGCTAGGCATAAGGCAGGGGCACAAGTGCGGGCTAGGCATAAGGCAGGGGCACAAGTGCGGGCTAGGCATAAGGCAGGGGCACAAGTGCGGGCTAGGCATAAGGCAGGGGCAAAAGTGCAGGCTAGGCTTTAGGCAGGGGCACAAGTGCAAACTAAGCATAAGGCAGAGGAACAAGTGCAGGCTAGGCATAAGGCAGGGGCACAAGTGCTGGCTAGGCATAAGGCAGGGGCACAAGTGCTGGCTAGGCATAAGGCAGGGGCACAAGTGCTGGCTAGGCATAAGGCAGGGGCACAAGTGCTGGCTAGGCATAAGGCAGGGGCACAAGTGCTGGCTAGGCATAAGGCAGGGGCACAAGTGCTGGCTAGGCATAAGGCAGGGGCACAAGTGCTGGCTAGGCATAAGGCAGGGGCACAAGTGCTGGCTAGGCATAAGGCAGGGGCACAAGTGCTGGCTAGGCATAAGGCAGGGGCACAAGTGCTGGCTAGGCATAAGGCAGGGGCACAAGTGCTGGCTAGGCATAAGGCAGGGGCACAAGTGCTGGCTAGGCATAAGGCAGGCGCACAAGTGCTGGCTAGGCATAAGGCAGGGGCACAAGTGCTGGCTAGGCATAAGGCAGGGGCACAAGTGCAGGCTAGGCATAAGGCAGGGGCACAAGTGCAGGCTAGGCATAAGGCAGGGGCACAAGTGCAGGCTAGGCATAAGGCAGGGGGCACAAGTGCAGGCTAGGCATAAGGCAGAGGCACAAGTGCAGGCTAGGCATAAGGCAGGGGCACAAGTGCAGGCTAGGCATAAGGCAGGGGCACAAGTGATGGCTACACATAAGGCATACGGCTAACTCTTTGCACTCTTTGCATAAAGGGATAGGCACCCTTAGGGGTGAAGAGCTAGCTTTCACCCCTCTACTCTGTACTTTGTTGTACAGTGCGGAGCCACTCCATAACCCCCATGCTCCAAGCGACCAGGCATATCTTGTCTGTCCTCCGTAAATGGGTAATGCCTTCGTCCCCAATTACAGTCGTGCATGTGCATTCAGACGGGACAAGAGCGAAGAGCGTAAAGCCTGCCCTGTGTGCATAACCAACATGAAGCTAAAGACAAAAAAACAATAATGCAAGGGGCTCAAAAGTGCTGGCTAGGCATAAGGCAGGGGCACAAGTGCTGGCTAGGCATAAGGCAGGGGCACAAGTGCTGGCTAGGCATAAGGCAGGGGCACAAGTGCTGGCTAGGCATAAGGCAGGGGCACAAGTGCTGGCTAGGCATAAGGCAGGGGCACAAGTGCTGGCTAGGCATAAGGCAGGGGCACAAGTGCTGGCTAGGCATAAGGCAGGGGCACAAGTGCTGGCTAGGCATAAGGCAGGGGCACAAGTGCTGGCTAGGCATAAGGCAGGGGCACAAGTGCAGGCTAGGCATAAGGCAGGGGCACAAGTGCTGGCTAGGCATAAGGCAGGGGCACAAGTGCTGGCTAGGCATAAGGCAGGGGCACAAGTGCTGGCTAGGCATAAGGCAGGGGCACAAGTGCTGGCTAGGCATAAGGCAGGGGCACAAGTGCTGGCTAGGCATAAGGCAGGGGCACAAGTGCTGGCTAGGCATAAGGCAGGGGCACAAGTGCTGGCTAGGCATAAGGCAGGGGCACAAGTGCTGGCTAGGCATAAGGCAGGGGCACAAGTGCGGGCTAGGCATAAGGCAGAGGCACAAGTGCTGGCTAGGCATAAGGAAGGGGCACAAGTGCTGGCTAGGCATAAGGCAGGGGCACAAGTGCGGGCTAGGCATAAGGCAGGGGCACAAGTGCGGGCTAGGCATAAGGCAGGGGCACAAGTGCGGGCTAGGCATAAGGCAGGGGCACAAGTGCGGGCTAGGCATAAGGCAGGGGCACAAGTGCGGGCTAGGCATAAGGCAGGGGCAAAAGTGCAGGCTAGGCTTTAGGCAGGGGCACAAGTGCAAACTAAGCATAAGGCAGAGGAACAAGTGCAGGCTAGGCATAAGGCAGGGGCACAAGTGCTGGCTAGGCATAAGGCAGGGGCACAAGTGCTGGCTAGGCATAAGGCAGGGGCACAAGTGCTGGCTAGGCATAAGGCAGGGGCACAAGTGCTGGCTAGGCATAAGGCAGGGGCACAAGTGCTGGCTAGGCATGAGGCAGGGGCACAAGTGCTGGCTAGGCATAAGGCAGGGGCACAAGTGCTGGCTAGGCATAAGGCAGGGGCACAAGTGCTGGCTAGGCATAAGGCAGGGGCACAAGTGCTGGCTAGGCATAAGGCAGGGGCACAAGTGCTGGCTAGGCATAAGGCAGGGGCACAAGTGCTGGCTAGGCATAAGGCAGGGGCACAAGTGCTGGCTAGGCATAAGGCAGGGGCACAAGTGCTGGCTAGGCATAAGGCAGGCGCACAAGTGCTGGCTAGGCATAAGGCAGGGGCACAAGTGCTGGCTAGGCATAAGGCAGGGGCACAAGTGCAGGCTAGGCATAAGGCAGGGGCACAAGTGCAGGCTAGGCATAAGGCAGGGGCACAAGTGCAGGCTAGGCATAAGGCAGGGGGCACAAGTGCAGGCTAGACATAAGGCAGAGGCACAAGTGCAGGCTAGGCATAAGGCAGGGGCACAAGTGCAGGCTAGGCATAAGGCAGGGGCACAAGTGATGGCTACACATAAGGCATACGGCTAACTCTTTGCACTCTTTGCATAAAGGGATAGGCACCCTTAGGGGTGAAGAGCTAGCTTTCACCCCTCTACTCTGTACTTTGTTGTACAGTGCGGAGCCACTCCATAACCCCCATGCTCCAAGCGACCAGGCATATCTTGTCTGTCCTCCGTAAATGGGTAATGCCTTCGTCCCCAATTACAGTCGTGCATGTGCATTCAGACGGGACAAGAGCGAAGAGCGTAAAGCCTGCCCTGTGTGCATAACCAACATGAAGCTAAAGACAAAAAAACAATAATGCAAGGGGCTCAAAAGTGCTGGCTAGGCATAAGGCAGGGGCACAAGTGCTGGCTAGGCATAAGGCAGGGGCACAAGTGCTGGCTAGGCATAAGGCAGGGGCACAAGTGCTGGCTAGGCATAAGGCAGGGGCACAAGTGCTGGCTAGGCATAAGGCAGGGGCACAAGTGCTGGCTAGGCATAAGGCAGGGGCACAAGTGCTGGCTAGGCATAAGGCAGGGGCACAAGTGCTGGCTAGGCATAAGGCAGGGGCACAAGTGCTGGCTAGGCATAAGGCAGGGGCACAAGTGCAGGCTAGGCATAAGGCAGGGGCACAAGTGCTGGCTAGGCATAAGGCAGGGGCACAAGTGCTGGCTAGGCATAAGGCAGGGGCACAAGTGCTGGCTAGGCATAAGGCAGGGGCACAAGTGCTGGCTAGGCATAAGGCAGGGGCACAAGTGCTGGCTAGGCATAAGGCAGGGGCACAAGTGCTGGCTAGGCATAAGGCAGGGGCACAAGTGCTGGCTAGGCATAAGGCAGGGGCACAAGTGCTGGCTAGGCATAAGGCAGGGGCACAAGTGCGGGCTAGGCATAAGGCAGAGGCACAAGTGCTGGCTAGGCATAAGGAAGGGGCACAAGTGCTGGCTAGGCATAAGGCAGGGGCACAAGTGCGGGCTAGGCATAAGGCAGGGGCACAAGTGCAGGCTAGGCATAAGGCAGGGGCACAAGTGCAGGCTAGGCATAAGGCAGGGGCACAAGTGCAGGCTAGGCATAAGGCAGGGGCACAAGTGCAGGCTAGGCATAAGGCAGGGGAACAAGTGCAGGCTAGGCATAAGGCAGGGGCACAAGTGCAGGCTAGGCATAAGGCAGGGGCACAAGTGCTGGCTAGGCATAAGGCAGGGTCACAAGTGCTGGCTAGGCATAAGGCAGGGTCACAAGTGCTGGCTAGGCATAAGGCAGGGGCACAAGTGCTGGCTAGGCATAAGGCAGGGGCACAAGTGCTGGCTAGGCATAAGGCAGGGGCACGAGTGCTGGCTAGGCATAAGGCAGGGGCACGAATGCTGGCTAGGCATAAGGCAGGGGCACGAGTGCAGGCTAGGCATAAGGCAGGGGCACGAGTGCAGGCTAGGCATAAGGCATGGGCACGAGTGCAGGCTAGGCATAAGGCAGGGGCACGAGTGCAGGCTAGGCATAAGGCAGGGGCACGAGTGCAGGCTAGGCATAAGGCAGGGGCACGAGTGCAGGCTAGGCATAAGGCAGGGGCAAGAGTGCTGGCTAGGCATAAGGCAGGGGCACAAGTGCTGGCTAGGCATAAGGCAGGGGCACAAGTGCTGGCTAGGCATAAGGCAGGGGCACAAGTGCTGGCTAGGCATAAGGCAGGGGCACAAGTGCTGGCTAGGCATAAGGCAGGGGCACAAGTGCTGGCTAGGCCTAAGGCAGGGGCACAAGTGCTGGCTAGGCATAAGGCAGGGGCACAAGTGCTGGCTAGGCATAAGGCAGGGGCACAAGTGCTGGCTAGGCATAAGGCAGGGGCACAAGTGCTGGCTAGGCATAAGGCAGGGGCACAAGTGCTGGCTAGGCATAAGGCAGGGGCACAAGTGCTGGCTAGGCATGAGGCAGGGGCACAAGTGCTGGCTAGGCATAAGGCAGGCAAGGCAGGAAGGCAGGGCACAAGTGCTGTCTAGGCATAAGGCAGGGGCACAAGTGCTGTCTAGGCATAAGGCAGGGGCACAAGTGCTGTCTAGGCATAAGGCAGGGGCACAAGTGCTGGCTAGGCATAAGGCAGGGGCATAAGTGCTGGCTAGGCATAAGGCAGGGGCACAAGTGCGGGATAGTTTTTAGGCAGGGGCACAAGTGCAAACTAAGCATAGGGCAGAGGCACAAGTGCAGGCTAGGCATAAGGCAGGGGCACAAGTGCAGGCTAGGCATAAGGCAGGAGCACAAGTGCAGGCTAGGCATAAGACAGGGGCACAAGTGCAGGCTAGGCATAAGGCAGGGGCACAGGTGCAGGCTAGGCATAAGGCAGGGGCACAAGTGCAGGCTAGGCATAAGGCAGGGGCACAAGTGCTGGCTAGGCATAAGGCAGGGGCACAAGTGCTGGCTAGGCATAAGGCAGGGGCACAAGTGCTGGCTAGGCATAAGGCAGGGGCACAAGTGCAGGCTAGGCATAAGGCAGGGGCACAAGTGCTGGCTAGGCATAAGGCAGGGGCACAAGTGCTGGCTAGGCATAAGGCAGGGGCACAAGTGCTGGCTAGGCATAAGGCAGGGGCACAAGTGCTGGCTAGGCATAAGGCAGGGGCACAAGTGCTGGCTAGGCATAAGGCAGGGGCACAAGTGCTGGCTAGGCATAAGGCAGGGGCACAAGTGCTGGCTAGGCATAAGGCAGGGGCACAAGTGCTGGCTAGGCATAAGGCAGGGGCACAAGTGCTGGCTAGGCATAAGGCAGGGGCACAAGTGCTGGCTAGGCATAAGGCAGGGGCACAAGTGCTGGCTAGGCATAAGGCAGGGGCACAAGTGCGGGCTAGGCATAAGGCAGGGCACAAGTGCGGGCTAGGCATAAGGCAGGGGCACAAGTGCGGGCTAGGCATATGGCAGGGGCACAAGTGCTGGCTAGGCATAAGGCAGGGGCACAAGTGCTGGCTAGGCATAAGGCAGGGGCACAAGTGCTGGCTAGGCATAAGGCAGGGGCACAAGTGCTGGCTAGGCATAAGGCAGGGGCACAAGTGCTGGCTAGGCATAAGGCAGGGGCACAAGTGCTGGCTAGGCATAAGGCAGGGGCACAAGTGCAGGCTAGGCATAAGGCAGGGGCACAAGTGCTGGATAGGCATAAGGCAGGGGCACAAGTGCAGGCTAGGCATTAGGCAGGGGCACAAGTGCGGGCTAGGCATAAGGCAGGGGCACAAGTGCGGGCTAGGCATAAGGCAGGGGCACAAGTGCTGGCTAGGCATAAGGCAGGGGCACAAGTGCAGGCTAGGCATAAGGCAGGGCACAAGTGCGGGCTAGGCATAAGGCAGGGCACAAGTGCGGGCTAGGCATAAGGCAGGGCACAAGTGCGGGCTAGGCATAAGGCAGGGGCACAAGTGCTGGCTAGGCATAAGGCAGGGGCACAAGTGCTGGCTAGGCATAAGGCAGGGGCACAAGTGCTGGCTAGGCATGAGGCAGGGGCACAAGTGCTGGCTAGGCATAAGGCAGGGGCACAAGTGCTGGCTAGGCATAAGGCAGGGGCACAAGTGCTGGCTAGGCATAAGGCAGGGGCACAAGTGCTGGCTAGGCATAAGGCAGGGGCACAAGTGCTGGCTAGGCATGAGGCAGGGGCACAAGTGCTGGCTAGGCATGAGGCAGGGGCACAAGTGCTGGCTAGGCATAAGGCAGGGGCACAAGTGCTGGCTAGGCATAAGGCAGGGGCACAAGTGCTGGCTAGGCATAAGGCAGGGGCACAAGTGCTGGCTAGGCATAAGCCAGGGGCACAAGTGCTGGCTAGGCATAAGGCAGGGGCACAAGTGCGGGCTAGTTTTTAGGCAGGGGCACAAGTGCAAACTAAGCATAGGGCAGAGGCACAAGTGCAGGCTAGGCATAAGGCAGGGGCACAAGTGCTGGCTAGGCATGAGGCAGGGGCACAAGTGCTGGCTAGGCGTAAGGCAGGGGCACAAGTGCTGGCTAGGCGTAAGGCAGGGGCACAAGTGCGGGCTAGGCTTTAGGCAGGGGCACAAGTGCAAACTAAGCATAAGGCAGAGGCACAAGTGCAGGCTAGGCATAAGACAGGGGCACAAGTGCAGGCTAGGCATAAGGCAGGAGCACAAGTGCAGGCTAGGCATAAGACAGGGGCACAAGTGCAGGCTAGGCATAAGGCACGGCACAAGTGCGGGCTAGGCATAAGGCAGGGGCACAAGTGCTGGCTAGGCATAAGGCAGCGGCACAAGTGCTGGCTAGGCATAAGGCAGGGGCACAAGTGCTGGCTAGGCATGAGGCAGGGGCACAAGTGCTGGCTAGGCATAAGGCAGGGGCACAAGTGCTGGCTAGGCATAAGGCAGGGGCACAAGTGCTGGCTAGGCATAAGGCAGGGGCACAAGTGCTGGCTAGGCATGAGGCAGGGGCACAAGTGCTGGCTAGGCATGAGGCAGGGGCACAAGTGCTGGCTAGGCATAAGGCAGGGGCACAAGTGCTGGCTAGGCATAAGGCAGGGGCACAAGTGCTGGCTAGGCATAAGGCAGGGGCACAAGTGCTGGCTAGGCATAAGCCAGGGGCACAAGTGCTGGCTAGGCATAAGGCAGGGGCACAAGTGCGGGCTAGTTTTTAGGCAGGGGCACAAGTGCAAACTAAGCATAGGGCAGAGGCACAAGTGCAGGCTAGGCATAAGGCAGGGGCACAAGTGCTGGCTAGGCATGAGGCAGGGGCACAAGTGCTGGCTAGGCGTAAGGCAGGGGCACAAGTGCTGGCTAGGCGTAAGGCAGGGGCACAAGTGCGGACTAGGCTTTAGGCAGGGGCACAAGTGCAAACTAAGCATAAGGCAGAGGCACAAGTGCAGGCTAGGCATAAGACAGGGGCACAAGTGCTGGCTAGGCATAAGGCAGGGGCACAAGTGCTGGCTAGGCATAAGGCAGGGGCACAAGTGCTGGCTAGGCATGAGGCAGGGGCACAAGTGCTGGCTAGGCGTAAGGCAGGGGCACAAGTGCTGGCTAGGCGTAAGGCAGGGGCACAAGTGCGGACTAGGCTTTAGGCAGGGGCACAAGTGCAAACTAAGCATAAGGCAGAGGCACAAGTGCAGGCTAGGCATAAGACAGGGGCACAAGTGCTGGCTAGGCATAAGGCAGGGGCACAAGTGCTGGCTAGGCATAAGGCAGGGGCACAAGTGCTGGCTAGGCATAAGGCAGGGGCACAAGTGCTGGCTAGGCATAAGGCAGGGGCACAAGTGCGGGCTAGGCATAAGGCAGGGGCACAAGTGCGGGCTAGGCATAAGGCAGGGCACAAGTGCGGGCTAGGCATAAGGCAGGGGCACAAGTGCGGGCTAGGCATATGGCAGGGGCACAAGTGCTGGCTAGGCATAAGGCAGGGGCACAAGTGCTGGCTAGGCATAAGGCAGGGGCACAAGTGCTGGCTAGGCATAAGGCAGGGGCACAAGTGCTGGCTAGGCATAAGGCAGGGGCACAAGTGCTGGCTAGGCATAAGGCAGGGGCACAAGTGCTGGCTAGGAAAAAGGCAGGGGCACAAGTGCAGGCTAGGCATAAGGCAGGGGCACAAGTGCTGGATAGGCATAAGGCAGGGGCACAAGTGCAGGCTAGGCATTAGGCAGGGGCACAAGTGCGGGCTAGGCATAAGGCAGGGGCACAAGTGCGGGCTAGGCATAAGGCAGGGGCACAAGTGCTGGCTAGGCATAAGGCAGGGGCACAAGTGCTGGCTAGGCATAAGGCAGGGGCACAAGTGCTGGCTAGGCATGAGGCAGGGGCACAAGTGCTGGCTAGGCGTAAGGCAGGGGCACAAGTGCTGGCTAGGCGTAAGGCAGGGGCACAAGTGCGGGCTAGGCATAAGGCAGGGGCACAAGTGCGGGCTAGGCATAAGGCAGGGGCACAAGTGCGGGCTAGGCATAAGGCAGGGGCACAAGTGCTGGCTAGGCATAAGGCAGGGGCACAAGTGCTGGCTAGGCATAAGGCAGGGGCACAAGTGCTGGCTAGGCATGAGGCAGGGGCACAAGTGCTGGCTAGGCGTAAGGCAGGGGCACAAGTGCTGGCTAGGCGTAAGGCAGGGGCACAAGTGCGGGCTAGGCTTTAGGCAGGGGCACAAGTGCAAACTAAGCATAAGGCAGAGGCACAAGTGCAGGCTAGGCATAAGACAGGGGCACAAGTGCAGGCTAGGCATAAGGCAGGAGCACAAGTGCAGGCTAGGCATAAGACAGGGGCACAAGTGCAGGCTAGGCATAAGGCACGGCACAAGTGCGGGCTAGGCATAAGGCAGGGGCACAAGTGCTGGCTAGGCATAAGGCAGCGGCACAAGTGCTGGCTAGGCATAAGGCAGGGGCACAAGTGCTGGCTAGGCATGAGGCAGGGGCACAAGTGCTGGCTAGGCATAAGGCAGGGGCACAAGTGCTGGCTAGGCATAAGGCAGGGGCACAAGTGCTGGCTAGGCATAAGGCAGGGGCACAAGTGCTGGCTAGGCATAAGGCAGGGGCACAAGTGCTGGCTAGGCATGAGGCAGGGGCACAAGTGCTGGCTAGGCATGAGGCAGGGGCACAAGTGCTGGCTAGGCATAAGGCAGGGGCACAAGTGCTGGCTAGGCATAAGGCAGGGGCACAAGTGCTGGCTAGGCATAAGGCAGGGGCACAAGTGCTGGCTAGGCATAAGCCAGGGGCACAAGTGCTGGCTAGGCATAAGGCAGGGGCACAAGTGCGGGCTAGTTTTTAGGCAGGGGCACAAGTGCAAACTAAGCATAGGGCAGAGGCACAAGTGCAGGCTAGGCATAAGGCAGGGGCACAAGTGCTGGCTAGGCATGAGGCAGGGGCACAAGTGCTGGCTAGGAAGTGCTGGCTAGGCGTAAGGCAGGGGCACAAGTGCGGACTAGGCTTTAGGCAGGGGCACAAGTGCAAACTAAGCATAAGGCAGAGGCACAAGTGCAGGCTAGGCATAAGACAGGGGCACAAGTGCAGGCTAGGCATAAGGCAGGAGCACAAGTGCAGGCTAGGCATAAGACAGGGGCACAAGTGCAGGCTAGGCATAAGGCAGGGGCACAAGTGCAGGCAAGGCATAAGGCAGGGGCACAAGTGCGGGCTAGGCATAAGGCAGGGGCACAAGTGCGGGCTAGGCATAAGACAGGGGCACAAGTGCAGGCTAGGCATAAGGCAGGAGCACAAGTGCAGGCTAGGCATAAGACAGGGGCACAAGTGCAGGCTAGGCATAAGGCAGGGGCACAAGTGCAGGCTAGGCATAAGGCAGGGGCACAAGTGCTGGCTAGGCATAAGGCAGGGGCACAAGTGCTGGCTAGGCATAAGGCAGGGGCACAACTGCTGGCTAGGCATAAGGCAGGGGCACAAGTGCGGGCTAGGCATAAGGCAGGGGCACAAGTGCGGGCTAGGCATAAGGCAGGGGCACAAGTGCGGGCTAGGCATAAGGCAGGGGCACAAGTGCGGGCTAGGCATACGGCAGGGCACAAGTGCAGGCTAGGCATAAGGCAGGGGCACAAGTGCGGGCTAGGCATAAGGCAGGGGCACAAGTGCGGGCTAGGCATAAGGCAGGGGCACAAGTGCGGGCTAGGCATAAGGCAGGGGCACAAGTGCGGGCTAGGCATAAGGCAGGGGCACAAGTGCGGGCTAGGCATAAGGCAGGGGCACAAGTGCGGGCTAGGCATAAGGCAGGGGCACAAGTGCGGGCTAGGCATAAGGCAGGGGCACAAGTGCGGGCTAGGCATAAGGCAGGGGCACAAGTGCGGGCTAGGCATAAGGCAGGGGCACAAGTGCGGGCTAGGCATAAGGTAGGGCACAAGTGCAGGCTAGGCATAAGGCAGGGGCACAAGTGCAGGCTAGGCATAAGGCAGAGGCACAAGTGCAGGCTAGGCATAAGGCAGAGGCACAAGTGCAGGCTAGGCATAAGGCAGGGGCACAAGTGCAGGCTAGGCATAAGGCAGGGGCACAAGTGCAGGCTAGGCATAAGGCAGGGGCACAAGTGCAGGCTAGGCATAAGGCAGGGGCACAAGTGATGGCTACACATAAGGCATACGGCTAACTCTTTGCACTCTTTGCATAAAGGGATAGGCACCCTTAGGGGTGAAGAGCTAGCTTTCACCCCTCTACTCTGTACTTTGTTGTACAGTGCGGAGCCACTCCATAACCCCCATGCTCCAAGCGACCAGGAACATCTTGTCTGTCCTCCGTAAATGGGTAATGCCTTCGTCCCCAATTACAGTCGTGCATGTGCATTCAGACGGGACAAGAGCGAAGAGCATAAAGCCTGCCCTGTGTGCATAACCAACATGAAGCTAAAGACAAAAAAACAATAATGCAAGGGGCTCAAAAGTGCTGGCTAGGCATAAGGAAGGGGCACAAGTGCTGGCTAGGCATAAGGCAGGGGCACAAGTGCGGGCTAGGCATAAGGCAGGGGCACAAGTGCTGGCTAGGCATAAGGCAGGGGCACAAGTGCTGGCTAGGCATAAGGCAGGGGCACAAGTGCTGGCTAGGCATAAGGCAGGGGCACAAGTGCTGGCTAGGCATAAGGCAGGGGCACAAGTGCGGGCTAGGCATAAGGCAGGGGCACAAGTGCTGGCTAGGCATAAGGCAGGGGCACAAGTGCTGGCTAGGCATAAGGCAGGGGCACAAGTGCTGGCTAGGCATAAGGCAGGGGCACAAGTGCTGGCTAGGCATAAGGCAGGGGCACAAGTGCTGGCTAGGCATAAGGCAGGGGCACAAGTGCTGGCTAGGCATAAGGCAGGGGCACAAGTGCTGGCTAGGCATAAGGCAGGGGCACAAGTGCTGGCTAGGCATAAGGCAGGGGCACAAGTGCGGGCTAGGCATAAGGCAGGGGCACAAGTGCGGGCTAGGCATAAGGCAGGGGCACAAGTGCTGGCTAGGCATAAGGCAGGGGCACAAGTGCTGGCTAGGCATAAGGCAGGGGCACAAGTGCAGACTAGGCATAAGGCAGGGGCACAAGTGCAGACTAGGCATAAGGCAGGGGCACAAGTGCAGACTAGGCATAAGGCAGGGGCACAAGTGCAGACTAGGCATAAGGCAGGGGCACAAGTGCAGACTAGGCATAAGGCAGGGGGCACAAGTGCAGGCTAGGCATAAGGCAGGGGGCACAAGTGCAGGCTAGGCATAAGGCAGGGGCACAAGTGCAGGCTAGGCATAAGGCAGGGGCACAAGTGCAGGCTAGGCATAAGGCAGGGCACAAGTGCGGGCTAGGCATAAGGCAGGGGCACAAGTGCGGGCTAGGCATAAGGCAGGGGCACAAGTGCGGGCTAGGCATAAGGCAGGGGCACAAGTGCAGGCTAGGCATAAGGCAGGGGCACAAGTGCAGGCTAGGCATAAGGCATGGGCACAAGTGCGGGCTAGGCATAAGGCATGGGCACAAGTGCGGGCTAGGCATAAGGCAGGGGCACAAGTGCGGGCTAGGCATAAGGCAGGGGCACAAGTGCGGGCTAGGCATAAGGCAGGGGCACAAGTGCGGGCTAGGCATAAGGCAGGGGCACAAGTGCGGGCTAGGCATAAGGCAGGGGCAAAAGTGCAGGCTAGGCTTTAGGCAGGGGCACAAGTGCAAACTAAGCATAAGGCAGAGGAACAAGTGCAGGCTAGGCATAAGGCAGGGGCACAAGTGCTGGCTAGGCATAAGGCAGGGGCACAAGTGCTGGCTAGGCATAAGGCAGGGGCACAAGAGCTGGCTAGGCATAAGGCAGGGGCACAAGTGCTGGCTAGGCATAAGGCAGGGGCACAAGTGCTGGCTAGGCATAAGGCAGGGGCACAAGTGCTGGCTAGGCATAAGGCAGGGGCACAAGTGCTGGCTAGGCATAAGGTAGGGGCACAAGTGCTGGCTAGGCATAAGGCAGGGGCACAAGTGCTGGCTAGGCATAAGGCAGGGGCACAAGTGCTGGCTAGGCATAAGGCAGGGGCACAAGTGCTGGCTAGGCATAAGGCAGGGGCACAAGTGCTGGCTAGGCATAAGGCAGGCGCACAAGTGCTGGTTAGGCATAAGGCAGGGGCACAAGTGCTGGCTAGGCATAAGGCAGGGGCACAAGTGCAGGCTAGGCATAAGGCAGGGGCACAAGTGCAGGCTAGGCATAAGGCAGGGGCACAAGTGCAGGCTAGGCATAAGGCAGGGGCACAAGTGCAGGCTAGGCATAAGGCAGGGGGCACAAGTGCAGGCTAGGCATAAGGCAGAGGCACAAGTGCAGGCTAGGCATAAGGCAGGGGCACAAGTGCAGGCTAGGCATAAGGCAGGGGCACAAGTGATGGCTACACATAAGGCATACGGCTAACTCTTTGCACTCTTTGCATAAAGGGATAGGCACCCTTAGGGGTGAAGAGCTAGCTTTCACCCCTCTACTCTGTACTTTGTTGTACAGTGCGGAGCCACTCCATAACCCCCATGCTCCAAGCGACCAGGCATATCTTGTCTGTCCTCCGTAAATGGGTAATGCCTTCGTCCCCAATTACAGTCGTGCATGTGCATTCAGACGGGACAAGAGCGAAGAGCGTAAAGCCTGCCCTGTGTGCATAACCAACATGAAGCTAAAGACAAAAAAACAATAATGCAAGGGGCTCAAAAGTGCTGGCTAGGCATAAGGCAGGGGCACAAGTGCTGGCTAGGCATAAGGCAGGGGCACAAGTGCTGGCTAGGCATAAGGCAGGGGCACAAGTGCTGGCTAGGCATAAGGCAGGGGCACAAGTGCTGGCTAGGCATAAGGCAGGGGCACAAGTGCTGGCTAGGCATAAGGCAGGGGCACAAGTGCTGGCTAGGCATAAGGCAGGGGCACAAGTGCAGGCTAGGCATAAGGCAGGGGCACAAGTGCTGGCTAGGCATAAGGCAGGGACACAAGTGCTGGCTAGGCATAAGGCAGGGGCACAAGTGCTGGCTAGGCATAAGGCAGGGGCACAAGTGCTGGCTAGGCATAAGGCAGGGGCACAAGTGCTGGCTAGGCATAAGGCAGGGGCACAAGTGCTGGCTAGGCATAAGGCAGGGGCACAAGTGCTGGCTAGGCATAAGGCAGGGGCACAAGTGCTGGCTAGGCATAAGGCAGGGGCACAAGTGCTGGCTAGGCATAAGGCAGGGGCACAAGTGCGGGCTAGGCATAAGGCAGAGGCACAAGTGCTGGCTAGGCATAAGGAAGGGGCACAAGTGCTGGCTAGGCATAAGGCAGGGGCACAAGTGCGGGCTAGGCATAAGGCAGGGGCACAAGTGCAGGCTAGGCATAAGGCAGGGGCACAAGTGCAGGCTAGGCATAAGGCAGGGGCACAAGTGCAGGCTAGGCATAAGGCAGGGGCACAAGTGCAGGCTAGGCATAAGGCAGGGGCACAAGTGCAGGCTAGGCATAAGGCAGGGGCACAAGTGCTGGCTAGGCATAAGGCAGGGTCACAAGTGCTGGCTAGGCATAAGGCAGGGTCACAAGTGCTGGCTAGGCATAAGGCAGGGGCACAAGTGCTGGCTAGGCATAAGGCAGGGGCACAAGTGCTGGCTAGGCATAAGGCAGGGGCACAAGTGCTGGCTAGGCATAAGGCAGGGGCACGAATGCTGGCTAGGCATAAGGCAGGGGCACGAGTGCAGGCTAGGCATAAGGCAGGGGCACGAGTGCAGGCTAGGCATAAGGCATGGGCACGAGTGCAGGCTAGGCATAAGGCAGGGGCACGAGTGCAGGCTAGGCATAAGGCAGGGGCACGAGTGCAGGCTAGGCATAAGGCAGGGGCACGAGTGCAGGCTAGGCATAAGGCAGGGGCACGAGTGCAGGCTAGGCATAAGGCAGGGGCACGAGTGCAGGCTAGGCATAAGGCAGGGGCACAAGTGCTGGCTAGGCATAAGGCAGGGGCACAAGTGCTGGCTAGGCATAAGGCAGGGGCACAAGTGCTGGCTAGGCCTAAGGCAGGGGCACAAGTGCTGGCTAGGCCTAAGGCAGGGGCACAAGTGCAGGCTAGGCATAAGGCAGGGGCACAAGTGCTGGCTAGGCATAAGGCAGGGGCACAAGTGCTGGCTAGGCATAAGGCAGGGGCACAAGTGCTGGCTAGGCATAAGGCAGGGGCACAAGTGCTGGCTAGGCATAAGGCAGGGGCACAAGTGCTGGCTAGGCATAAGGCAGGGGCACAAGTGCTGGCTATGCATAAGGCAGGGGCACAAGTGCTGGCTAGGCATAAGGCAGGGGCACAAGTGCTGGCTAGGCATAAGGCAGGGACACAAGTGCGGGCTAGGCATAAGGCAGGGGCACAAGTGCTGGCTAGGCATAAGGCAGGGGCACAAGTGCTGGCTAGGCATAAGGCAGGGGCACAAGTGCTGGCTAGGCATAGGGAAGGCACAAGTGCAGTCTAGGCATAAGGCAGGGGCACAAGTGCAGACTAGGCATAAGGCAGGGGCACAAGTGCAGACTAGGCATAAGGCAGGGGGCACAATTGCAGGCTAGGCATAAGGCAGGGGCACAAGTGCAGGCTAGGCATAAGGCAGGGGAACCAGTGCAGGCTAGGCATAAGGCAGGGGCACAAGTGATGGCTAGGCATAAGGCAGGGTCACAAGTGCTGGCTAGGCATAAGGCAGGGGCACAAGTGCTGGCTAGGCATAAGGCAGGGGCACGAGTGCTGGCTAGGCATAAGGCAGGGGCACGAGTGCTGGCTAGGCATAAAGCAGGGGAACGAGTGCTGGCTAGGCATAAGGCAGGGGCACGAGTGCTGGCTAGGCATAAGGCAGGGGCACGAGTGCAGGCTAGGCATAAGGCAGGGGCACGAGTGCAGGCTAGGCATAAGGCATGGGCACGAGTGCAGGCTAGGCATAAGGCAGGGGCACGAGTGCAGGCTAGGCATAAGGCATGGGCACGAGTGCAGGCTAGGCATAAGGCAGGGGCACGAGTGCTGGCTAGGCATAAGGCAGGGGCACAAGTGCTGGCTAGGCATAAGGCAGGGGCACAAGTGCGGGCTAGGCATAAGGCAGGGGCACAAGTGCGGGCTAGGCATAAGGCAGGGGCACAAGTGAGGGCTAGGCATAAGGCAGGGCCACAAGTGCGGGCTAGGCATAAGGCTGGGGCACAAGTGCGGGCTAGGCATAAGGCAGGGGCACGAGTGCGGGCTAGGCATAAGGCAGGGGCACGAGTGCGGGCTAGGCATAAGGCAGGGGCACGAGTGCGGGCTAGGCATAAGGCAGGGGCACGAGTGCGGGCTAGGCATAAGGCAGGGGCACGAGTGCAGGCTAGGCATAAGGCAGGGGCACGAGTGCAGGCTAGGCATAAGGCAGGGGCACGAGTGCAGGCTAGGCATAAGGCAGGGGCACGAGTGCAGGCTAGGCATAAGGCAGGGGCACGAGTGCAGGCTAGGCATAAGGCAGGGGCACGAGTGCAGGCTAGGCATAAGGCAGGGGCACGAGTGCAGGCTAGGCATAAGGCAGGGTCACAAGTGCGGGCTAGTCTTTAGGCAGGGGCACAAGTGCAAACTAACCATAAAGCAGAGGCACGAGTGCAGGCTAGGCATAAGGCAGGGGCACGAGTGCAGGCTAGGCATAAGGCAGGGGCACGAGTGCAGGCTAGGCATAAGGCAGGGGCACGAGTGCAGGCTAGGCATAAGGCAGGGGCACGAGTGCAGGCTAGGCATAAGGCAGGGGCACGAGTGCAGGCTAGGCATAAGGCAGGGGCACGAGTGCAGGCTAGGCATAAGGCAGGGGCACGAGTGCAGGCTAGGCATAAGGCATGGGCACGAGTGCTGGCTAGGCATAAGGCAGGGGCACGAGTGCTGGCTAGGCATAAGGCAGGGGCACGAGTGCTGGCTAGGCATAAGGCAGGGGCACGAGTGCTGGCTAGGCATAAGGCAGGGGCACGAGTGCTGGCTAGGCATAAGGCAGGGGCACAAGTGCAGGCTAGGCATAAGGCAGGGGCACAAGTGCAGGCTAGGCATAAGGCAGGGGCACAAGTGCAGGCTAGGCATAAGGCAGGGGCACAAGTGCGGGCTAGGCATAAGGCAGGGGCACAAGTGCGGGCTAGGCATAAGGCAGGGGCACAAGTGCGGGCTAGGCATAAGGCAGGGGCACAAGTGCGGGCTAGGCATAAGGCAGGGGCACAAGTGCGGGCTAGGCATAAGGCAGGGGCACAAGTGCGGGCTAGGCTTTAGGCAGGGGCACAAGTGCAAACTAAGCATAAGGCAGAGGAACAAGTGCAGGCTAGGCATAAGGCAGGGGCACAAGTGCAGGCTAGGCATAAGGCAGGGGCACAAGTGCTGGCTAGGCATAAGGCAGGGGCACAAGTGCTGGCTAGGCATAAGGCAGGGGCACAAGTGCTGGCTAGGCATAAGGCAGGGGCACAAGTGCTGGCTAGGCATAAGGCAGGGGCACGAGTGCTGGCTAGGCATAAAGCAGGGGCACGAGTGCTGGCTAGGCATAAGGCAGGGGCACGAGTGCTGGCTAGGCATAAGGCAGGGGCACGAGTGCAGGCTAGGCATAAGGCAGGGGCACGAGTGCAGGCTAGGCATAAGGCATGGGCACGAGTGCAGGCTAGGCATAAGGCAGGGGCACGAGTGCAGGCTAGGCATAAGGCATGGGCACGAGTGCAGGCTAGGCATAAGGCAGGGGCACGAGTGCTGGCTAGGCATAAGGCAGGGGCACAAGTGCTGGCTAGGCATAAGGCAGGGGCACAAGTGCGGGCTAGGCATAAGGCAGGGGCACAAGTGCGGGCTAGGCATAAGGCAGGGGCACAAGTGAGGGCTAGGCATAAAGCAGGGGCACAAGTGCGGGCTAGGCATAAGGCTGGGGCACGAGTGCGGGCTAGGCATAAGGCAGGGGCACGAGTGCGGGCTAGGCATAAGGCAGGGGCACGAGTGCGGGCTAGGCATAAGGCAGGGGCACGAGTGCGGGCTAGGCATAAGGCAGGGGCACGAGTGCGGGCTAGGCATAAGGCAGGGGCACGAGTGCAGGCTAGGCATAAGGCAGGGGCACGAGTGCAGGCTAGGCATAAGGCAGGGGCACGAGTGCAGGCTAGGCATAAGGCAGGGGCACGAGTGCAGGCTAGGCATAAGGCAGGGGCACGAGTGCAGGCTAGGCATAAGGCAGGGGCACGAGTGCAGGCTAGGCATAAGGCAGGGGCACGAGTGCAGGCTAGGCATAAGGCAGGGGCACGAGTGCAGGCTAGGCATAAGGCAGGGGCAGGAGTGCAGGCTAGGCATAAGGCAGGGTCACAAGTGCGGGCTAGTCTTTAGGCAGGGGCACAAGTGCAAACTAACCATAAGGCAGAGGCACAAGTGCAGGCTAGGCATAAGGCAGGGGCACGAGTGCAGGCTAGGCATAAGGCAGGGGCACGAGTGCAGGCTAGGCATAAGGCAGGGGCACGAGTGCAGGCTAGGCATAAGGCAGGGGCACGAGTGCAGGCTAGGCATAAGGCAGGGGCACGAGTGCAGGCTAGGCATAAGGCAGGGACACGAGTGCAGGCTAGGCATAAGGCAGGGGCACGAGTGCAGGCTAGGCATAAGGCATGGGCACGAGTGCTGGCTAGGCATAAGGCAGGGGCACAAGTGCTGGCTAGGCATAAGGCAGGGGCACAAGTGCTGGCTAGGCATAAGGCAGGGGCACAAGTGCTGGCTAGGCATAAGGCAGGGGCACAAGTGCTGGCTAGGCATAAGGCAGGGGCACAAGTGCAGGCTAGGCATAAGGCAGGGGCACAAGTGCAGGCTAGGCATAAGGCAGGGGCACAAGTGCAGGCTAGGCATAAGGCAGGGGCACAAGTGCAGGCTAGGCATAAGGCAGGGGCACAAGTGCGGGCTAGGCATAAGGTAGGGGCACAAGTGCGGGCTAGGCATAAGGCAGAGGCACAAGTGCGGGCTAGGCATAAGGCAGGGGCACAAGTGCGGGCTAGGCATAAGGCAGGGGCACAAGTGCGGGCTAGGCTTTAGGCAGGGGCACAAGTGCAAACTAAGCATAAGGCAGAGGAACAAGTGCAGGCTAGGCATAAGGCAGGGGCACAAGTGCAGGCTAGGCATAAGGCAGGGGCACAAGTGCTGGCTAGGCATAAGGCAGGGGCACAAGTGCTGGCTAGGCATAAGGCAGGGGCACAAGTGCTGGCTAGGCATAAGGCAGGGGCACAAGTGCTGGCTAGGCATAAGGCAGGGGCACAAGTGCTGGCTAGGCATAAGGCAGGAACACAAGTGCTGGCTAGGCATAAGGCAGAGGCACAAGTGCTGGCTAGGCATAAGGCAGGGGCACAAGTGCTGGCTAGGCATAAGGCAGGGGCACAAGTGCTGGCTAGGCATAAGGCAGGGGCACAAGTGCTGGCTAGGCATAAGGCAGGGGCACAAGTGCTGGCTAGGCATAAGGCAGGGGCACAAGTGCTGGCTAGGCATAAGGCAGGGGCACAAGTGCTGGCTAGGCATAAGGCAGGGGCACAAGTGCTGGCTAGGCATAAGGCAGGGGCACAAGTGCAGGCTAGGCATAAGGCAGGGGCACAAGTGCAGGCTAGGCATAAGGCAGGGGCACGAGTGCAGGCTAGGCATAAGGCAGGGGCACGAGTGCAGGCTAGGCATAAGGCAGGGGCACAAGTGCGGGCTAGGCATAAGGCAGGGGCACAAGTGCGGGCTAGGCATAAGGCAGGGGCACACGTGCGGGCTAGGCATAAGGCAGGGGCACAAGTGCAGGCTAGGCATAAGGCAGGGGCACAAGTGATGGCTACACAAGGAATACGGCTAACTCTTTGCACTCTTTGCATAAAGGGATAGGCACCCTTAGGGGTGAAGAGCTAGCTTTCACCCCTCTACTCTGTACTTTGTTGTACAGTGCGGAGCCACTCCATAACCCCCATGCTCCAAGCGACCAGGCACATCTTGTCTGTCCTCCGTAAATGGGTAATGCCTTCGTCCCCAATTACAGTCGTGCATGTGCATTCAGACGGGACAAGAGCGAAGAGCGTAAAGCCTGCCCTGTGTGCATAACCAACATGAAGCTAAAGACAAAAAAAACAATAATGCAAGGGGCTCAAAAGTGCTGGCTAGGCATAAGGCAGGGGCACAAGTGCTGGCTAGGCATAAGGCAGGGGCACGAGTGCTGGCTAGGCATAAGGCAGGGGCACGAGTGCTGGCTAGGCATAAGGCAGGGGCACGAGTGCTGGCTAGGCATAAGGCAGGGGCACGAGTGCTGGCTAGGCATAAGGCAGGGGCACGAGTGCTGGCTAGGCATAAGGCAGGGGCACAAGTGCAGGCTAGTCATATGGTAGGGGCACAAGTGCAGGCTAGGCATAAGGCAGGGGCACACGTGCAGGCTAGGCATAAGGCAGGGGCACACGTGCAGGCTAGGCATAAGGCAGGGGCACACGTGCAGGCTAGGCATAAGGCAGGGGCACACGTGCAGGCTAGGCATAAGGCAGGGGCACGAGTGCAGGCTAGGCATAAGGCAGGGGCACGAGTGCAGGCTAGGCATAAGGCAGGGGCACGAGTGCTGGCAAGGCATAAGGCAGGGTCACGAGTGCTGGCTAGGCATAAGGCAGGGGCACGAGTGCTGGCTAGGCATAAGGCAGGGGCACGAGTGCTGGCTAGGCATAAGGCAAGGGCACGAGTGCTGGCTAGGCATAAGGCAAGGGCACGAGTGCTGGCTAGGCATAAGGCAGGGGCACGAGTGCTGGCTAGGCATAAGGCAGGGGCACGAGTGCAGGCTAGGCATAAGGCAGGGGCACGAGTGCAGGCTAGGCATAAGGCAGGGGCACGAGTGCAGGCTAGGCATAAGGCAGGGGCACGAGTGCAGGCTAGGCATAAGGCAGGGGCACGAGTGCAGGCTAGGCATAAGGCAGGGGCACGAGTGCAGGCTAGGCATAAGGCAGGGGCTCGAGTGCAGGCTAGGCATAAGGCAGGGGCTCGAGTGCAGGCTAGGCATAAGGCAGGGGCACAAGTGCGGGCTAGTCTTTAGGCATTGGCACAAGTGCAGGCTAGGCATAAGGCAGGGGCACAAGTGCAGGCTAGGCATAAGACAGGGGCACAAGTGCGGGCTAGGCATAAGGCAGGAGCACAAGTGCAGGCTAGGCATAAGACAGGGGCACAAGTGCAGGCTAGGCATAAGGCAGGGGCACAAGTGCAGGCTAGGCATAAGGCAGGGGAACAAGTGCTGGCTAGGCATAAGGCAGGGGAACAAGTGCTGGCTAGGCATAAGGCAGGGGCACAACTGCTGGCTAGGCATAAGGCAGGGGCACAAGTGCGGGCTAGGCATAAGGCAGGGGCACAAGTGCGGGCTAGGCATAAGGCAGGGGCACAAGTGCGGGCTAGGCATAAGGCAGGGGCACAAGTGCGGGCTAGGCATAAGGCAGGGGCACAAGTGCTGGCTAGGCGTAAGGCAGGGGCACAAGTGCTGGCTAGGCATAAGGCAGGGGCACAAGTGCTGGCTAGGCATAAGGCAGGGGCACAAGTGCTGGCTAGGCATAAGGCAGGGGCACAAGTGCAAACTAAGCATAAGGCAGAGGCACAAGTGCAGGCTAGGCATAAGGCAGGGGCACAAGTGCAGGCTAGGCATAAGGCAGGAGCACATGTGCAGGCTAGGCATAAGACAGGGGCACAATGCAGGCTAGGCATAAGGCAGGGGCACAAGTGCTGGCTAGGCATAAGGCAGGGGCACAAGTGCAGGCTAGGCATAAGGCAGGGGCACAAGTGCTGGCTAGGCATAAGGCAGGGGCACAAGTGCTGGCTAGGCATAAGGCAGGGGCACAAGTGCGGGCTAGGCATAAGGCAGGGGCACAAGTGCGGGCTAGGCATAAGGCAGGGGCACAAGTGCAGGCTAGGCATAAGGCAGGGGCACAAGTGCAGGCTAGGCATAAGGCAGGGGCACACGTGCAGGCTAGGCATAAGGCAGGGGCACACGTGCAGGCTAGGCATAAGGCAGGGGCACAAGTGCAGGCTAGGCATAAGGCAGGGGCACAAGTGCAGGCTAGGCATAAGGCAGGGGCACAAGTGCAGGCTAGGCATAAGGCAGGGGCACGAGTGCTGGCTAGGCATAAGGCAGGGGCACGAGTGCTGGCTAGGCATAAGGCAGGGGCACGAGTGCTGGCTAGGCATAAGGCAGGGGCACGAGTGCTGGCTAGGCATAAGGCAGGGGCACGAGTGCTGGCTAGGCATAAGGCAGGGGCACGAGTGCTGGCTAGGCATAAGGCAGGGGCACGAGTGCTGGCTAGGCATAAGGCAGGGGCACGAGTGCTGGCTAGGCATAAGGCAGGGGCACGAGTGCTGGCTAGGCATAAGGCAGGGGCACGAGTGCAGGCTAGGCATAAGGCAGGGGCAAAAGTGCGGGCTAGGCTTTAGGCAGGGGCACAAGTGCAAACTAGGCATAAGGCAGGGGCACAAGTGCAAACTAGGCATAAGGCAGGGGCACGTGTGCTGGCTAGGCATAAGGCAGGGGCACGAGTGCTGGCTAGGCATAAGGCAGGGGCACGAGTGCTGGCTAGGCATAAGGCAAGGGCACGAGTGCTGGCTAGGCATAAGGCAGGGGCATGAGTGCTGGCTAGGCATAAGGCAGGGGCAAAAGTGCGGGCTAGGCTTTAGGCAGGGGCACAAGTGCAAACTAAGCATAAGGCAGAGGAACAAGTGCAGGCTAGGCATAAGGCAGGGGCACAAGTGCTGGCTAGGCATAAGGCAGGGGCACAAGTGCTGGCTAGGCATAAGGCAGGGGCACAAGTGCTGGCTAGGCATAAGGCAGGGGCACAAGTGCTGGCTAGGCATAAGGCAGGGGCACAAGTGCTGGCTAGGCATAAGGCAGGGGCAAAAGTGCGGGCTAGGCTTTAGGCAGGGGCACAAGTGCAAACTAAGCATAAGGCAGAGGAACAAGTGCAGGCTAGGCATAAGGCAGGGGCACAAGTGCTGGCTAGGCATAAGGCAGGGGCACAAGTGCTGGCTAGGCATAAGGCAGGGGCACAAGTGCTGGCTAGGCATAAGGCAGGGGCACAAGTGCTGGCTAGGCATAAGGCAGGGGCACAAGTGCTGGCTAGGCATAAGGCAGGAGCACAAGTGCTGCCTAGGCATAAGGCTGGGGCACAAGTGCTGGCTAGGCATAAGGCAGGGGCACAAGTGCAGGCTAGGCATAAGGCAGGGGCACAAGTGCAGGCTAGGCATAAGGCAGGGGCACAAGTGCAGGCTAGGCATAAGGCAGGGGCACAAGTGCAGGCTAGGCATAAGGCAGGGGCACAAGTGCAGGCTAGGCATAAGGCAGGGGCACAAGTGCAGGCTAGGCATAAGGCAGGGGCACAAGTGCAGGCTAGGCATAAGGCAGGGGCACAAGTGCAGGCTAGGCATAAGGCATACGGCTAACTCTTTGCACTCTTTGCATAAAGGGATAGGCACCCTTAGGGGTGAAGAGCTAGCTTTCACCCCTCTACTCTGTACTTTGTTGTACAGTGCGGAGCCACTCCATAACCCCCATGCTCCAAGCGACCACGCACATCTTGTCTGTCCTCCGTAAATGGGTAATGCCTTCGTCCCCAATTACAGTCGTGCATGTGCATTCAGACGGGACAAGAGCGAAGAGCGTAAAGCCTGCCCTGTGTGCATAACCAACATGAAGCTAAAGACAAAAAAAAATAATGCAAGGGGCTCAAAAGTGCTGGCTAGGCATAAGGCAGGGGCACAAGTGCGGGCTAGGCATAAGGCAGGGGCACAAGTGCGGGCTAGGCATAAGGCAGGGGCACAAGTGCGGGCTAGGCATAAGGCAGGGGCACAAGTGCAGGCTAGGCATAAGGCAGGGGCACAAGTGCTGGCTAGGCATAAGGCAGGGGCACAAGTGCAGGCTAGGCATAAGGCAGGGGCACAAGTGCAGGCTAGGCATAAGGCAGGGGCACAAGTGCAGGCTAGGCATAAGGCAGGGGCACAAGTGCAGGCTAGGCATAAGGCAGGGGCACAAGTGCAGGCTAGGCATAAGGCAGGGGGCACAAGTGCAGGCTAGGCATAAGGCAGGGGCACAAGTGCAGGCTAGGCATAAGGCAGGGGCACAAGTGCAGGCTAGGCATAAGGCAGGGGCACAAGTGCAGGCTAGGCATAAGGCAGGGGCACAAGTGCAGGCTAGGCATAAGGCAGGGGCACAAGTGCAGGCTAGGCATAAGGCAGGGGCACAAGTGCAGGCTAGGCATAAGGCAGGGGCACAAGTGCTGGCTAGTCATAAGGCAGGGGCACAAGTGCTGGCTAGGCATAAGGCAGGGGCACAAGTGCTGGCTAGGCATAAGGCAGGGGCACAAGTGCTGGCTAGGCATAAGGCAGGGGCACAAGTGCTGGCTAGGCATAAGGCAGGGGCACAAGTGCTGGCTAGGCATAAGGCAGGGGCACAAGTGCTGGCTAGGCATAAGGCAGGGGCACAAGTGCTGGCTAGGCATAAGGCAGGGGCACAAGTGCTGGCTAGGCATAAGGCAGGGGCACAAGTGCTGGCTAGGCATAAGGCAGGGGCACAAGTGCTGGCTAGGCATAAGGCAGGGGCACAAGTGCTGGCTAGGCATAAGGCAGGGGCACAAGTGCAGGCTAGGCATAAGGCAGGGGCACAAGTGCTGGCTAGGCATAAGGCAGGGGTACAAGTGCTGCCTAGGCATCAGGCAGGGGCAAAAGTGCTGGCTAGGCATAAGGCAGGGGCACAAATGCAGGCTAGGCATAAGGCAGGGGCACAAATGCAGGCTAGGCATAAGGCAGGGGCACAAGTGCAGGCTAGGCATAAGGCAGGGGCACAAGTGGTGGCTAGGCAGGGGCACAAGTGCTGGCTAGGCATAAGGCAGGGGCACAAGTGCTGGCTAGGCATAAGACAGGGGCACAAGTGCTGGCTAGGCATAAGGCAGGGGCACAAGTGCTGGCTAGGCATAAGGCAGGAGCACAAGTGCTGGCTAGGCATAAGGCAGGGGCACAAGTGCTGGCTAGGCATAAGGCAGGGGCACAAGTGCTGGCTAGGCATAAGGCAGGGGCACAAGTGCGGGCTAGGCATAAGGCAGGGGCACAAGTGCGGGCTAGGCATAAGGCAGGGGCACAAGTGCGGGCTAGGCATAACGCAGGAGAACAAGTGCAGGCTAGGCATAAGGCAGGGGCACAAGTGCTGGCTAGGCATAAGGCAGGGGCACAAGTGCGGGCTAGGCATAAGGCAGGGGCACAAGTGCGGGCTAGGCATAAGGCAGGGGCACAAGTGCGGGCTAGGCATAAGGCAGGGGCACAAGTGCGGGCTAGGCATAAGGCAGGGGCACAAGTGCAGGCTAGGCATAAGGCAGGGGCACAAGTGCAGGCTAGGCATAAGGCAGGGGCACAAGTGCAGGCTAGGCATAAGGCAGGGGCACAAGTGCAGGCTAGGCATAAGGCAGGGGCACAAGTGCAGGCTAGGCATAAGGCAGGGGCACAAGTGCAGGCTAGGCATAAGGCAGGGGCACAAGTGCAGGCTAGGCATAAGGCAGGGCACAAGTGCGGGCTAGGCATAAGGCAGGGGCACAAGTGCGGGCTAGGCATAAGGCAGGGGCACAAGTGCGGGCTAGGCATAAGGCAGGGGCACAAGTGCTGGCTAGGCATGAGGCAGGGGCACAAGTGCTGGCTAGGCATAAGGCAGGGGCACAAGTGCTGTCTAGGCATAAGGCAGGGGCACAAGTGCTGTCTAGGCATAAGGCAGGGGCACAAGTGCTGGCTAGGCATAAGGCAGGGGCATAAGTGCTGGCTAGGCATAAGGCAGGGGCACAAGTGCGGGATAGTTTTTAGGCAGGGGCACAAGTGCAAACTAAGCATAGGGCAGAGGCACAAGTGCAGGCTAGGCATAAGGCAGGGGCACAAGTGCAGGCTAGGCATAAGGCAGGGGCACAAGTGCAGGCTAGGCATAAGGCAGGAGCACAAGTGCAGGCTAGGCATAAGACAGGGGCACAAGTGCGGGCTAGGCATAAGACAGGGGCACAAGTGCGGGCTAGGCATAAGGCAGGGGCACAAGTGCGGGCTAGGCATAAGGCAGGGGCACAAGTGCAGGCTAGGCATAAGGCAGGGGCACAAGTGCAGGCTAGGCATAAGGCAGGGGCACAAGTGCAGGCTAGGCATAAGGCAGGGGCACAAGTGCAGGCTAGGCATAAGGCAGGGGCACAAGTGCAGGCTAGGCATAAGGCAGGGCACAAGTGCGGGCTAGGCATAAGGCAGGGGCACAAGTGCGGGCTAGGCATAAGGCAGGGGCACAAGTGCTGGCTAGGCATAAGGCAGGGGCACAAGTGCTGGCTAGGCATGAGGCAGGGGCACAAGTGCTGGCTAGGCATAAGGCAGGGGCACAAGTGCTGTCTAGGCATAAGGCAGGGGCACAAGTGCTGTCTAGGCATAAGGCAGGGGCACAAGTGCTGGCTAGGCATAAGGCAGGGGCATAAGTGCTGGCTAGGCATAAGGCAGGGGCACAAGTGCGGGATAGTTTTTAGGCAGGGGCACAAGTGCAAACTAAGCATAGGGCAGAGGCACAAGTGCAGGCTAGGCATAAGGCAGGGGCACAAGTGCAGGCTAGGCATAAGGCAGGAGCACAAGTGCAGGCTAGGCATAAGACAGGGGCACAAGTGCAGGCTAGGCATAAGGCAGGGGCACAGGTGCAGGCTAGGCATAAGGCAGGGGCACAAGTGCAGGCTAGGCATAAGGCAGGGGCACAAGTGCTGGCTAGGCATAAGGCAGGGGCACAAGTGCTGGCTAGGCATAAGGCAGGGGCACAAGTGCTGGCTAGGCATAAGGCAGGGGCACAAGTGCTGGCTAGGCATAAGGCAGGGGCACAAGTGCTGGCTAGGCATAAGGCAGGGGCACAAGTGCTGGCTAGGCATAAGGCAGGGGCACAAGTGCTGGCTAGGCATAAGGCAGGGGCACAAGTGCTGGCTAGGCATAAGGCAGGGGCACAAGTGCTGGCTAGGCATAAGGCAGGGGCACAAGTGCTGGCTAGGCATAAGGCAGGGGCACAAGTGCTGGCTAGGCATAAGGCAGGGGCACAAGTGCTGGCTAGGCATAAGGCAGGGGCACAAGTGCGGGCTAGGCATAAGGCAGGGCACAAGTGCGGGCTAGGCATAAGGCAGGGGCACAAGTGCGGGCTAGGCATATGGCAGGGGCACAAGTGCTGGCTAGGCATAAGGCAGGGGCACAAGTGCTGGCTAGGCATAAGGCAGGGGCACAAGTGCTGGCTAGGCATAAGGCAGGGGCACAAGTGCTGGCTAGGCATAAGGCAGGGGCACAAGTGCTGGCTAGGCATAAGGCAGGGGCACAAGTGCAGGCTAGGCATAAGGCAGGGGCACAAGTGCTGGATAGGCATAAGGCAGGGGCACAAGTGCAGGCTAGGCATTAGGCAGGGGCACAAGTGCGGGCTAGGCATAAGGCAGGGGCACAAGTGCGGGCTAGGCATAAGGCAGGGGCACAAGTGCTGGCTAGGCATAAGGCAGGGACACAAGTGCGGGCTAGGCATAAGGCAGGGCACAAGTGCGGGCTAGGCATAAGGCAGGGCACAAGTGCGGGCTAGGCATAAGGCAGGGCACAAGTGCGGGCTAGGCATAAGGCAGGGGCACAAGTGCTGGCTAGGCATAAGGCAGGGGCACAAGTGCTGGCTAGGCATAAGGCAGGGGCACAAGTGCTGGCTAGGCATGAGGCAGGGGCACAAGTGCTGGCTAGGCATAAGGCAGGGGCACAAGTGCTGGCTAGGAATAAGGCAGGGGCACAAGTGCTGGCTAGGCATAAGGCAGGGGCACAAGTGCTGGCTAGGCATGAGGCAGGGGCACAAGTGCTGGCTAGGCATGAGGCAGGGGCACAAGTGCTGGCTAGGCATAAGGCAGGGGCACAAGTGCTGGCTAGGCATAAGGCAGGGGCACAAGTGCTGGCTAGGCATAAGGCAGGGGCACAAGTGCTGGCTAGGCATAAGCCAGGGGCACAAGTGCTGGCTAGGCATAAGGCAGGGGCACAAGTGCGGGCTAGTTTTTAGGCAGGGGCACAAGTGCAAACTAAGCATAGGGCAGAGGCACAAGTGCAGGCTAGGCATAAGGCAGGGGCACAAGTGCTGGCTAGGCATGAGGCAGGGGCACAAGTGCTGGCTAGGCGTAAGGCAGGGGCACAAGTGCTGGCTAGGCGTAAGGCAGGGGCACAAGTGCGGGCTAGGCTTTAGGCAGGGGCACAAGTGCAAACTAAGCATAAGGCAGAGGCACAAGTGCAGGCTAGGCATAAGACAGGGGCACAAGTGCAGGCTAGGCATAAGGCAGGAGCACAAGTGCAGGCTAGGCATAAGACAGGGGCACAAGTGCAGGCTAGGCATAAGGCACGGCACAAGTGCGGGCTAGGCATAAGGCAGGGGCACAAGTGCTGGCTAGGCATAAGGCAGCGGCACAAGTGCTGGCTAGGCATAAGGCAGGGGCACAAGTGCTGGCTAGGCATGAGGCAGGTGCACAAGTGCTGGCTAGGCATAAGGCAGGGGCACAAGTGCTGGCTAGGCATAAGGCAGGGGCACAAGTGCTGGCTAGGCATAAGGCAGGGGCACAAGTGCTGGCTAGGCATGAGGCAGGGGCACAAGTGCTGGCTAGGCATGAGGCAGGGGCACAAGTGCTGGCTAGGCATAAGGCAGGGGCACAAGTGCTGGCTAGGCATAAAGCAGGGGCACAAGTGCTGGCTAGGCATAAGGCAGGGGCACAAGTGCTGGCTAGGCATAAGCCAGGGGCACAAGTGCTGGCTAGGCATAAGGCAGGGGCACAAGTGCGGGCTAGTTTTTAGGCAGGGGCACAAGTGCAAACTAAGCATAGGGCAGAGGCACAAGTGCAGGCTAGGCATAAGGCAGGGGCACAAGTGCTGGCTAGGCATGAGGCAGGGGCACAAGTGCTGGCTAGGCGTAAGGCAGGGGCACAAGTGCTGGCTAGGCGTAAGGCAGGGGCACAAGTGCGGACTAGGCTTTAGGCAGGGGCACAAGTGCAAACTAAGCATAAGGCAGAGGCACAAGTGCAGGCTAGGCATAAGACAGGGGCACAAGTGCAGGCTAGGCATAAGGCAGGAGCACAAGTGCAGGCTAGGCATAAGACAGGGGCACAAGTGCAGGCTAGGCATAAGGCAGGGGCACAAGTGCAGGCAAGGCATAAGGCAGGGGCACAAGTGCGGGCTAGGCATAAGGCAGGGGCACAAGTGCGGGCTAGGCATAAGACAGGGGCACAAGTGCAGGCTAGGCATAAGGCAGGAGCACAAGTGCAGGCTAGGCATAAGACAGGGGCACAAGTGCAGGCTAGGCATAAGGCAGGGGCACAAGTGCAGGCTAGGCATAAGGCAGGGGCACAAGTGCAGGCTAGGCATAAGGCAGGGGCACAAGTGCTGGCTAGGCATAAGGCAGGGGCACAACTGCTGGCTAGGCATAAGGCAGGGGCACAAGTGCGGGCTAGGCATAAGGCAGGGGCACAAGTGCGGGCTAGGCATAAGGCAGGGGCACAAGTGCGGGCTAGGCATAAGGCAGGGGCACAAGTGCGGGCTAGGCATAAGACAGGGGCACAAGTGCAGGCTAGGCATAAGGCAGGAGCACAAGTGCAGGCTAGGCATAAGACAGGGGCACAAGTGCAGGCTAGGCATAAGGCAGGGGCACAAGTGCAGGCTAGGCATAAGGCAGGGGCACAAGTGCTGGCTAGGCATAAGGCAGGGGCACAAGTGCTGGCTAGGCATAAGGCAGGGGCACAAGTGCTGGCTAGGCATAAGGCAGGGGCACAAGTGCGGGCTAGGCATAAGGCAGGGGCACAAGTGCGGGCTAGGCATAAGGCAGGGGCACAAGTGCGGGCTAGGCATAAGGCAGGGGCACAAGTGCGGGCTAGGCATACGGCAGGGCACAAGTGCAGGCTAGGCATAAGGCAGGGGCACAAGTGCGGGCTAGGCATAAGGCAGGGGCACAAGTGCGGGCTAGGCATAAGGCAGGGGCACAAGTGCGGGCTAGGCATAAGGCAGGGGCACAAGTGCGGGCTAGGCATAAGGCAGGGGCACAAGTGCGGGCTAGGCATAAGGCAGGGGCACAAGTGCGGGCTAGGCATAAGGCAGGGGCACAAGTGCGGGCTAGGCATAAGGCAGGGGCACAAGTGCGGGCTAGGCATAAGGCAGGGGCACAAGTGCGGGCTAGGCATAAGGCAGGGCACAAGTGCAGGCTAGGCATAAGGCAGGGGCACAAGTGCTGGCTAGGCATAAGGCAGGGGCACAAGTGCTGGCTAGGCATAAGGCAGGGGCACAAGTGCTGGGTAGGCGTAAGGCAGGGGCACAAGTGCAGGCTAGGCGTAAGGCAGGGGCACAAGTGCAGGCTAGGCATAAGGCAGGGGCACAAGTGCAGGCTAGGCATAAGGCAGGGGCACAAGTGCAGGCTAGGCATAAGGCAGGGGCACAAGTGCAGGCTAGGCATAAGGCAGGGGCACAAGTGCAGGCTAGGCATAAGGCAGAGGCACAAGTGCAGGCTAGGCATAAGGCAGAGGCACAAGTGCAGGCTAGGCATAAGGCAGGGGCACAAGTGCAGGCTAGGCATAAGGCAGGGGCACAAGTGATGGCTACACATAAGGCATACGGCTAACTCTTTGCACTCTTTGCATAAAGGGATAGGCACCCTTAGGGGTGAAGAGCTAGCTTTCACCCCTCTACTCTGTACTTTGTTGTACAGTGCGGAGCCACTCCATAACCCCCATGCTCCAAGCGACCAGGCACATCTTGTCTGTCCTCCGTAAATGGGTAATGCCTTCGTCCCCAATTACAGTCGTGCATGTGCATTCAGACGGGACAAGAGCGAAGAGCATAAAGCCTGCCCTGTGTGCATAACCAACATGAAGCTAAAGACAAAAAAACAATAATGCAAGGGGCTCAAAAGTGCTGGCTAGGCATAAGGAAGGGGCACAAGTGCTGGCTAGGCATAAGGCAGGGGCAGAAGTGCTGGCTAGGCATAAGGCAGGGGCACAAGTGCGGGCTAGGCATAAGGCAGGGGCACAAGTGCGGGCTAGGCATAAGGCAGGGGCACAAGTGCTGGCTAGGCATAAGGCAGGGGCACAAGTGCAGACTAGGCATAAAGCAGGGGCACAAGTGCAGACTAGGCATAAGGCAGGGGCACAAGTGCAGACTAGGCATAAGGCAGGGGCACAAGTGCAGACTAGGCATAAGGCAGGGGCACAAGTGCAGGCTAGGCATAAGGCAGGGGGCACAAGTGCAGGCTAGGCATAAGGCAGGGGGCACAAGTGCAGGCTAGGCATAAGGCAGGGGCACAAGTGCAGGCTAGGCATAAGGCAGGGGCACAAGTGCAGGCTAGGCATAAGGCAGGGCACAAGTGCGGGCTAGGCATAAGGCAGGGGCACAAGTGCGGGCTAGGCATAAGGCAGGGGCACAAGTGCGGGCTAGGCATAAGGCAGGGGCACAAGTGCGGGCTAGGCATAAGGCAGGGGCACAAGTGCGGGCTAGGCATAAGGCAGGGGCACAAGTGCGGGCTAGGCATAAGGCATGGGCACAAGTGCGGGCTAGGCATAAGGCATGGGCACAAGTGCGGGCTAGGCATAAGGCAGGGGCACAAGTGCGGGCTAGGCATAAGGCAGGGGCACAAGTGCGGGCTAGGCATAAGGCAGGGGCACAAGTGCGGGCTAGGCATAAGGCAGGGGCACAAGTGCGGGCTAGGCATAAGGCAGGGGCAAAAGTGCAGGCTAGGCTTTAGGCAGGGGCACAAGTGCAAACTAAGCATAAGGCAGAGGAACAAGTGCAGGCTAGGCATAAGGCAGGGGCACAAGTGCTGGCTAGGCATAAGGCAGGGGCACAAGTGCTGGCTAGGCATAAGGCAGGGGCACAAGTGCTGGCTAGGCATAAGGCAGGGGCACAAGTGCTGGCTAGGCATAAGGCAGGGGCACAAGTGCTGGCTAGGCATAAGGCAGGGGCACAAGTGCTGGCTAGGCATAAGGCAGGGGCACAAGTGCTGGCTAGGCATAAGGCAGGGGCACAAGTGCTGGCTAGGCATAAGGCAGGGGCACAAGTGCTGGCTAGGCATAAGGCAGGGGCACAAGTGCTGGCTAGGCATAAGGCAGGGGCACAAGTGCTGGCTAGGCATAAGGCAGGGGCACAAGTGCTGGCTAGGCATAAGGCAGGCGCACAAGTGCTGGCTAGGCATAAGGCAGGGGCACAAGTGCTGGCTAGGCATAAGGCAGGGGCACAAGTGCAGGCTAGGCATAAGGCAGGGGCACAAGTGCAGGCTAGGCATAAGGCAGGGGCACAAGTGCAGGCTAGGCATAAGGCAGGGGGCACAAGTGCAGGCTAGGCATAAGGCAGAGGCACAAGTGCAGGCTAGGCATAAGGCAGGGGCACAAGTGCAGGCTAGGCATAAGGCAGGGGCACAAGTGATGGCTACACATAAGGCATACGGCTAACTCTTTGCACTCTTTGCATAAAGGGATAGGCACCCTTAGGGGTGAAGAGCTAGCTTTCACCCCTCTACTCTGTACTTTGTTGTACAGTGCGGAGCCACTCCATAACCCCCATGCTCCAAGCGACCAGGCATATCTTGTCTGTCCTCCGTAAATGGGTAATGCCTTCGTCCCCAATTACAGTCGTGCATGTGCATTCAGACGGGACAAGAGCGAAGAGCGTAAAGCCTGCCCTGTGTGCATAACCAACATGAAGCTAAAGACAAAAAAACAATAATGCAAGGGGCTCAAAAGTGCTGGCTAGGCATAAGGCAGGGGCACAAGTGCTGGCTAGGCATAAGGCAGGGGCACAAGTGCTGGCTAGGCATAAGGCAGGGGCACAAGTGCTGGCTAGGCATAAGGCAGGGGCACAAGTGCTGGCTAGGCATAAGGCAGGGGCACAAGTGCTGGCTAGGCATAAGGCAGGGGCACAAGTGCTGGCTAGGCATAAGGCAGGGGCACAAGTGCTGGCTAGGCATAAGGCAGGGGCACAAGTGCTGGCTAGGCATAAGGCAGGGGCACAAGTGCAGGCTAGGCATAAGGCAGGGGCACAAGTGCTGGCTAGGCATAAGGCAGGGGCACAAGTGCTGGCTAGGCATAAGGCAGGGGCACAAGTGCTGGCTAGGCATAAGGCAGGGGCACAAGTGCTGGCTAGGCATAAGGCAGGGGCACAAGTGCTGGCTAGGCATAAGGCAGGGGCACAAGTGCTGGCTAGGCATAAGGCAGGGGCACAAGTGCTGGCTAGGCATAAGGCAGGGGCACAAGTGCTGGCTAGGCATAAGGCAGGGGCACAAGTGCGGGCTAGGCATAAGGCAGAGGCACAAGTGCTGGCTAGGCATAAGGAAGGGGCACAAGTGCTGGCTAGGCATAAGGCAGGGGCACAAGTGCGGGCTAGGCATAAGGCAGGGGCACAAGTGCGGGCTAGGCATAAGGCAGGGGCACAAGTGCGGGCTAGGCATAAGGCAGGGGCACAAGTGCGGGCTAGGCATAAGGCAGGGGCACAAGTGCGGGCTAGGCATAAGGCAGGGGCAAAAGTGCAGGCTAGGCTTTAGGCAGGGGCACAAGTGCAAACTAAGCATAAGGCAGAGGAACAAGTGCAGGCTAGGCATAAGGCAGGGGCACAAGTGCTGGCTAGGCATAAGGCAGGGGCACAAGTGCTGGCTAGGCATAAGGCAGGGGCACAAGTGCTGGCTAGGCATAAGGCAGGGGCACAAGTGCTGGCTAGGCATAAGGCAGGGGCACAAGTGCTGGCTAGGCATGAGGCAGGGGCACAAGTGCTGGCTAGGCATAAGGCAGGGGCACAAGTGCTGGCTAGGCATAAGGCAGGGGCACAAGTGCTGGCTAGGCATAAGGCAGGGGCACAAGTGCTGGCTAGGCATAAGGCAGGGGCACAAGTGCTGGCTAGGCATAAGGCAGGGGCACAAGTGCTGGCTAGGCATAAGGCAGGGGCACAAGTGCTGGCTAGGCATAAGGCAGGGGCACAAGTGCTGGCTAGGCATAAGGCAGGCGCACAAGTGCTGGCTAGGCATAAGGCAGGGGCACAAGTGCTGGCTAGGCATAAGGCAGGGGCACAAGTGCAGGCTAGGCATAAGGCAGGGGCACAAGTGCAGGCTAGGCATAAGGCAGGGGCACAAGTGCAGGCTAGGCATAAGGCAGGGGGCACAAGTGCAGGCTAGACATAAGGCAGAGGCACAAGTGCAGGCTAGGCATAAGGCAGGGGCACAAGTGCAGGCTAGGCATAAGGCAGGGGCACAAGTGATGGCTACACATAAGGCATACGGCTAACTCTTTGCACTCTTTGCATAAAGGGATAGGCACCCTTAGGGGTGAAGAGCTAGCTTTCACCCCTCTACTCTGTACTTTGTTGTACAGTGCGGAGCCACTCCATAACCCCCATGCTCCAAGCGACCAGGCATATCTTGTCTGTCCTCCGTAAATGGGTAATGCCTTCGTCCCCAATTACAGTCGTGCATGTGCATTCAGACGGGACAAGAGCGAAGAGCGTAAAGCCTGCCCTGTGTGCATAACCAACATGAAGCTAAAGACAAAAAAACAATAATGCAAGGGGCTCAAAAGTGCTGGCTAGGCATAAGGCAGGGGCACAAGTGCTGGCTAGGCATAAGGCAGGGGCACAAGTGCTGGCTAGGCATAAGGCAGGGGCACAAGTGCTGGCTAGGCATAAGGCAGGGGCACAAGTGCTGGCTAGGCATAAGGCAGGGGCACAAGTGCTGGCTAGGCATAAGGCAGGGGCACAAGTGCTGGCTAGGCATAAGGCAGGGGCACAAGTGCTGGCTAGGCATAAGGCAGGGGCACAAGTGCAGGCTAGGCATAAGGCAGGGGCACAAGTGCTGGCTAGGCATAAGGCAGGGGCACAAGTGCTGGCTAGGCATAAGGCAGGGGCACAAGTGCTGGCTAGGCATAAGGCAGGGGCACAAGTGCTGGCTAGGCATAAGGCAGGGGCACAAGTGCTGGCTAGGCATAAGGCAGGGGCACAAGTGCTGGCTAGGCATAAGGCAGGGGCACAAGTGCTGGCTAGGCATAAGGCAGGGGCACAAGTGCTGGCTAGGCATAAGGCAGGGGCACAAGTGCGGGCTAGGCATAAGGCAGAGGCACAAGTGCTGGCTAGGCATAAGGAAGGGGCACAAGTGCTGGCTAGGCATAAGGCAGGGGCACAAGTGCGGGCTAGGCATAAGGCAGGGGCACAAGTGCAGGCTAGGCATAAGGCAGGGGCACAAGTGCAGGCTAGGCATAAGGCAGGGGCACAAGTGCAGGCTAGGCATAAGGCAGGGGCACAAGTGCAGGCTAGGCATAAGGCAGGGGAACAAGTGCAGGCTAGGCATAAGGCAGGGGCACAAGTGCAGGCTAGGCATAAGGCAGGGGCACAAGTGCTGGCTAGGCATAAGGCAGGGTCACAAGTGCTGGCTAGGCATAAGGCAGGGTCACAAGTGCTGGCTAGGCATAAGGCAGGGGCACAAGTGCTGGCTAGGCATAAGGCAGGGGCACGAGTGCTGGCTAGGCATAAGGCAGGGGCACGAGTGCTGGCTAGGCATAAGGCAGGGGCACGAATGCTGGCTAGGCATAAGGCAGGGGCACGAGTGCAGGCTAGGCATAAGGCAGGGGCACGAGTGCAGGCTAGGCATAAGGCATGGGCACGAGTGCAGGCTAGGCATAAGGCAGGGGCACGAGTGCAGGCTAGGCATAAGGCAGGGGCACGAGTGCAGGCTAGGCATAAGGCAGGGGCACGAGTGCAGGCTAGGCATAAGGCAGGGGCAAGAGTGCTGGCTAGGCATAAGGCAGGGGCACAAGTGCTGGCTAGGCATAAGGCAGGGGCACAAGTGCTGGCTAGGCATAAGGCAGGGGCACAAGTGCTGGCTAGGCATAAGGCAGGGGCACAAGTGCTGGCTAGGCATAAGGCAGGGGCACAAGTGCTGGCTAGGCCTAAGGCAGGGGCACAAGTGCTGGCTAGGCATAAGGCAGGGGCACAAGTGCTGGCTAGGCATAAGGCAGGGGCACAAGTGCTGGCTAGGCATAAGGCAGGGGCACAAGTGCTGGCTAGGCATAAGGCAGGGGCACAAGTGCTGGCTAGGCATAAGGCAGGGGCACAAGTGCTGGCTAGGCATGAGGCAGGGGCACAAGTGCTGGCTAGGCATAAGGCAGGGGCACAAGTGCTGTCTAGGCATAAGGCAGGGGCACAAGTGCTGTCTAGGCATAAGGCAGGGGCACAAGTGCTGTCTAGGCATAAGGCAGGGGCACAAGTGCTGGCTAGGCATAAGGCAGGGGCATAAGTGCTGGCTAGGCATAAGGCAGGGGCACAAGTGCGGGATAGTTTTTAGGCAGGGGCACAAGTGCAAACTAAGCATAGGGCAGAGGCACAAGTGCAGGCTAGGCATAAGGCAGGGGCACAAGTGCAGGCTAGGCATAAGGCAGGAGCACAAGTGCAGGCTAGGCATAAGACAGGGGCACAAGTGCAGGCTAGGCATAAGGCAGGGGCACAGGTGCAGGCTAGGCATAAGGCAGGGGCACAAGTGCAGGCTAGGCATAAGGCAGGGGCACAAGTGCTGGCTAGGCATAAGGCAGGGGCACAAGTGCTGGCTAGGCATAAGGCAGGGGCACAAGTGCTGGCTAGGCATAAGGCAGGGGCACAAGTGCAGGCTAGGCATAAGGCAGGGGCACAAGTGCTGGCTAGGCATAAGGCAGGGGCACAAGTGCTGGCTAGGCATAAGGCAGGGGCACAAGTGCTGGCTAGGCATAAGGCAGGGGCACAAGTGCTGGCTAGGCATAAGGCAGGGGCACAAGTGCTGGCTAGGCATAAGGCAGGGGCACAAGTGCTGGCTAGGCATAAGGCAGGGGCACAAGTGCTGGCTAGGCATAAGGCAGGGGCACAAGTGCTGGCTAGGCATAAGGCAGGGGCACAAGTGCTGGCTAGGCATAAGGCAGGGGCACAAGTGCTGGCTAGGCATAAGGCAGGGGCACAAGTGCTGGCTAGGCATAAGGCAGGGGCACAAGTGCTGGCTAGGCATAAGGCAGGGGCACAAGTGCGGGCTAGGCATAAGGCAGGGCACAAGTGCGGGCTAGGCATAAGGCAGGGGCACAAGTGCGGGCTAGGCATATGGCAGGGGCACAAGTGCTGGCTAGGCATAAGGCAGGGGCACAAGTGCTGGCTAGGCATAAGGCAGGGGCACAAGTGCTGGCTAGGCATAAGGCAGGGGCACAAGTGCTGGCTAGGCATAAGGCAGGGGCACAAGTGCTGGCTAGGCATAAGGCAGGGGCACAAGTGCTGGCTAGGCATAAGGCAGGGGCACAAGTGCAGGCTAGGCATAAGGCAGGGGCACAAGTGCTGGATAGGCATAAGGCAGGGGCACAAGTGCAGGCTAGGCATTAGGCAGGGGCACAAGTGCGGGCTAGGCATAAGGCAGGGGCACAAGTGCGGGCTAGGCATAAGGCAGGGGCACAAGTGCTGGCTAGGCATAAGGCAGGGGCACAAGTGCAGGCTAGGCATAAGGCAGGGCACAAGTGCGGGCTAGGCATAAGGCAGGGCACAAGTGCGGGCTAGGCATAAGGCAGGGCACAAGTGCGGGCTAGGCATAAGGCAGGGGCACAAGTGCTGGCTAGGCATAAGGCAGGGGCACAAGTGCTGGCTAGGCATAAGGCAGGGGCACAAGTGCTGGCTAGGCATGAGGCAGGGGCACAAGTGCTGGCTAGGCATAAGGCAGGGGCACAAGTGCTGGCTAGGCATAAGGCAGGGGCACAAGTGCTGGCTAGGCATAAGGCAGGGGCACAAGTGCTGGCTAGGCATAAGGCAGGGGCACAAGTGCTGGCTAGGCATGAGGCAGGGGCACAAGTGCTGGCTAGGCATGAGGCAGGGGCACAAGTGCTGGCTAGGCATAAGGCAGGGGCACAAGTGCTGGCTAGGCATAAGGCAGGGGCACAAGTGCTGGCTAGGCATAAGGCAGGGGCACAAGTGCTGGCTAGGCATAAGCCAGGGGCACAAGTGCTGGCTAGGCATAAGGCAGGGGCACAAGTGCGGGCTAGTTTTTAGGCAGGGGCACAAGTGCAAACTAAGCATAGGGCAGAGGCACAAGTGCAGGCTAGGCATAAGGCAGGGGCACAAGTGCTGGCTAGGCATGAGGCAGGGGCACAAGTGCTGGCTAGGCGTAAGGCAGGGGCACAAGTGCTGGCTAGGCGTAAGGCAGGGGCACAAGTGCGGGCTAGGCTTTAGGCAGGGGCACAAGTGCAAACTAAGCATAAGGCAGAGGCACAAGTGCAGGCTAGGCATAAGACAGGGGCACAAGTGCAGGCTAGGCATAAGGCAGGAGCACAAGTGCAGGCTAGGCATAAGACAGGGGCACAAGTGCAGGCTAGGCATAAGGCACGGCACAAGTGCGGGCTAGGCATAAGGCAGGGGCACAAGTGCTGGCTAGGCATAAGGCAGCGGCACAAGTGCTGGCTAGGCATAAGGCAGGGGCACAAGTGCTGGCTAGGCATGAGGCAGGGGCACAAGTGCTGGCTAGGCATAAGGCAGGGGCACAAGTGCTGGCTAGGCATAAGGCAGGGGCACAAGTGCTGGCTAGGCATAAGGCAGGGGCACAAGTGCTGGCTAGGCATGAGGCAGGGGCACAAGTGCTGGCTAGGCATGAGGCAGGGGCACAAGTGCTGGCTAGGCATAAGGCAGGGGCACAAGTGCTGGCTAGGCATAAGGCAGGGGCACAAGTGCTGGCTAGGCATAAGGCAGGGGCACAAGTGCTGGCTAGGCATAAGCCAGGGGCACAAGTGCTGGCTAGGCATAAGGCAGGGGCACAAGTGCGGGCTAGTTTTTAGGCAGGGGCACAAGTGCAAACTAAGCATAGGGCAGAGGCACAAGTGCAGGCTAGGCATAAGGCAGGGGCACAAGTGCTGGCTAGGCATGAGGCAGGGGCACAAGTGCTGGCTAGGCGTAAGGCAGGGGCACAAGTGCTGGCTAGGCGTAAGGCAGGGGCACAAGTGCGGACTAGGCTTTAGGCAGGGGCACAAGTGCAAACTAAGCATAAGGCAGAGGCACAAGTGCAGGCTAGGCATAAGACAGGGGCACAAGTGCTGGCTAGGCATAAGGCAGGGGCACAAGTGCTGGCTAGGCATAAGGCAGGGGCACAAGTGCTGGCTAGGCATGAGGCAGGGGCACAAGTGCTGGCTAGGCGTAAGGCAGGGGCACAAGTGCTGGCTAGGCGTAAGGCAGGGGCACAAGTGCGGACTAGGCTTTAGGCAGGGGCACAAGTGCAAACTAAGCATAAGGCAGAGGCACAAGTGCAGGCTAGGCATAAGACAGGGGCACAAGTGCTGGCTAGGCATAAGGCAGGGGCACAAGTGCTGGCTAGGCATAAGGCAGGGGCACAAGTGCTGGCTAGGCATAAGGCAGGGGCACAAGTGCTGGCTAGGCATAAGGCAGGAGCACAAGTGCTGGCTAGGCATAAGGCAGGGGCACAAGTGCGGGCTAGGCATAAGGCAGGGCACAAGTGCGGGCTAGGCATAAGGCAGGGGCACAAGTGCGGGCTAGGCATATGGCAGGGGCACAAGTGCTGGCTAGGCATAAGGCAGGGGCACAAGTGCTGGCTAGGCATAAGGCAGGGGCACAAGTGCTGGCTAGGCATAAGGCAGGGGCACAAGTGCTGGCTAGGCATAAGGCAGGGGCACAAGTGCTGGCTAGGCATAAGGCAGGGGCACAAGTGCTGGCTAGGAAAAAGGCAGGGGCACAAGTGCAGGCTAGGCATAAGGCAGGGGCACAAGTGCTGGATAGGCATAAGGCAGGGGCACAAGTGCAGGCTAGGCATTAGGCAGGGGCACAAGTGCGGGCTAGGCATAAGGCAGGGGCACAAGTGCGGGCTAGGCATAAGGCAGGGGCACAAGTGCTGGCTAGGCGTAAGGCAGGGGCACAAGTGCTGGCTAGGCGTAAGGCAGGGGCACAAGTGCGGGCTAGGCATAAGGCAGGGGCACAAGTGCGGGCTAGGCATAAGGCAGGGGCACAAGTGCGGGCTAGGCATAAGGCAGGGGCACAAGTGCTGGCTAGGCATGAGGCAGGGGCACAAGTGCTGGCTAGGCGTAAGGCAGGGGCACAAGTGCTGGCTAGGCGTAAGGCAGGGGCACAAGTGCGGACTAGGCTTTAGGCAGGGGCACAAGTGCAAACTAAGCATAAGGCAGAGGCACAAGTGCAGGCTAGGCATAAGACAGGGGCACAAGTGCTGGCTAGGCATAAGGCAGGGGCACAAGTGCTGGCTAGGCATAAGGCAGGGGCACAAGTGCTGGCTAGGCATGAGGCAGGGGCACAAGTGCTGGCTAGGCGTAAGGCAGGGGCACAAGTGCTGGCTAGGCGTAAGGCAGGGGCACAAGTGCGGACTAGGCTTTAGGCAGGGGCACAAGTGCAAACTAAGCATAAGGCAGAGGCACAAGTGCAGGCTAGGCATAAGACAGGGGCACAAGTGCTGGCTAGGCATAAGGCAGGGGCACAAGTGCTGGCTAGGCATAAGGCAGGGGCACAAGTGCTGGCTAGGCATAAGGCAGGGGCACAAGTGCTGGCTAGGCATAAGGCAGGAGCACAAGTGCTGGCTAGGCATAAGGCAGGGGCACAAGTGCGGGCTAGGCATAAGGCAGGGCACAAGTGCGGGCTAGGCATAAGGCAGGGGCACAAGTGCGGGCTAGGCATATGGCAGGGGCACAAGTGCTGGCTAGGCATAAGGCAGGGGCACAAGTGCTGGCTAGGCATAAGGCAGGGGCACAAGTGCTGGCTAGGCATAAGGCAGGGGCACAAGTGCTGGCTAGGCATAAGGCAGGGGCACAAGTGCTGGCTAGGCATAAGGCAGGGGCACAAGTGCTGGCTAGGAAAAAGGCAGGGGCACAAGTGCAGGCTAGGCATAAGGCAGGGGCACAAGTGCTGGATAGGCATAAGGCAGGGGCACAAGTGCAGGCTAGGCATTAGGCAGGGGCACAAGTGCGGGCTAGGCATAAGGCAGGGGCACAAGTGCGGGCTAGGCATAAGGCAGGGGCACAAGTGCTGGCTAGGCATAAGGCAGGGGCACAAGTGCTGGCTAGGCATAAGGCAGGGGCACAAGTGCTGGCTAGGCATGAGGCAGGGGCACAAGTGCTGGCTAGGCGTAAGGCAGGGGCACAAGTGCTGGCTAGGCGTAAGGCAGGGGCACAAGTGCGGGCTAGGCATAAGGCAGGGGCACAAGTGCGGGCTAGGCATAAGGCAGGGGCACAAGTGCGGGCTAGGCATAAGGCAGGGGCACAAGTGCTGGCTAGGCATAAGGCAGGGGCACAAGTGCTGGCTAGGCATAAGGCAGGGGCACAAGTGCTGGCTAGGCATGAGGCAGGGGCACAAGTGCTGGCTAGGCGTAAGGCAGGGGCACAAGTGCTGGCTAGGCGTAAGGCAGGGGCACAAGTGCGGGCTAGGCTTTAGGCAGGGGCACAAGTGCAAACTAAGCATAAGGCAGAGGCACAAGTGCAGGCTAGGCATAAGACAGGGGCACAAGTGCAGGCTAGGCATAAGGCAGGAGCACAAGTGCAGGCTAGGCATAAGACAGGGGCACAAGTGCAGGCTAGGCATAAGGCACGGCACAAGTGCGGGCTAGGCATAAGGCAGGGGCACAAGTGCTGGCTAGGCATAAGGCAGCGGCACAAGTGCTGGCTAGGCATAAGGCAGGGGCACAAGTGCTGGCTAGGCATGAGGCAGGGGCACAAGTGCTGGCTAGGCATAAGGCAGGGGCACAAGTGCTGGCTAGGCATAAGGCAGGGGCACAAGTGCTGGCTAGGCATAAGGCAGGGGCACAAGTGCTGGCTAGGCATAAGGCAGGGGCACAAGTGCTGGCTAGGCATGAGGCAGGGGCACAAGTGCTGGCTAGGCATGAGGCAGGGGCACAAGTGCTGGCTAGGCATAAGGCAGGGGCACAAGTGCTGGCTAGGCATAAGGCAGGGGCACAAGTGCTGGCTAGGCATAAGGCAGGGGCACAAGTGCTGGCTAGGCATAAGCCAGGGGCACAAGTGCTGGCTAGGCATAAGGCAGGGGCACAAGTGCGGGCTAGTTTTTAGGCAGGGGCACAAGTGCAAACTAAGCATAGGGCAGAGGCACAAGTGCAGGCTAGGCATAAGGCAGGGGCACAAGTGCTGGCTAGGCATGAGGCAGGGGCACAAGTGCTGGCTAGGCGTAAGGCAGGGGCACAAGTGCTGGCTAGGCGTAAGGCAGGGGCACAAGTGCGGACTAGGCTTTAGGCAGGGGCACAAGTGCAAACTAAGCATAAGGCAGAGGCACAAGTGCAGGCTAGGCATAAGACAGGGGCACAAGTGCAGGCTAGGCATAAGGCAGGAGCACAAGTGCAGGCTAGGCATAAGACAGGGGCACAAGTGCAGGCTAGGCATAAGGCAGGGGCACAAGTGCAGGCAAGGCATAAGGCAGGGGCACAAGTGCGGGCTAGGCATAAGGCAGGGGCACAAGTGCGGGCTAGGCATAAGACAGGGGCACAAGTGCAGGCTAGGCATAAGGCAGGAGCACAAGTGCAGGCTAGGCATAAGACAGGGGCACAAGTGCAGGCTAGGCATAAGGCAGGGGCACAAGTGCAGGCTAGGCATAAGGCAGGGGCACAAGTGCTGGCTAGGCATAAGGCAGGGGCACAAGTGCTGGCTAGGCATAAGGCAGGGGCACAACTGCTGGCTAGGCATAAGGCAGGGGCACAAGTGCGGGCTAGGCATAAGGCAGGGGCACAAGTGCGGGCTAGGCATAAGGCAGGGGCACAAGTGCGGGCTAGGCATAAGGCAGGGGCACAAGTGCGGGCTAGGCATACGGCAGGGCACAAGTGCAGGCTAGGCATAAGGCAGGGGCACAAGTGCGGGCTAGGCATAAGGCAGGGGCACAAGTGCGGGCTAGGCATAAGGCAGGGGCACAAGTGCGGGCTAGGCATAAGGCAGGGGCACAAGTGCGGGCTAGGCATAAGGCAGGGGCACAAGTGCGGGCTAGGCATAAGGCAGGGGCACAAGTGCGGGCTAGGCATAAGGCAGGGGCACAAGTGCGGGCTAGGCATAAGGCAGGGGCACAAGTGCGGGCTAGGCATAAGGCAGGGGCACAAGTGCGGGCTAGGCATAAGGCAGGGGCACAAGTGCGGGCTAGGCATAAGGCAGGGCACAAGTGCAGGCTAGGCATAAGGCAGGGGCACAAGTGCAGGCTAGGCATAAGGCAGAGGCACAAGTGCAGGCTAGGCATAAGGCAGAGGCACAAGTGCAGGCTAGGCATAAGGCAGGGGCACAAGTGCAGGCTAGGCATAAGGCAGGGGCACAAGTGCAGGCTAGGCATAAGGCAGGGGCACAAGTGCAGGCTAGGCATAAGGCAGGGGCACAAGTGATGGCTACACATAAGGCATACGGCTAACTCTTTGCACTCTTTGCATAAAGGGATAGGCACCCTTAGGGGTGAAGAGCTAGCTTTCACCCCTCTACTCTGTACTTTGTTGTACAGTGCGGAGCCACTCCATAACCCCCATGCTCCAAGCGACCAGGAACATCTTGTCTGTCCTCCGTAAATGGGTAATGCCTTCGTCCCCAATTACAGTCGTGCATGTGCATTCAGACGGGACAAGAGCGAAGAGCATAAAGCCTGCCCTGTGTGCATAACCAACATGAAGCTAAAGACAAAAAAACAATAATGCAAGGGGCTCAAAAGTGCTGGCTAGGCATAAGGAAGGGGCACAAGTGCTGGCTAGGCATAAGGCAGGGGCACAAGTGCGGGCTAGGCATAAGGCAGGGGCACAAGTGCTGGCTAGGCATAAGGCAGGGGCACAAGTGCTGGCTAGGCATAAGGCAGGGGCACAAGTGCTGGCTAGGCATAAGGCAGGGGCACAAGTGCTGGCTAGGCATAAGGCAGGGGCACAAGTGCGGGCTAGGCATAAGGCAGGGGCACAAGTGCTGGCTAGGCATAAGGCAGGGGCACAAGTGCTGGCTAGGCATAAGGCAGGGGCACAAGTGCTGGCTAGGCATAAGGCAGGGGCACAAGTGCTGGCTAGGCATAAGGCAGGGGCACAAGTGCTGGCTAGGCATAAGGCAGGGGCACAAGTGCTGGCTAGGCATAAGGCAGGGGCACAAGTGCTGGCTAGGCATAAGGCAGGGGCACAAGTGCTGGCTAGGCATAAGGCAGGGGCACAAGTGCTGGCTAGGCATAAGGCAGGGGCACAAGTGCGGGCTAGGCATAAGGCAGGGGCACAAGTGCGGGCTAGGCATAAGGCAGGGGCACAAGTGCTGGCTAGGCATAAGGCAGGGGCACAAGTGCTGGCTAGGCATAAGGCAGGGGCACAAGTGCAGACTAGGCATAAGGCAGGGGCACAAGTGCAGACTAGGCATAAGGCAGGGGCACAAGTGCAGACTAGGCATAAGGCAGGGGCACAAGTGCAGACTAGGCATAAGGCAGGGGCACAAGTGCAGACTAGGCATAAGGCAGGGGGCACAAGTGCAGGCTAGGCATAAGGCAGGGGGCA